>NW_027660014.1:0-400000 GCF_963082525.1 Nesoenas mayeri
TATGCATACTTAAACAAATTTTTATTTTACCCATTTAAACCCAACCTATTCCGTATGCAATCTATACTGAACCATGAATGTGAAAGTTTCCGACTCTGTGGGTGATATTGCCTTCATTTTGTGCATTTTCTAAATAAATTTCAGGTTTACTGGGAAATACGTAGTGAATCTGACATCACGGGTGACTTTCTTAGGACAGAGGGATCTGTTGTCGTTGCTGAGCAGGAGAGCACAGCTGAGATAATCATCTACCTGTTACCTGACGATGTTCCAGGACTGCTTGAGAACTATGTGGTGCAGCTGATTTCAGTAGAAGGTGGAGCAGATTTAGACCAAGAGAAAAGAATTTCGGAAATCAATGTGTTTGCAAATGATGACCCCTATGGAGTGTTCGCCCTGTACTCTGACCAGCAGTCAGTACTCGTAGAGAGGAACCTGGATCGTCGGTATGTTCAGATCAATGTAACTCGGCATGCTGGGGCATTTGGAGAAGCAATTGTGGAGTACCATACCACATCTCATTGTGAAGAAGCACTAATTGAGCCTGAGAATGAGGTGGGATACCTCACAATAAAAGACGGTGCCAGCTTTGGAGTGAAAAGAGTGCCAATAAGCAACCAGGTCTGTATTATCCTTTTAAGTCACGTGGTATCTATTGTTTCCATTTGTGTTCATCACAATACAAATGTGCTGGAATAAGATACTGAACTCTCAATACTGTCCACTGTCAAGAAGCAGAAAAGAGAGTTTTGGTATAATGAATTTCCTATTTATGGACTAGAAGTGGGTTCAAATATCACATTTTCAGGTAATAACTGCAAAATCACTCTATGCATGCGTTCAAATATCCAGTGTTTCCTTCCATCATTGCTTTGTGTTACTATCAGTTCAATATTTTGTTATTTTATGTATTCAAATATTCTTATTAACCCTAAGAGTTAAGATCAAGCTGAGACCCACTATGTTAGATACAGTTCAGTAAAATGGCAATACTTGCTCTATAAACTCACCTTTCAATTAACTGCTGGTAAATTACAATCACAATATTGCTGTTTTAACTGTGTTTCTTTATAGAAAGATAATCAACAAAATGCTTGACTTGAAAACACTGCTTTTTCATGCAAACAACAAAATCTGCTGATTTTTCTGCCACTTAACTCTTTGAACTGGTGGTTATCGTGTTTTCAGTGGAATTCCATTGCCACCATTTTAATTGCATTCTTCCTCTCAAAGGCGTTTATTGTACTGGGCTTGAATTTTACCCTGGAACTGACTAACGTAAGCCTGGTTGGGACAAGTGCCAAGGATGTGCCAAAATATTAGGAAAAGCGAAGTCAGCCATTCTGGTTGTTCCTGAGGAAGCTGCCAATTCACAGGTCAGTAGACTGACTGCAGTGTAATTTTCTACCGCAGAAGGAAGGTACGCTTCATTACAAAAGGCAGCCGCTATAAGAATTCAGTTTGCTCCTTAAAGTTTTCATCATTGCAACCAATTTAATGACCAACAAGACTGTTCCATTTATTACTTGTACTGTATATTGTCTTTTCTCTGATACAAATCCATATAGAGATGTGTAAATGCAGTTTGAAAAGGTCTCTTCATCTATAAAATGTAAATAGCATAAATATGATTATTTACTTATACTTTTGTTTACATGAAGTGGAAGTTCTGAGACTTAGAGGAAAATAGCTAGTTCTGGACGATGTTATTCCTTTAAGTACAGCAGCCCCAAAGTAAATAAGAGCATGCATGCAGTATCACGTGCAAAAAGAAGTGGAGGTCATGCTGCGTTTTAGTGCAGTTGACAGTACCTTTGACTAATCACTGAGTGGGGAATTTTCCATTTGTCTGCTTTGTATGAGACAGAAAAAATATACTATACCTGTTCCAATATGGCATATGTGCTACAGTTCCCTTTTTATGTGGCAAGCAAAGACAACAGCATGCTGAGTTTTTGTCTCTTAAATTTTATTGAAGTCTTTATGTAATGATTTTAATTCTCTTGACATACTGTTTTGTCTTTCAATTTGGAATTGAACTTAATTCAAATGGTCTTTCTGTAAACATTGTTTACTACCATACATCCACTTATCATTTTAGAATGTGTGAATTATCTTTTCATTCCCATTTTTTGGTCAAAGAAAGAAAAGTACATCATACTATCAAGAATGTTTTTGTGAACAATGTAATGTGACAACAACTTACTTTCACTGGATAGACAAATGATACTTTATTTTAGACCTGTGTGTATCTGTATGGTACCACAGCCATTGCATGTGAGCATTAAGGGCAGGTTGGTTTGTTTTCCTTTTGAATGACAGACACAAAATGCTATAGTCAGTGTTTTCAGTACCAAAATGTCATTCATACTGGTTCCTTTTTTTCCCTGATATCTAATTCTCAGAAGTCTAAGATTTAGAAATGTTGAAGAGTTGTGAAGAAAGCATTTATATATATATATACACAAACATATATAGACATGTACATACATGTATTTATATGCATGTGTAACTACTGTTAAGATGCCTACCTTACAAAATATAGTACTCTTTCATATATGTTATTGTCCACTTTTATTCCATTTTCTATAACAAAATCCATTATGTTTCCACAGGTTGGCTTTGAATCTGTGATTTTACGACTTACAGACATTATAGCAGGGACAGGCCAGGCTGTCATCACCAGAAAAGGAGTTTATGGCTCTGTCGTCTTGAGCTGGATCTCAGAATACCCAGCAGACCTGATCACTGACTTTGCTCAGTCAGGCAATATTACTCCTCTGTTTGGTGAGTAACAGTCTGAGGAAACAGCTACGAAAGTTGCATAAGTGATGATACCACCTTTTAGTTATATATACCTCTGTATGCTCTCTCTATTAATAAAGCGTCATTAGATTGAAATGGTATGGTCTAATTTTTAGCTATAAGGGATGTGTGCATTTTATAAGCAAAAAAACCCTTCAACTCCATAGATACATGTCTGGGAGGCAGGCACGATGCTGTGGCCATGAAGGACAGCTTCATATAGGAAAGACCCTTATCCAGTTTTCTTCTTCCTAAATGGAGTGGAATTGTGATTAAAGTCTGTACTTTAGCGCATTCCCAGATGAAAAGAGGATTCCTATTGGATTATTTTGACTTTTGCTCTCTCTCACTCTCTCTTTCCTTCAGGTACTGTTGCATTTTCCTCTGGTGAGCAAAGTAAAGTGATTTCATTTCAGGCCACTCCAAGCCTAAATAAATGTGAGTCATTTGCCATCACTTTAACAGCAGCGCACAGCAATGTGTCTGGTGGGGCTCGCCTGAGGTAAGGATGCTACTTGTATTTTTGAGTCGCACCAATGCCATAAGAATTATGACCTGTGTACAGATACAAAACTTATACAAATCTCTGTTGTTATTATTATAGGCAGCTAGTAACTTGTAGTCCATTCTTTGATAAATTTGTATAGCTTGTCTCAGGTGAGAACAAAGTGATCTAGATCTGACCTGTTCAGAACTGAGGCTTTTATCCAACTCCAGTCTATTTCATAGGTGCCTAGAATAACGGAGACAGTCAAGACAATGAAGATCAACAGTTTTTGCCGGGAAGCTGAAGACTGAAAGCAACTCTTAACAGTTTTCATTCGTGTCCCTAAAAATCCATATTTAGAAGGTCTTACATAACAAATTATTTATAATAAGAAAAATAAAACAAGAAATGTTCTGAAAATACCTAATTTATATAAACCTCCTTTTTATTTTTAAAAAAAACAAAACCATTACGTTTAATGTAGTTTTCCATCTCAGATAAGTTATCTATTCTTCAAGCTATTTTATTTTCATTCATCCTTAGCCATTGATAGCTAGAAGTGGTATAAAAAGAATGGACATGGAGTAACACCACGTATGGAGAAAAGTTTTGGCTTCGCCATGTTACAATTACAGTGGCAAATCTGAAGGAAGTCAGGAGTGAAATGGATGGATAAATCCTGAGATTGAGCCCTTCTCCTGGGCTTGTCTGTCCTGTGGACTGGTGTCCTCAGAGCCCCTATTTACCCTGTGAATCAAATACATTAAGTATGTGAGAATGACCTTTCCTAGAAAACTGAAGATGACATCCCATGGAGGGTAAAGGTGACTTTGAAGAGCTTTTGGCTCCCTTAGTGGTGGAAATGGTCTAGTTTTTTGACCAAAACCACTGTAATTTTAGTGCCATTTGATAGCCTCTAGCACTGAATAATAGGTCAGTTCTGCAGACAGATATAAGACACAAGATTTAACGAAGAGTTTTGCCTCTATGCTTATTTTCTAATAAGAAAGGGATCTATTTAATATGAATGAAGTAGAGCTTAAGTTTATATTGATCACAGGGCTCAGATCTGGAAAAAAAATTCCTGTGAGGGGGCAGTTAGTATTTCAAAGCCCCACTGTAAGTTTTAAAATAACTTCCTCTCATTCTCTAGCTTCCTGGCTCTAACTGTAGATCTGTTAGGATCTGTCTATCCCTCAGTTTTCCTTTGAAATGGGAAGTTTGTTCTATAGATAAAACTGGTGTTACTCGGGGTGGCTGTATTGTAATGTATCTTCTTTCATTGTGTCCACAACGGAAAAACATCATACTTTACTTTGCTTCTCCGTTTTCTCAGGAAGACTTTATTTTATTTAAACTTTACTCTGTATCCTGTGCTGATTTGGGTGCATTGCATCTGAGGAGGGCTGTTCGATCCTATTATTACAAAATCATTTTTCAGGCAATCATGTTACATCTTGCTTTGGTATGGTTGCTATTTCTTCCCTCTGCTATTAGACATTTGTTTAATCCACTTTCTTACAGCCATCATTGATTGTTCACTGGAAATTATTCTGCTTCAGTGTTTTACTTTTCTTCACGCTTCGTATTTCCTCTGTCAACTTTGGTGTCTTTTCTGTTTCAGATCGGGTTTTACAACAGCTGAAATTGAGCCAATGGGGATCTTCCAGTTTGCTCTTAACTCAAGGTCTGTTTCAGTTGAAGATGATGTTTGGGCAGTCACACTACATGTCCAAAGATTGATTGGTTTTCAAAGTAATCTCACTAAATTGACATATCAGACCATTCCAGGAAGTGCCAAACCACTAGAGGACTTTGTACCCATCTACAATGGAGAGCTTATGTTTTTACATTTTCAGACAAACGCTGTGATAGAAATATCAATAATTGATGACTCTGTCTCTGAAATTGAGGAATTTTTTTTTGTAAATTTGACTTGTGTGGAAATTTTGGATGTTCAACCTGTGAACCTTGCCTGGAGTCCACGTCTGAATCCAGCTTTCAGTGTTGCAACCGTTAATATCCTCGCTAATGATATTCTTCATGGAATACTAAGTTTGGGGCCAGAGTTTATTTATGTTGAAGAAGATGCCAACAACAGTACCCCCAACACAGCGATACTTCATATCAGAAGGACCAAGGGTTTTACTGGTGATGTTGAAGTAACCATTAAAACCTTTGGGGGAGTGAGTGCACAAAGGGGAGCAGATTCATATCCTTTTATGAAGGATTTCCTTCCGTTTATGGAAGATCCAACTTCACTTGGGCAATGGAAGGGGAAGATTTTGAGGAACAGTCAGTCTCTTTGACTTTGCTGGATGGACAAAGAGAAAGCAGGGTGTCCATAAAGATTTTTGACGATGATGAGCCTGAAGGACAGGAATTGTTTTATGTTTTCCTCTCAAATCCTGAATATGGAGCTCAGATTGTAGAAGGAAAGGATGAATATGGATTTGCTGCTTTTGCAACAGTAATTATTGCAGGTAATATTATTTCCCTGGGAAAATTAATAACAGTACATGACTATGTTTTCATAGCAATTTTCATGTAAAGATTGGCAATCTATTTGACGATAAGCAGGGTATTCTATTGTGAAATCTTGAGTTTTCCAGAGCAGAGGAAGCATCTAATGTACAAAGCTACTACGCGTCCCTTAGCAACGTAGCTCAAAATACATTTAGAGATTATGCTTATCTCTGTTCTTGCCCTGTTTTACTCTTTAAGGGAAAAGACTAATCTTGAGTAGTTTTTATGTAGATCCAGTAGCATTGCAGGCATTTTAGATTTTTACTTTTGCCATTTTGTCACTTTTACATACAATGGGGTTTGTGCAAAGTATCAGTCTCTATGTTGACATTCAGCATGCACTGGTAAGTAAAGCCATTGCTACCTGTAAAGGAGAAATCCTTTAGTAACAAGATTTAATGGGACACTGTGAAGACATTAGCTTCCCCTCATGAAACCTGGATTTTTTTTCCATACACTGCTGTTTTGCCAAAGATGTTTACATTCCCATGAGAACAGTGAAGTATTGTGCAGCTCCATACTTGCACACACGGAATTAAAGATGCAGAAGAAAAGCTGATGTGACAATTTGGAAAAATTAATGGGTTCAACAAGAGTATGAGTGGGACGAATAAGAAAGCTGTCCTTGGAAGCCCATCTTCATCCCGTACCCTACTATATCTGCTTTCAAAAGTACTTATTCTACTGGTTAAAATAAAATTTAGAAATGCCAACATTTAAAGTTCTGGATAACTATGTAGTGTAAATTAAACCCAGAAATATTATAATAAATTTTCTCAAGGTGTCCCCAGATGATACTTTGTAGCATTGTTTTGATACCTATTTTAAATTTTTTTTAGTGGTTATTCACATGAAGGTTATAATTTAGTCTCAGCTTAACTTTCTTGCTTACTTTCATGGACTGTTTCCTCTATAGGAAGTGATCTCCAGAATGGCATTTTGGGATTTGTTCCAGAAGTACAAAGCGCTCTCGTACTTGATGAAGACTCGGAGAACAGAGAGGTGCTGCTGATTGTCACAAGGCAACCAAACAGGTGCAGGCAACAGCCGATTCCAGTGTGCTTCCCACATGTTGTAACGTGCTGTGTTGTTAACCACAGGAGCTGCTGTTAGTGGAAGAGTTTATCAAAGAGTTTTAAAATAAATCTGCCTTTCAGCTGCTTTAGTAACTTCTCAGAAGT
The DNA here is from genome assembly GCF_963082525.1 of Nesoenas mayeri. Lineage (NCBI taxonomy): Eukaryota > Metazoa > Chordata > Aves > Columbiformes > Columbidae > Nesoenas > Nesoenas mayeri. The sequence continues at coordinate 7,000 of NW_027660014.1, forward strand.
TGATGAACTGGCTTTAAGTTGTGAATGTGATTAGGTCTGTCACTCTACTGTGATAAAGCAGAGACAGGAAAAACAAGTATTTTCCAACTTACACTATAAGGCTACAAGTGTGAAAGATTTGCTTGAGTTAAAATATTTGCCCTGCTCGAGGTGTAATTCAAATTCTCAACTCCCCGTGTAGTACAATGTAGGTATGAATACTAAAATGAGCAATTAAGAAGGCACCTGAGTGTCAGCACTATGATAATGTTTTCAGTCACACAGACACTATATTTTTTCTAATTAGCACGTATATGTATATCTATATATGTTGCACATTGATGTGTACTTTTAATCAAATATGCTCAAGTACTTCACGTTCCTTAAACTTAGAGGAAAGACAAATCCTACCTGGTTTTCCAGGCGAACGGTCACTGTAGTATTAAGGAAGGTACACGGGCAACTCCCTTCCAAGAACCAGTGTCTCTTATGCAGCTAATGTCATGTTTTCTGAAATAAAACTTGAGAATAATCTAGCTCCGTGTAATTGCTTTATTTTCTTCCTGTGTGATGTTTTTGTGATCTAAACACATGTCAGGTGAAGGAATTTAAATTAAAAAAGAGAAGTTTTCATCCTACAGCAGTTTGTTCCCTGGTGATAAGCTTTGAATCATAACAGAAAACGTGTGTTACCTCCGTGGTTTATGTTTCCTAAAACAATAGTGATCTCCTTCAGTACATATATACTCTCGATTTGCTTATCGGGCTTTTGAAGAGGTGAAGATCTTTTGGCGTGTGACCTTTAATAAAACAGCTGTTGTCCTTCTGAAGGATGGCGTGAACTTGGAGAATGAACTTGTATCCGTGGTGGGATCCACTACCTGCATGGCAGGTCAAACGTTGTGCAACATCTCCATTGAACTAAAGCCTGAGAATGTAAGTAATTATTACTCATTTGTGTATAGCCCTGTGGTGTTGAATTGCAGCTTATCAAGACTGAAAAAACCCTCTGATCTGGAGGAAGTGATGTGTGGGACACAGTCTGGAGATGGTAACTTGACATCTGCTCAGCTCCTCTGCAAATACATGTTTATTTACAGGCTTGTGCTGCGTCCATGGTGACTGCTAAAAACTTGGGAAGATGAGTATTTAATTTGAAGAGTAAAATGCAGATCTTTTATAGAACCATAAGAAAAAAGAATGGAGTTATCTCAGTGAGATGTGTATTCATTTGCTGCATTCTTATCCTCCACACAGCAAATTTTTAATCAGTTAAAGGACTTCTTAGGGTGTTTTATAGAAAGCATATCCTGCGACTAACACCACCTCATTCTACAAAAAAAAAAAAACCAAAACGCTTTTATTGCAACAATTTTTACTGGAAACAAAAGGAAAAAATAATTTTGTTTGAACACCTGGTGCTTAGAACAGTCCCTTAAGAAAGGAAAGATTAATGTTTGTCATTCTTTCAGAGTGAAGAGTTTGAAATTTTCCGATAAACTATCTGAACCGTCAGGCTAGTGGCAAAGCTGAGGTCTGGGGAATGGAAGAAAGACAATATGAGAAGGTTTCTACAGTTTGTCTGACTACACTTTAGAAAACAACGCAAGATGTAGGATGTGGGAAACAATCATTTCCCACTAGGGAACTGTGTGCATTCCCTTAGCTCAGAGGGCTATTTTCCTTCTGCATCTTCGGATGTAATTTTTAAATTACAGAGCCAAGGAATAAAATATATGCATGAGTGGATCACAGGTGGCCTCGCTGAGCAAACTGGGATTTTGAACCTGTTTATTCCAGAGGAGTGTCTTCATTACTTAATGACAGCGGACTGGCAGCGTTAGAAACATGCATTTATACCACATGAAGCACAAGCGTGTGCCACTCAAACAGGTGCTAATGGAAGGTTAGTTCCCTGTGGCGCTACAGTGAATTTGTGCCTGTCATCCATTAGTCAAGATCATTCCATGTAAATAATTACTTGATGACTACTCGATTAAAAATATATGCTGTTTAGCCCCCCCAAATACAGCAGACCATAATAAAAGGAGAAAAGCAGGAGGACAAAGAGAAGATCAAAAAAGTAACAATATTTTCTGTTCTTCTGCAACTATACAGAATTCACACTTAATGAAAAGCTGCAACTATCCCATTAGAAATCAGTCACAAGGAAGCCCCTGACGGCAAAAAAAAGAAGATTTTTGGCCTTGTCACTGGAAAACATTCAGTTTTTGAGAACCAGGGCCCACCTGTGTCTCCCCAAACAATTTTCCTGTCCTTTCCAGCACCAGCGACACTGTTGTCGGTGTATCGGGGTTGGGAAGAGTAATTCGACTTTGGCTGAGAAATCGGATGATGCCCTGGGGGGAGTCACTTTTGGCAATGGTGACCTGGCTCAGTAGATGGAGCCCAAGGGCTGCTCCACCAGTGGCTCCCGTCAGCTGGATTTCAAATTGCTCCGCAAATTCGCTGCATGGAAAAAAAAACAGAAAAAAAGACCTTCTGAGACACACAAGAACAAAAAATTAAAATTATGATTTGTCATTCAACCATGCGTCCAGCTGGATCTGTTTAAAGATATACAGAAGTCATCTCTGTAAGCATACAGCAGAAGATTCCCCTCATTTGCGGAGAATGGTGATATCTGAAATAAAAATATTGTTTTATTTTCCACATGTGCTAAATTTAAAAAAAAAAAAAAAAACAATCAGCAAAATATTTTATTATTCACAGCAGTACTATTAACATCCAAACTTTCTGATAATCTAGGGAAAAAGAATGTAGTTGTTTGCATAAAATTTAACAGGCACTATGAAACTCCAATAATAGCTTCTTTTCCCTCCCTTTAAATATTTCAGGGCTGCAGAAATTTGCTTTTCAATTCAAACTCTGCTGACAGGCATACTGCACGTGCTAAAAAACGGTTTCTCAGAAGTAGATTAGTGAATAAATATCTGAAAAAAATAATTACCTTTCTTCATCATCTGTGATAGAGATATAGATAAAAGTCTGGTTCTGGCCACGATAAAAAATGACAGAATCATTATGGATGATGTAGTCAACGTTCGGAAGTGCAGAAATACTTTGAGAAAGGAAATCGGCTGTTACATCGCCATACGTTCCACGCTTTCTCACAACAGGAATCATGATTAATCCAGCATCCTCTTGCACGTCAAGAAAAATTGGGAAAAAAGTTATTTTATTTCAAAATTTGTGAGAGAGCCACAGGCTTATCCTCTAAACCATAGTGAAAACCTCTGGTAAACTTACCCTGTAGAAGGATATACTGTGGGTCAAATTCTATGATGCCTTCTGCATTATCACTTTTTGCTATAGTGACTCGTACTGTGGAGATATTTCCTATTACTGGGGGTTGATCTATCTGTAGATCATTTTCCTTTACGGTGAAATCAAATCCACTTGCAAGAACGTAAAAAGGAATACTACATTAAAAAAAAATCTTGCAAAAGTATTGTAATGCAAGTATGACAATTTTCAATTACCACAAATACTTTTAATCTTCTGACAGTTACCACTGAAGATTTTTGGTCATAGATATTGTTGTGCACGGAAGAAATGTTACCAGCACTGTGAAGCTTGAATTTTAATCTATTAAGTCACTATTAAGATCTTTACCGTAACCTCTTCAGAGCAATAACGTGTCTGCAGTTCTGATTTACTTCCCTGTGTTGGGAGGCATCTTGAGCTGTATTTTTACCCAGAGCACTTTATAGTTTCTTTGTGCATACAGCCCAAAGTTGGCAGCTGAAAACTGAGCTGTCTTTCTGCTTTTCAGGAAACAGACATGCAAAACAGAAGGGAAATGGGACTTACGGGTAGCACCCAGAGGTAATTTGGTTTTGAAGGCAGAAAGATACGAGAATAGTACTATGAGATCACTTGAGAAATGTTCTGTGTGCTGCTTGTCTAAAAAGCTAGAGGCTAATCCTACTCATGACATTGTCGGTGAACTGAAGCATGGCAAGAAATTGTCTATACCATGATCTAGTACATGTTCTAAACTGGTGCTGCACAAAGCATCCCTTTGTCTGTTGGGATTCTCAGGGCAGCATGAGAATCTGTTTTCTTGCTTCTATTTGCTGTTTCACTAAGGGAAAGTGTTGTAATACTTTTTCTCCAATTCTGTTAGAAGGTATGGTAACATTGTGATTTCTTCATCTTGTTTTCAGCTGACTGAATGCAGTGAAAGAATTGCATCTTGTTTCAACTAAGACCCAGTGCTGCTTTGGTTATGCTGATCATCGTAACAATGTACCGAATTTCAGCTCAAGCACCAATCCTGAACTGAATCCTGAAAAGCACAAAGCATCTTCAAATATAATTGACTGCCTTCCCCTATTCCTTTGATTAGAATCCTCTTTCCTTTAATGAATCTATGTTGTAAATAATTGGAAAACATATCTAAAGCTCCTCAGCAATACTGAAAAGACACCTACGTAGTATGTTCTGCCCTTCTTAAAAAACAAGCATCTAATTTTAAAAATACTTATGATTTTAGAAGTGATAATGAAATGCAGCATTCAATTAATTCTTGCCAAATGTGGAGCCTCATAGCTTTTGAAACAGAGCTGTTTTGGATAAATGAGTGATGTACTCACCTAATAAGAGCAGTCCCATTATAATTTCCTGAAGGTTCTCCAATCAGAACATGCTGGGATGAATGTGCTATCCCAACCACCCCAGAAGCTCCTTCATCACCCACAATAATGATGGTTGCAACACCTAGGAAGAGAACAAAAGCTTCTCATGGTAAAACAAAGCTAACTAGTGAGGTATTTTTTTAGCATGTTTGGTGACACAAATGGTTAAGCACCAGCTTCCCGGGGAGCCCATGGAATCCCCAACCTTGGAGATACTCAGAATTTCAGTAGACAAGGCATTCAGTGACCTGATCTCATTGTGAAGGCAATTCAACAAGGTGACCCCCCTAGATGGTCTCTTACAAACGAAATTATTCTATGCTTCTTACAGGTCTGAACCTGGTTTTGGTTTCTGCTTGTTTTGGTTAAACAATTCTTTACAGACAATGTTGATTATCTGAACACAAAAGTCTACGCCAACACTTGATTTAGACGGAAAAAATACCATCTAAAATCCTCTTTGATTTCTTCAGATAAGGAAAAAACTGAGGGAAAAATACTGACCTCCTTTTGTCACAGGAGCTCTGCTAGCTCGTTTCTTCTCTGTTGTTTCTGGGGGGAGTTGGGTTTTATTTACGGGGGGGACGTTTGAGTCGATTCATGTGAAGATACACAATGCTGCACTAGCTTTTAAGAAATGTGTCTTTTTTTCAGACCACTTCACTCCTTCACAGAATATCAGTTCTAACTATAACATTCAGCACATATTCGGCTCCTCTCTTTGACTTGTAGAACGAATCCCAAAAGACATATCTCCTTAGGACTGAGGGCGTCTAGCACACAGACAGCCGCGGCGCGAAAGCCGCGCCCACAGGACACAGAACCCGCCGCGCCTCGCCCCGAGCTCCCGCCGAAGCGGCGCCCCGCTCGCCACGCCACCGGCTCTGCTTTTCAACGTCCCCCCGACTAACGGGGGCTGCGCCGCTCCCGGAGGGACCGCCGGACCGGGCACGGGCGCTGCGCCGGAGGGAGACACGGCTCCAGACCGCCAGCCTTCGGCGCACCTGCCCGCAGGGTCACACGCCTCCCGCCAGCTTCGCCCGCTCGGCGGGGGGGAACCGGAGACGAACGCCTCCGCGCCGCGCCGGCAAATCCCGCCCCCCCCGTTCCACCGGCACGGTCACCCCCGCCGCGGCCGCACTCACCTGCCGCCTCTTTCGCCGCTCCGCTCCCGCCAGGCGCCCGTGCTTTGGGCATGCGCGGTAGCGAGACCGCAGCACCCGCCCCTTGCCGCGTCCCGGTTGGCTGCCTAGGACACGTCAATCACCTCTCTCGCCGCCTAGCAGCGCTCGCGAGTCGGGCATGCGCAGTACGGAGACCTCAACGCCCGCCCCTCTGGCAACCTGATAGGCGGACAGAGTGGCGACTGACGTGCCTAGGCAGCCAACCAGCGCTCCGCCCCTCCAGCCCTCCAGCCCTCCCGCGCCAGCAGCCGCGTTGCAAGGGGAACAATAAACCGCGCTCCCCTGCTTTCCGCTGAAAAGGGGGGCGGCTGGGTCCCCGCAGCAGAAAAAACCCTTCCGTCCTGCATTGCCCTTCGCCAGTACAACTGCACAGCTGGGAACTCGGCAACGTCAAGCGGCCGTCTGACAGACGCACACCCGGAACTTGACTCGGCTGGCGATTTTGGCTGGCTTACACACACGGACTTGCACTTCTCTGAGGAAACTAATTCTTTTTTAAGCACAGCCTCTCCCTGGGGAAGAAAAAACGCCCCCTCCGAGCTCCCAAACACTAGGCAGCCGTGGGGAAACCACCGAAAGCCAAGACCGACAGCAGCAACATCGAGTGCAATCTGGCTTCAATTCTGATCACGCACTTAATGGCCTCTCCCAGGCCTACCAATGACTGCTCCTTTTCTGGAAGGACAAACTGAACGTCCTAAACTGAAGACTGCACGGAACACAGCTCCACTGGCAGCCAATTCGCCTCTTCTCCGGCTTCCACGGGGAATATCTCCAACTCGCAAACGTTCTTCCTCAGTCCACGGCCCCAGACGCGGAATCTCCTGAGCAGGGAGCGGAAACAACCGCGCGGGATTTTCTTCACGGCACCGAGAAGGCGGCGCTGACAAAAAAGCAGGCCAAAGCACCTGAACCCGTCTGCCAGCCCCAGCCTGCGGCCAAGAGACCGGGAGCACCCTGCCCGAGGGGCCGCGCACCCCGCAGCTGTACTTGGACGACCGTGTGCGTGAAAGCATGTGTGTCTACAAACGATTGTCTGTCCACATGCGTGTGCCTTGGTGCAGGCTCCGTTCGTGCTTAAGCTGGAGTGAGTGCACAGCTGCGCCGTTTGTTGGCAAAGCTCCGGTGTCACACGACGTTGCCCAGTCCTGCATTTCTCACGCAGACAGATGCACGGGAGCTCTGCTAGTAAAGGAGCAAAGACAGTGATAGGCAGAACTGAATGCTGCTCCGAGCTACTTCTCACCTATGGCAAATGCTTGTGTGTCTGGGAGTTTGGGGCAGGTCAGTGTGGCTGGTTCGATAATCAACATCTAGGATACCTACAGAGCGGTCCCTGTTGGTGTGGGGACAGTGTGCCTGTAGGTCAGTCTGTGTTCCTGGTGCCTGCTGTATCGATCTGTCGCTCCACACGCGTGTGAGTCCATGTATTTCTCTCCACAAGCATTTGTGCTGATTTCGTCACTGACCGGAGAAATGCTCTTCGGAACAGACGTAGCTCTCTGCATGCTGAACGACGTGGTAAAACACGTCTGCCTATACTTTGGTAAACAATCGAGAGTGCGTGTTCCGTCAGCGGCATTTCCGCAGACGACTCCGCAGAGCCAGTTCTGAAAGCTCCGCACACCAGGACTGAATGTAGAACCAAGCAATTGCACCGGTGCGCTCGTAACATATTCTGACGGACGTCTTTTATGCCATAGCATTACGAACGTATTAGCGTTCAAGCACGTATCAGAAACAATGTGTGGACCGAGGATCTGTTGGTATTTTCTCCATACGGCATGCTTCGTGCTAGCTTACTTGCCGATCGCAGGCTTAGCGGTTTCTATACAGGAATCCATAAAGGGAGAGAAAGAGAGTGCATCGGAAAACTTGCGTTTTCTGAGCTGGAACTTAGTTGCTACGCATTGTATTTGTCCACGTGAACACACACGATTCCCTACTGAAAACCAAGCAGAAACCTTTCCACAAGCTCCCAGGAAGGCGCACCCACCACCTCGTGCACGCGAACGCAGCTAGAGAAAAGCACCTAATTTTCCACACTGATGCTTAAGCAAACTCCTGGCCACACACAAGTACACATCCGCAAGCGCGCCCACTCCCATCTATGCACAGAAAGACGTACGCGAAACGTACTGACATGCTTGAGGGTAAACAGGTGTGCATTGATGGTTGGCGTACTGCATCACGCATACGTGGCTGCACGAGAATATTCTTTTGGAGGGTACGTGCAGATACGTCCCTGTACTTGGACGACTGTGTGCATGGAAGCATGTGTGTCTACAAACGATTGTCTGTCCACATGCGTGTGCCTTTTTGCAGGCTCATTTCGTGCTCAAGATGCAGTGAGTGCACAGCTGCGCCGTTTGTTGGCAAAGCTCCGCGTGTTGCACGACGTTGCCCAGTCCTGCATTTCTCACGCGGACAAATGCAAGGGAGCTCTGCTAGTAAAGGAGCAAAGACAGTCGCAGGCAGAACTGAATGCTGCTTCGAGCTACTTCTCATCTATGGCAAATGCTTCTCAGGGGCCCGAGGAAAGGCGCTCAGCAGGCGATCTACAAGAGAAACGAAACAGATCATGGCTTAACGCGAAAGACCAACAGGGCGTCTCTGCGCAAACTTGTCCCTGATCTACAGCTGAGAGCGAACACTTGTGTGCTTGTCGGAGAGATTGTGTCTTGCCTGTAAGTGTCTGGGAGTCTGGCACAGGTCAGTGTGGCTGGTTCGATAATCAACGTCTAGGATAGCTGCAGAGAAGTCCCTGTTGGTGTGGGGACAGTGTGGCTGTAGGTCAGTCTGTGTTCCTAGCGCCTGCTGTATCTTTTCGTCACTCCAGACGCGTGTGAGTCCATGTCTTTCTCTCCACAAGCATGTGTGCTGATATCGTTGCACATATGCATCTTTGCTAGTTTTGAGCTCCGCGGAGTGTGTCTCTGGACACTTGGTGTGCGTTTGCTGTGCCTGTTTGTAACGCAGTACAGCCACGACTGCCTCGGTGAAGAGAGACCAGGGAAATCATCTAGGCAGAGTCAATAAAGGAAAACCGAAGACGGATTGACGTGTGCTCGACAGAGACGGATTCCCTGCGCTGATATTTCTCAGTAACACGAGAAGAAACTGAGCGGTAGATCGACCGGAGAAATGCTTCCCTAGACAACATTTAGCGAATGAACTGCATTGTGCGCGGCTTTCGGGATTGTGCCTGAAAAGTGCGAAAACCAGCAGAGCCTGTGCTCAAAAGCTGGTGGCTGTGTGACTGCATTGATGCACCTTCCCGTGTCTGCGAGTGTACAGACGGCTGTTTCACGTTCATACAAAGGCACCTGGTCGGGTTTTTCTTCTGTGCGTGCACACGCGTTTCCGTTGTCTCTTCGGAACACACGTAGCTCTTTGCATGCTGAACGACGTGGTAAAACGCGTCTGCCTATATTTTGGTAAACAATCGAGGGTGCGTGTTCCGTCAGCGGCATTTCCGCAGACGACTCCACAGAGCCAGTTCTGAAAGCTCCGCACACCAGGACTGATTGTAGAACGAAGTAATTGCACCGGTGCACGCAATCACATATTCTGAGGGACGTCTTTTATGGCACAGCAGCACGAAGGTATTTGCGTTCAGGCACGTATCAGAAACAATGTGTGGACCGAGGATCTGTTGGTATTTTCTCCATACGGCACGCTTCGTGGTAGCTTACTTGCCGATCGGAGTCTGAGCGGTTTCTATACACGACTCGGTATAGGGAGAGAAAGAGAGTGCACGGGAAAACTTGCGTTTTCTGCGCTGGAACCTAGTTGCTACGCATTATTTTTGTCCACGTGAACACACACGATTCCGCACTGAAAACCAAGCAGAAACCTTTCCACAGGCTCCCAGGTATGTGCACCACCACCTCGTGCGCACGAACGGAGCTAGAGAAAAGCACCTACATTTTCACACACTGATACTTAAGCAAACGCTTGGTCAAACGCATGCACACATCCGCAAGCGCGCCCACTCCCATCTTTGGACAGAAAGACGTACGCGAAACGTGCTGACATGCTTGAGAGTAAACAGGTGTGCGTTGATGGTTGGCGTACTGCATCACGCATACGTAGCTGCACGAGAATATTCTTTTGGAGGGTACGTGCAGATACGTCCCTGTACTTGGACGACCGTGTGGTGAAAGCCTGTGTGTCTACAACCGATTTTCTGTCCACATGAGTGTGCCTTTTTGCAGGCTCCATTCGTGCTCAAGATGCAGTGAGGGCACAGCTGCGCCGTTTGTTGGCAAAGCTCCGCGTGTTGCACGACGTTGCCCAGTCCTGCATTTCTCATGCGTACAGATGCACGGGAGCTCTTCTAGTAAAGGAGCAAAGACAGTCGCAGACAGAACTTAATGCTACTCCAAGCTACTTCTCACCCTTGACAAATGCTTCACAGTGCGCGAGGAATAGCTTTCCGCAGCAGATGTACAAGAGAAACGAAACAGATCATGCCTTAACGCGAAAGAGCAACAACAGGGCGCAACTGCGCAAACTTCTCCCTGATCTACAGCTGAGAGCGAATACTTGTGTGCTTGTCGGAGAGATTGTGTCTTGCCTGTAAGTGTCTGGGAGTTTCGCGCAGGTCAGTGTGGCTGGTTCGATAATCAACGTCTAGGATAGCTGCAGAGAGGTCCCTGTTGGTGTGAGGACAGTGTGCCTGGAACTCAGTCTGTGTTCCTAGCGCCTGCTGTATCTATCCGTCGCTCCACACGCGTGTGAGTCCATGTCTTTCTCTCCACAAGCATGTGTGCTGATTTCGTCGCACATGTGCATCTGCGCTAGTGTTGATCTTACCGGAGTGTGTCTCTGGACACTTGGTGTGCGTTGGCTGTGCCTGTGTGTAACGCAGCACAGCCACGACTGCCTCGGTGAAGAGAGACCAGGAAAATCATCTAGGCAGAGTCAATAAAGGAAAACCGAAGACGGATTGACGTGTGCTCGACAGAGACGGATTCCCTGCACTGACATTTCTCAGTAACACGAGAAGAAAGCTGAGCGGTAGATCGATCGGAGAAATGCTTCCCTAGACGATATTTAGCGAATGAACTGCACTGTGCGCGGCTTTCGGGATTGTCCCTAAAAGTGCGAAAACCAGCAGAGCCTGTGCTCAAAAGCTGGTGGCTGTGTGACTGCATTGATGCACCTTCCCGTGTCTGCGAGTGTACAGACGGCTGTTTCACGTTCATACAAAGGCACCTGGTCGGGTTTTTCTTCTGTGCGTGCACACGCATTTTTGTTGTCTCTTCGGAGCAGACGTAGCTCTTTGCATGCTGAACGACGTGGTAAAACGCGTCTGCCTATATTTTGGTAAACAATCGAGGGTGCGTGTTCCGTCAGCGACATTTCCGCAGACGACTCGGCAGAGCCAGTTCTGAAAGCTCCAGAACTGAATGTAGAACCAAGCAATTGCACAGGTGCGCGCAATCACATATTCTGAGGGACGTCATTTATGCCACAGCAGCACGAAGGAATTTGAGTTCAAGCACGTATCAGAAACAATGTGTGGACCGAGGATCTGTTGGTATTTTCTCCGTACGGCATGCTTCGTGGTAGCTTTCTTGCCGATCGCAGGCTTAGCGGTTTCTATACACGATCGGTATAGGGAGAGAAAGAGAGCGTATCGGAAAACTTGCGTTTTCTGCGCTGGAACCTAGTTGCTACTCCTTCTGTTTGTCCACGTGAACACACACGATTCCCCACTGAAAACCAAGCAGAAACCTTTCAACAAGCTCCCAGGTAGGTGCACCCACCACCTCGCGCGTGAAAGCACGTGTGTCTACAAACGATTGTCTGTCCACATGCTTGTGCCTTGGTGCAGGCTCCGTTCGTGCTTAAGCTGGAGTGAGTGCACAGCTGCGTCGTTTGTTGGCCAGGTTCCGCGTGTTGCACGACGTTGCCCAGTCCTGCATTTCTCACGCGGACAGATTCAAGGGAGCTCTGTATAGACGGCTGTTTCATGTTCACACAAAGGCACCTGGTCGGGTGCATCCCAGATACAGCATCCCAGATTCAGCATCCCCGATACAGCTTCCCGGATACAGCATCCCAAATACAGCATCCTAGATACAGTATCCTAGATACGGCATCCTAGATACAGTATCCCGGATACAACATCCCAGATACGCCATCTCAGATACAGCATCCCAGGTACAGCATCCCAGATACAGCATCCTAGGTACAGCGTAATAGATACAGCATCCCAGATACAACATGTCGAGCTGTGCTCCTCTCCCACACCAAGTGCTGATCGTGGGGCTCAGGGTGGGGGGGGCAGCGAGGGGGTCCGTGGACTGGAATAAGTTTTGTTTGGGGTTTTTCAAACGCCTCTGCTGACACGTCGTATAAAAACCGATTGCTGCAGGGCTAAGGAATGAACAGGAGGATGAGCAACAGACTGCAGAAACTGCTTGCGTTTTGGTTTATTGAAAAATTCTTATTGAATTCAAAAAGCAATACGATCTTGCAGTGGTCTTCTAATACCTAGTGACAGCTTTTAATGTACTGATTTGGAGCTTTGAGATGAGATTTGAGATGAAGGGCTGTTCCATTGTGGAATATTGCAGGAGTAAATTTCAGGCATTTCAGCATGCCTGGCAGATCTGCAGCTTGCTAAAGACCTCAGGCTGTTTGGTTTAATCAGACTTTTGTAGATGCCACCTTCACTGGTCAAAGCACCGGCTGCCAATGTGTTTTCTGGTGTTGTCACTTCTTTCTGACCAAAGACGGCAGAGGCAGCAGCTCTACTGGTGGTGCCTGTTTTTTTGAAACATGGGGATCCACAGGAACTTTAACCCGAAAGCTCAGGAAGCTGTGGTCCGTGGTCTATCTTTGTAAGGTTTGTAGATTGTTCTGCAACGTTTGTGAGTGTGAACTGCTGTGCAGGTAGAAGGAAGAAAGCTGTGTGAGCTAAAGCAGCAGGAAGGCTGCAGCCGTGTAAGGCGGGGGTGCAAGCGGCACGAAACGGGCTGCAGCGGCGGAGCCCTCGGTCCCGGGCCGTCCCGGGCAGGCGCAGCCCGAGCGCTCCCGGCCCCGCTGCCGCTGCCCCGCCGGGGCCGGGGCCGCGCTGCGGGCGGACAGCGCCGCTCTGCGGCCGCCGGCGGCTCCGGGCCGGGAGGCGGGGCGGGGCCCGGTGGCGGGCGCGGACGGGATTGGCTCCTGCGCCGGATGGGCGGGGCCACGCTGCGTAAGTGCGGGGGCGGAGGAGTGCGTGCCGCCGGTGCGGCGGCGGGAGGAGCGCGCGAGGAGCGGCGGGGCCGGCGGTGAGCGAGGGGCGGGCGGACAGACACCGGGGAGACCGGGCGGGGCCGCCCCGGTCCCGGCTGAGGGGGGAGGCTGGAGGGGGAGGGACGGGCTGGTTTGGGCAGGAGGAAGGCGAGGGGCAGGCAGCCGCAAGAGCGCGGCCCCGGGCCGGGCCGAGCAAGGGGCGAGGGGGAAACACGCGGGCGGCTGTGAGGGAAGGGAGCCCCGGGCTGAGCGCTGCGCGGGGCTCGGGCGGGGCCGTGGGGCGGAGGGGGGAGCCCGTGGTGCCACAGGGCAGAGGGAGGAAGGCGAGCGGGAGGGGGCGGCGCCAGGGGGCGCGAGGGGCGGGGGCGGTGCGAGGGGCGGGGACGGTGCGAGGGGCGGGGACGGTGCGAGGGGCGGGGGCGGTGCGAGGGGCGGGGGCGGCGCTGCCGCCGGGAGGGGCCGGGAACGGGGGGAGCGGCGGAGGAGCCTGAGGGCGGGACGGCGCGGAAGGAGCTTGGGCGGGAAAGGCTGAGGGACCTCAGGGAGAGGGTGACATCGGGGAGGCTTTGGCGGGAAAGGCTGAGGGACCTCAGGGAGGGGGTGACATCGGGGAGGCTTTGGTGGGAAAGGCTGAGGGACCTCAGGGAGGGGGTGACATCGGAGGGACTTTGGCGGGAAAGGCTGAGGGACCTCAGGGAGGGGGTGACATCGGGGGGGCTTTGGCGGGAAAGTCTGAGGGACCTCAGGGAGGGGGTGACATCGGGGAGGCTTTGGCGGGAAAGGCTGAGGGACCTCGGGGAGGGGGTGACATCGGGGGGGCTTTGGCGGGAAAGACTGAGGGACCTCGGGGAGGGGGTGACATCGGGGAGGCTTTGGTGGGAAAGGCTGAGGGACCTCGGGGAGGGGGTGACATCGGGGGGGCTTTGGCGGGAAAGGCTGAGGGACCTCGGGGAGGAGATGACGTCGGAGAGGCTGCAGAGGGCAATGCTGAGGGAGCTCAGGACGGGATGGCACTCAGGTCTGGTTTCAAAGGGAAATGCTGAGGTACCTTGAGGAATGGACGCTGGGCTGGCAGCTATGAACACGTCAGACTGGTTAAGAGAGTGTTCATGACAGAAATTTGTGCAGTGAAGTATTCCAGCAAAGAGCGGGAGAAGAGCCAAACTTAGATCAGGCCTCCTAGGACGCCTGCCGGTTTGGGGACAGGGATGACGAGGTTGTTAATCCGGTCCTAACTGTTTCTTTCTCTGTCCCTCTCTTGCAGCACCTGACTGAATGGAGGAGCAAGCGGACGGGAAGTTCCTGCGCCACACACAGATCACATTTATCGCTCTCGCCCTCAGAGACCCGGAGATCCAAACCGCTCGCATCGTGCCTTGAAGCAGCCTGTGCTCATGCGCTTCTCCCAGGGAGAAGGCGGAATGGCAGTGACTGGCCACGTTAAGCCACAGGGTGCACACTGTGCAGCTGTCAAGCCCAGCTCTGCGTTAGCTCACACCTGCGGTTTTGCGCCGCACACGCACATTTGAGTTGTCGCTGGTTGTTGCAGCGTTTGGCTTTGGTGAGGACAGCGTGTGTTTGTCAGCAGTTGGTGTAGGTGGGATCTGGAGGAGAAAGCGATATTTCCGTGCCAGAACCGTTTGGTGTTTGCATGGTATTGTGGCGGTTGTTCCCGCAGGCGATGAGTGCTGTAGTATTATTGCAGGATGAGGGGATTTTGGAGGCTTGTCTGTGAGATGCACTAGAGGCAGCAGTTGAAAGCGAAAGGCTGAGATTTGGAGGGTTTGTCGGTGGGTTTTGGACGGTTGTCAGCTGAAGAGTTGGCTGTTTGCAGGTGAGGTGTAGGGCAGAGGGTGAAGCTGACTTTGCCTGGGCGGCGCAACTGGCTAGGTGTGCAGAGCTGAGGAGAGCGGGCTGCTGCGGGTGACCCTAAAGCTGGAGAACCAGCCGGCAGCTCCAGACGCTCCCGCTGCCGGGCAGGGCCGTGCAGGCCAGTGCCCTGGGGCACAGCGACGTGACCCTCCGCAAGTACCAAAGAGCAGGTGAGGGCCGTGGGCATTTGTACTGAGCTGTGACATCTCTAACCCGTGACATTGGGGTCCAGCCTGAGCAGGGCACGTGCGGAAGCTGTGCTGCAGGGAGGGCAGAGCTGAGGGGAAGGGCTGTGCCAGGGGCTGGTGCCAAGGCAAGGTGGGCGCGCTGTGGGGTGTGGGGAGGTGTCAGCCCCGGACTCAGCCGCTGTTGACTGTAGTGCCCTTGGGCTGGTGTAGCTCAGTCCTCTGTGTGTTTCTCTTCAGGGGGAGCAGCATGCAAAGGAAAAGCAAGGAAGGAGGTGAACCCATGAGGAAGAGTGATGGATAAAGAGAGTTGGAGCGCACCTGCCAGTCAAGAGGGATCAAGAAAGAAGACACCAGTGGTGGAACCGCAGGTCAGGAGAGCTCAAGGAGGGAGAAAGGTGACTGTGGCCGTATGGGTTTTTCTAGCTCACACACCAATGAAAACAGTTTGGATAATAAAAGAAATGTATGCAAAACCGATAATTAAAGGCAGAGAACGTTTATATGCTATGTATGGGGTAGACCTGAAGGTATATTTCTTCCTACAACGAAGGAGAATTCGCAATACATGCTGCTGTCAGCAACGACCAGTAAGCGACAAGACTCTATTTACTGATGCCTCTGGTCGCTCACATAAAGTTGTAATTACATGGCTAAACTCAGATACCCAGTGCTGCAAACACAAGGTAGAAAAAGAGACCAAGAGTCAAACAAGTTCTGGAGCTGACAGCTGTTAGGATCGCTTTGAGGTGTTCTGTAACAAGCCTTTGAATGTTGTAACTGGCTCATATTATGCGGCTGGCATACTTAACGGCCTGGAAGCTTCTTTTCTTAAGGAAGAGGATAATCCTCTTTTGATGGCTGAATTGAGAATGCTATGGTTTCTAATAAATCATAGACATCATAGGTATTATGCAATGCACACCCGCTCTCGCAGTGGCCCTTCCAGGACCACTTGCGGAAGGCAGTAGGAGGGCCGATGCACGAGCTGTGCCGCTCACTGTGCCTAAAGCCTTGGAGCAAGCTAAATGATCACATAAATTCTTTCACCAGAGTGCAAAGGCGTTAAAACGACAACTTCAAATGACAGTGGATCAGGCCAGGAGCGTTCTTATGTCCTGCCCTGATTGCCAACAGTTGGCACCCGCGCCATCCACAGAGGGTGTTAATCCAGGAGGGGTTACTGCCAATGAAGTACGGCCAGCGGATGTAACGCATTGTTCTGAATTGGGTAAATACGTACGTGTTTCTGTAGACGCTCATTCCAGATTTCTCGTTGCTGCTGCACACGCTGGTGAAAGAGCACGAGACGTCTGTAACATTGGTTGGCATGTTTTGCTGTTTGAGGAGTTCCACGATCTGTAAAACCAGAGGAGAGGGGAACGCACACTCGATTAGAGGAGCGATCCCCCAGCGCGCTGTAATAGAAGTGCCTGCTTTTTAACACTTTCAAAACAGTGTTAAAGAGTCTGTTTGACGACTTTTCGGTATCATTTCTGGCGACGAGGATGGGATAATCTGCCTGACCTCCCGTGGATCCCAGGATCTCTGGGACCTTGTGCCGGCACCGGGGAATTCCTGGAAGGGACCACAGCTCCTCGGACCAGCTCGGGACGCGGGTAAAACCCCATCAATGAGATAAGGCACTTTCATTGTCTGGTTGCGTTGGCACGCTGCCTGCGCGAGACGTGCGCGACAGCAGCGCGTTGGGTCTGCGCATTCGCGTCTGCGCATTTTGGTAAACTGGGTAACTTAAAAAAAGAAAGAAATACAAAATTAAAGAGGAAAATGAGAAAACAATAAAGAGAAAAACGAGGGAACAGCAATTTGATAAAGGTACCTTTAATGATTTTGCTGTTTGTGCCTTAGCAATTGTATAATTGTTTCTGGCTTTAGTGGTTTGTTGTTGTTGTTACTTGTGTCTTGGGGGATTTTATAGTCCAGTACTTAGGGTTCACCAATTGTCTGTTATTGTGATTGTGAAGTAGGTAGTGGACAATCGGCAGGAGGATTCGTGAGAAATCCCCCCCAGGCTGTGTTTTCTGACATTGGAAAAGGATCGTTTGCTGTTCAACAGGGCGTCAACCAGGGAGAATCTGATTGAATATTGTAATTAATGGTGGCCACTGTAAATAATATTAATATGCTTCACAGGTCTAGGTGGGTATACTTTGAGATCTGTAGTATAGTAATGTGCTGCATGTAATATGTAGTAACATATCTATTTTAAATCATATATTGCCTATTACATAAGGCATATTACACAATGTATAATGTTACATATGCATTGTCTTTATCCCCTTCAGATCCATTTGTTTTGAAAAAGGATAATCAGGGAAAGAAATGCAAACCAGTAAAAGGTTTGTTGAAGAACAGCTATTGGTGTAGAATACACAGAGAACATGAGATCAAAATTGTCCCTCGGTCAGTCCAGGGTGGGATCCTGATATCCTTATATCGGGGCACAGGCTGCATTGGTATCGCCAGTGCATTTTATACGGGATTAGACACGCTGCGCCTAAAGCTGTAAATATGCCAAAACCTTCTGAGATTAAACAGGATTGTGAGGAGTCTCCCACTGAGTTTTTACACGGTCTTAAACCGACAGCTCAGAAATATATTAATATAGATCCTGACTTGGAGAACAGAGAAATAGAATTCTTAGTTGACTGGGAGCTCATTATTCTGTGTTAAACACTATGCAGGGAATATTAAGTAGCGATTCTGTAACAGTTATGGGTGCCACAAAAATTGCGAAACACGGCCCTTTAACCTGCTGCTTAGAATGTTTGTATGTGGAGTCTGTACTTATTGATTGTGTACCATGTGTCTTCTCTTGTGCACAACGAATGGTTGAAAAAAGCTTTAATGGTGCAATGGCTGTGCAGTTACACGCTGCTGTGGCTGCAATTGTTAAACAAAGAAGGGGAGATGTGGCAGGGTTGTGACATCAGGCCCGTGAGAAATTGCAAGAGTCACAGTGTGAGAACAAGCGCTGGTGGAACAACACAAGCAGCAAGGACTGTGTGGGACATGAATCATCAGAGACAGAGGGATTGGTACATGAGGGACAGAGGGATTGATACGCGGTGGGTACATCAGGGACAGAGGGATTGATACGCAGTGGGTACATCAGGGACAGAGGGATTGATACAGGATCGGTACATCAAGGACAGAGGTCCGCGATGTTTCAAATGCAAACCTGAGTTTGTATTAAATGTCTCTCTGCATCTTAAAGAGAGTCTGTGCCTCATCTGCTACACCCCTTTATCTGTTTCCCAAATTACGATTTAGACTGTATTTACCGTTGTAAAAACAAAGCTTTCCCCCCTTAATTTTTGTCACGCGTTGTAGTTAGAATTAATAGAGATATTGGAGCCCATCGTAGCTAAACTGGAAAAAGACAGCAGCCGTGTGTATTTTTAAATAAAGACTAAATCAAGTGTGCTAGCTCATTATCTTTAAGTGTTTTACTGTGATCACCTCTCTCCCAAGGTTTTGTGTCTGTTGTATCAAGGCCTGACACCCACGGCCACAGTGGATGAATCACCATGGGCACAACACCAGGAACCTGCCTGTTCGTGTCCAGGATATCCACTCCAGCAGACACGTTTTAATTGGTACTTGCATTATGGATTAGATGCAACAAAAATCCATACTTTCTTTTGCCCTTTGCTATAGAGGAGGGGATTGAACTTTTCTATAGCAGATTCAATCACTTGTTGTAAAGCAATGAAATAAATAACTTCGGCTTTTTCTATGGATAAACAACGTTTACTTCAATTCCTTAATTGTATTCCTTAAACACTTGTTCGTTAGACCACAAGCAAAACAGCGCTGGGTGTTGGTTCGTTAGTAGGACCTTACTATGTGGTTGGTTAACCCTGAAAATGTTAGCTCCCTCTATCAATATAACCTCATAAACAAGTTTCAAAATTTTTATGTAGAACTTACCCACCTTTTCCTTTTTGCAGGTTCAGAGCCCGAGCCTCATTTGGTTGTATCTGTAAACATCAAACATCTCAGCACAAATCACAACTGCATTTCTCACAGACAGAAGTGCCTGATCTCCACAGCTTGCCTGGCAGTGCAGAGAGCAGGAAGTGCGGTGAGTCCTGGGCCTTTGGGGACATTTCACCCTGTTTTGTGTCCCAGTCCCTCCCTGCTCCCTCCTCTTTCCTGCTGTGCCCTTCTTCCTCTTCATCTCTTCTCCCTCTGGCCCTCTGCTGCTTCCTCACCTATTCCCCCACCCTTCTGAATCTCTGTGCAGGGTTTCTCGTATCTCCCTCTCCGTCTCCACCCCTCTGTGTTCTCATCATCCCCGGTTTCTCTTTGTCGTCATTCTTGTCTGTTGCTCTGTCCCGCTCCGTGCCCCATCATTTCTCACTGTATCCCTCTGTCCTGCTCCCTGCGCCTATTCCTGCCCCTCTTCTTTTTTACTCCCTCTCCCTCTTGCTGCCCACCCCAGGATTTTTTCCCAATCTCTATCCTGCCCCAACCCTTATTATTCTTTCTCTCTCCTGCTCCCTCTCTGTCTTTCTGCCTGTCTGCCCTTTCCCTGCTGCTTCTTTCTCCATTTCTGTCCAGATTACTGCCCCTTTTCCTTCTTGATGTCTTTCTGTCCTGTTTGTCTTTCTGTCTTCCTTGCCTGTTCCCAGCCCCATCCCCTCTCGCTGTATCTTCCCTGTCCAGCTGGCTCTGCCTTTTCTTTGTCTTCTCATCCTCTTTCCTGCTCCTCAGCCCTCTTTTCCTCTTCCTCCAGCTCATTGCTGCATGTGTGTATCAGAAAAACCAATGGACAGTGTGTGTGTCACAGACCCCATTGTACAGGTTGTGTGTCACAAACGCCTCTGGACTGAGCATGTGTCACAAACCCCACTGTAGAGTGTGTGTGTCACAAACCCCATTAGACAGCGTGTGTGTCACAAATGCCCCTGGACACCGTTTGTGTCACAAATGCCCCTGGACAGCGTGTGTGTCACAAACCCCATTGGAGAGTCTGTATGTCACAACTCCATTGACACTGTGTGTGTCACAAACACCAGTGGACAGCCTGTGTGTCACAAACCCCATTGGACAGTGTGTGTGACACAAACCTCATTGGACAGGTTGTGTGTCACAAACACGCCTGGACACTGTTTGTGTCAGAAACGCCCCTGGACAGGTTGTGTGTCACAAACGCCCCTGGACAGCGTGTCTGTCACAAACCCCATTGGACAGGGTATGTGTCACAAACACCCCTGGACACCTTTTGTGTCAAAAACACCCCTGGACTGGGTGTGTGTCACAAACCCCATTGGAGAGTGTGTGTGTCACAAACGCCCCTGGACACCATTTGTGTCACAAATGCCCCTGGACATCGTGTGTGTCACAAACCCCTTTGGACAGCGTCTGTGTCACAAACCCCCTGGAAACTGTGTGTGTACAAAATACCCCTGGACAGCGTGTGTGTCACACAACCCATTGGATAGCCTGTGTGTCACAATCCCCATTGGACAGGGTGTGTGTCACAAACACCCCTGGACACCGTTTGTGTCACAAACACTCCTGGACAGGGTGTGTGTCACAACCGCCATTGGACAGTGTGTGTGACATAAACCCCATTGGACAGCGTGCATGTCAAAAACCCTTTGGACATTGTGTGTGTCACAAACCCCCTTGGAGAGGGTGTGTGGCACAAACCACATTGGACAGTGTGTATGTCACAACCCCATTGAACACTGTTTGTGTCACAATTCCCATTTGACAGCGAGTGTGTAAGAAATCCCATTGCACAGCGTGTGTGTCACAAACCCAATTGGACAGCGTGTGTCACAATCGCCCTGGAAACTGTGCGTGTCACAAACACCCCTGGACAAGGTGTGTGTAAAAATCCCATTGGACTGCATGTGTGTCACAAACCCCTTTGGACAGCGTGTGTGTCACAATCCACCTGGAAACTGGGTGTGTCACAAACACCCCTGGACAGGGTGTGTCTCACAAATGCCATTGGAAAGCCTGTGTGTCACAAACCCCATTGGACAGCGTGTGTCTCACAAACCCCATTGCACTACCTGTGTGTCACAAACCCCATTGCACAGCATGTGTGTCACAAACGGCATTGGACAGCGTGTGTGTCACAAACCCCATTGAAGAGTGTATGTGTCAGAAACCCCATTAGACAGCGTGTGTGTCTCAAACCCCATTGGACAGCGTGTGTGTCACAAACCCCATTGAAGAGTGTATGTGTCAGAAACCCCATTAGACAGCGTGTGTGTCTCAAACCCCATTGGACAGCGTCTGTGTCACAAACCCCATTGGACAGGGTGTGTGTCACAAACACCCCTGGACAGCGTGTGTGTCACAAACGCCCCCGTACAGGGTGTGTATTGCAAACACCCCTGCACAGAGTGCGTGTCATAAACCCCATTGCACTTTGTGTGTGTCACAAACGCCTTTGGACAGCGTGTGTGTCACAAACCCCCCTGGACAGAGTGTGTATCAGAAAAACCAACGAACAGTGTGTGTGTCACAGACCCCGTTGTACAGCTCGTGTGTCACAAACAGCCCTGGACATCTTTTGTGTCACAAATGCCCCTGGACTGAGTGTATGTCACAAACCCCACTGTAGAGTGTGTGTGTCACAAACCCCATTAGACAGTGTGTGTGTCACAAACACTCTTGGACACCGTTTGTGTCACAAATGCCCCTGGACAGCGTGTGTCACAAACCCCATTGGAGAGTGTGTATGTCACAACCCCATTGACATTGTGTGTGTCACAAACCCCAGTGGACAGCCTGTGTGTCACAAACCCCATAGTAAAGGGTGTGTGTCACAAACACGCCTGGACACCGTTTGTGTCAGAAACGCTCCTGGGCAGGTTGTGTGTCACAAATGCCCCTGGACAGCCTGTCTATCACAAACCCCATTGGACAGCGTGTGTGACACAAACCCCATTGGACAGGGTATGTGTCACAAACACCTCTGGACACCTTTTGTGTCAAAAACGCCCCTGGACTGGGTGTGTGTCACAAACCCCATTGCACTTTGTGTGTGTCACAAACGCCCCTGGACACCATTTGTGTCACAGACGCCCCTAGACATCGTCTGTGTCACAAACCCCATTGGACAGCGTCTGTGTCACAAACCCCATTGGACAGGGTGTGTGTCACAAACACCGCTGGACAGCGTGTGTGTCACAAACGCCCCCGTACAGGGTGTGTATCGCAAACACCCCTGGACAGAGTGCCAGGAGTTTCCTCTTCCTCCAGCTCATTGCTGCATGTTTTCCCTTTCCAGTCTCTTCATTTTGATCTAAACTTTGCTTGTTTCTCAGTCCCTTTGTTCTCTTCCCTTCCTGTTGCCTCTCAGTGGGCAGTGACGACCTGGTTCAGAGACAGCACGGCGACCACATCCCAGGTCGCTCGGTCCATCAGCACACAGACGCCACTGTGCTGGACAGCAAATGGCGTTTATTAACAAGTAACACAGCGTTATATACCTTAGGTTTGCAACGTCACGTCCATCTGCTTGCCTCACATATTCCTACCTACCTAGGGAGGGGCTACTATCTTTCTGTACAGCGCGAGATCTTCCGGCCTCCAGACCCTAACTACCTACAGGTATGCGTCACAACCCCCCCTGGACACCGTTTGTGTCACAAACGCCCCTGGACAGGGTGTGTCTCACAAACCCCATTGGACAGCATGTGTCACAACCCCCCCGGAAACTGTGTGTGTCACAAACACCCCTGGACAACGTGTATGTCACAAACCCCATTGGACAGGGTGTGTGTCACAAACCCCATTGGACAGCATGTGTCACAAGCCCCCCTGGAAACTGTGTGTGTCCAAAATATCCCTGGACAGCGTGTGTGTCACGAACCTCCCTGGACAGCGTGTGTGTCACGAACCCCCCTGGACAGCGTGTGTGTCACAAACACCCTTAGACAGGATATGTGTCACAAACTCCATTGGAGACTGTGTCTCTCACAAACCCCATTGGAAAGGGTGTGTGTCACAAACCCCATTGGAAAGGGTGTGTGTCACAAACACCCCTGGACAGTGTGTGTGTCACAAACACTCCTGGACAGGGTGTTTGTCACATACCCCATTGGACAGTGTGCATGTCACAAACCCCATTGAACAACGTGTGAGTCACAAAGCCCATTGGACAGTTTGTGTCACAATCCCCATTGGACAGCGTGTGTGTCATAAACACCATTGGACAGTGTGTGTGTCACAAACCCCACTGGACACACAGATGACTACAGTAAAAAACCAACACTGAAGGTATGCAGGTCTTTATTTCTTCTAGTTGAGGGGATCAATAAGAGATTTAGCTGCTTGCACTGTTTTTGTTACTCACACACTGATGATCTAGTATAGAAGCTACAAACCTCACAAGAAGCAGACCCAGAACCTCATTTAAGTGCCCTAAGGTCAAATTAAGAAGTCATTTAGCTGGTTTTCTCAGTGACCCCCCTGCTCTGAGGTTCCTCCTTGCACAGTGACTATCAACGCCAGAAGGAAAATTTACTTTAATCCCGCACGCAGGTGAATTTTGGGTTTTTAAGTTTCTTTCCTTAAATGAATGATGTATTTCTCTCTTATATGGTTAAGTAAAGGTTCACAAAAAAACCGCATTTCTTTGCTGGGCTTTTGTTTCTTTTCAGTGGCAAAATTTGTCACTGTACAAATATTGGATCAGATGGCAACTAAAATATCATGAAGTTAGTTGACATTCCTCCAATACCCATCTATAGAAACAGATTGTTATCAGTTACTAAAATGGTTAAAAATCAGTCTTACTGCTCGTCAGTTGTTATTAATGAGAAAACTGTTTTACATAACTGACCTGAAATGCAGATGAATCCAGAAGGAAAAAAAGCCTCATTGTATGAAGACAAGTTATCTGTTTGGGCATAAACTGCATAAATGGACGTATGAGAACAAGAGCATTCCACATAGTCTGATGTGTCGTCAACCACTTTGCAGAACCCGCTGTCGGACAGCCAGCTGCAAAACAAAATGTTCACAAAGCTGGAAATCGACTTGTCTAATTCACGCGGTAAACAGGCTTGAAAATTGTTGTATCTCTGAAAACACCAGGTTTTCTAAACTACTGCATAAGTTTATCCTCATCTATTGCACATCTTTCATGTGCAGTTTTTAGAATAGCATATTTACATGAAATTAAAACAGCTTTTAAAAAAATATATTATTAAAAAAATATAAGTATATAGTAATGAGCTTTGTTTTTCTGCTAGAAATTTTTTTTGTGGCCATGTTTTAAAACTTACACAAGATTCACAGTCCCATCTGAATTTTTAACTAGTGTGTTGCTTATACTTGCACAGTGCTTTAGCCCATTCTGAAGAACACTTGCTGTTTGCTGTTTTGAAACTAAAATACATGTTCTCCTTCAGTATTGCTGAAAATTTTGGAAAGGGATACTACAGGTGACATCCTAAGCCATTTCTAGTGGAAACCACATTGTTCTGTGATACAATGTCTAGATAAAAGCAGAGTATGCAGGTAAATTCTGCTGCGTCTCCTTCCTGAATAGTTTATATCAGTGACAGACTGATATAATCCAGACCATCTAATGAAATCATATCTAAACTAACTAGTTGTCTGCAGGATATAGAATGTAACTCTCTCTAATTTCATTTATACTGTGTGAACAGGAAAGAAATAGGCAAATCAAATAATAGGGCATTGAAGGGAATACACAGAAAACTTTAGCACATCACTTGCAATGGTGTGAGTAGCAATAAGAATGGAAAATGATCAGCAGTTCACCACTTCTGAAAAGCAGGATACATCAAGTCAAGCTAGCAGCAGCAATATTAAAAACTACCAGGAGATGGCTTTTCTGTCAAAAAGTAAGAGCCCTACAGAGATCATCGTCAAAAGTTATGCCAAAATTCTGGATATTAGCAAATAAGGAATATTCTGTTTCAGTGACTTGAAGCAATACCAGAGACGCAGGTTTAGTTCTTTGTAAGAATGGACTCGAAATGTTGTCTGATAACAACTGTAAAGAGTACAAAAGACGCTAATATTAATGAAGTGATGCCATTCTGGAATTTATGGCCTCTCAGCATTGCCCAACACATCATTACGTAAACTAAACAGTACTGTGATGAAAAAAATCAATAGTAGAAGTCTGAGAAATCTCTAAGTTAGAATAACTACACATTTTATTATACAGAATGTTTTACGTGCTGGTACAAAGGCCAGAAAAGTTAAGGGAAAAAGATGGATAAGAAATAGATCAGTTTCGTACTTGCAGGCGATCTGATCGGACTTGATGGGATTTTATACAAATAGACATGGTAGAAACTGGAAAACTAAACAGATTAATAAAACAACCTTTCAGCAGCTTGGCTCCAGAGGAGACATAGAGACTTTTGTGGAACAATCCGACTTCCTGTAGCATAAATCCGATAAACAACTACATTGTTATCTTTCAAAGGGTATGAACTCCGACCCTTCAAACTCATAGAAAAAGCCTGAAACAATACACACAACATAAACACAAACTTAATATTAAAATTCAACAGTCAGTGCTCATTTTAACCACAAACACACTAAAACGCTCACATTATTTTAAAGATATTTAAGATGGTTCGAGTAATATATAAATTAATTTATTGAAAAAATAAATTGCATTATCTTCCAACCTTGTTCTTCAAGGCAAGCTCTTTGTCTCCAGTAAGGAACCACTGCTGACTGCTATATTCTGTGAACTGTACAGATTCACAGCTCTCTTCTTGAAGAGGGGATAACACAACAGAGACCTTTAACAAATGTTCAGGTACTTGAATAAAATCTCCATCTTTTCCATCAAATCTGTGTCCGTTGATTTGCTAAGGAAACCAGTTGTGAGCCATTATTGCAATGTACGGGCAGCTGTCAAGGCTATTTTTACCTCTGTTGAAGAGGAAAAGCAACAGGGCTGGTAAGTGGAACTGAACTTTCACTATGCTTCACATAATTACTCTAAAATGTATGCGTAATTAATATTTTATTCCTTCATCATTTTAGGCTTTGTTACATTTAATAAAAAGACAGCTTCCGTTTCTGTGAAAAAAGGAGGGGCGGAATTATGATGTATTTTGGCTTCTCCATTTCTCCTCTGGATTTTGCTCACTATGATCTGTAAGAAAAACCATCCCATGGTAAAAGAGGTTATCATAATATTCATCTTTATAACTTGATGTAGAGAAGAGTCAATAACAAGGAGAAGCATTACAATGGATGATCTAGCTCTTATTCCCAAGAGATGACACAAAAAACTTGCAATAAGGAATTTGAACTTTCAAGTTCTGGACACTGTTCCAGATAGCACTGTTATTTATGCCATTTACTGTCTTTTGGCTGAGATGGGCATCTTAACCCCTATAACTTATGCAATGTCACAGAAAGTTACATCTCCAAAAGAAACTGAGAAAGAAATCTAAAGCATGCTGATTTTCACCTGACGGGAAAAAAGAAAAAAGGTATTTTTTTATTCTAGATTCAACTACCAGTTTTTTAATAGGTTCACAGTGGGAGAAACCCACTGTTGAGAAGTGTTTGTGTCATAAAACTGTCATTTGTTTCTGCAGTCATCTATTTTCCCTGCCCATTAGCCTGGCCATAGGTTATGATGCACTTGCAGAAAAAACTAGGAATTTGAAACTACATGTGAAAACTATGAGTTGCTTTCAGGCAATTCTAAATAATGTTCAAGTGAGCAAAACCATGTACACAGAAATTAGAGAACGCCAGTAGAAATTTTGGGTTACTTACTGTCACCTACATCTTAAAGCATAGCTCTCCATCATATAATTACGTTATTTTCTTAGCAAGATTAATTAATCCTTTTCTAAGCAATATTTAAGCTAATGGTGACTTAATACATCCCAGATCTCCTGACTTCTACTCTCAGAGCTACCCCGCATTTGTGACACCAGCTCTTAGAGCTTTGTAAGATTCCGACAGAGTGCAACACGTTTTCATACAGGTAACAAGTCCCTTTTCTAAAAAATATCATTTACATTTTTACTGTATTAGCTTTCTGGTATTTTCAAAACATATTTTGAATTCAAGGTTACTTACCTTTCTCCCGGTGACCCACACATCACCCCTGTCAACAGGGAAAAGGCAAATTTCTCGGTCACCGCAGCAAGCAGGCTATATCCTCGTGTGTCCTCGCGCTTTGGGCTAGCCAGGGTGCAGAGTGTCTCATAGAAAAGGCTTCTACTTTTATCAGTGAGTAACTGTTTCTCACCAACATCTGTCACCTAAAGGGAGGAGAAGAAATGGAACATTTTATGCACACAAGTCTGCTTGTAACATTTCCTCATGAAACGAACATTTATCCCAGTGTTCATTCTGAAAGTTCAGCATATTTTTCATTTCTTGATCACTGCGGCCAAGGCATCAGGTGCAGTCTGTGTCAAAACTACACAAAGATATCCTTACTAATGTGGATTTATTAAAGAAACCATGTGGGACTTTTCATTCCTTCGCAAGTCAAAGATCGTTGCGCCCTGAGGATTCTTGATATGATTTCTGTGTCAAAATGGCAACAGTCACAAATGAATTATTCTTCATTAATGTTTTTATACTTTTTTGTGTCTAGGTATTTAAACATTTTCCAGCTCCACATTTAAACACTTTCCAGATGCATTTTGCATTGCTCCACAAGTCCAGAAGAGCCAGGAAGCCACAAAACTAGTCCCAGGGTTTTCACAGAACTCAGGGCAATGCTGAAGTGCTCAGGTACTTGCCAGCCCGATTGCCAGAGATAATGCAGAGGGGAAAAAAAGGAAAAGAATATGCAGGCCTGGTTAAGACAACAGCAGAAGACTCCGACTGGTCCTGGTAGGACTTGCTGGTGTGTTGACTGTATTCAAATGTGAAGATAAGAACAATCTATCAGAGAGCAGTGTAGGGGAAAGGGACCTGGGGGTCCTGGGGACAGCAGCATGACCATGAGCCAGCACTGGGCCCTTGTGGCCAGGAAGGCCAATGGGACCTGGGGTGGGTTAGAAGGGGGTGGTCAGTAGGTCAGAGAGGTTCTCCTGCCCCTCTGCTCTGCCCTGGGGAGACCACACCTGGAATCTTGTGTCCAGTTGTGGCCCCTCAGTTCCAGCAGGACAGAGAACTGCTGGAGGGAGTCCAGCGCAGCCACCAAGATGCTGAAGGGAGTGGAGCATCTCCCGTGTGAGGAAAGGCTGAGGGAGCTGGGGCTCTGGAGCTGGACAAGAGGACACTGAGGGGGGACTCATTCATGGGGATCAATATGGAAAGGGGGAGCGTCAGGAGGATGGAGCCAGGCTCTTCTCGGTGACAACCAATGGTAGGACAAGGGGTAATGGGTACAAACTGGAACACAGGAGTTTTGGAGGTTCTGCTTAAATTTGAGAAGAAACTTGTTCCCGGTGAGGGTGGCAGAGCCTGGCCCAGGCTGCCCAGGGAGCTTGTGGAGTCTCCTTCTCTGCAGACATTCCAACCCGCCTGGACACCTTCCTGTGTAACCTCATCTGAGTGTTCCTGCTCCATGGGGGGATTGCACTGGATGAGCTTTCCAGGGCCCTGCAACCCCTGACATTCTGTGAATCTGTGATTTTGTGAACCCTGAGCCTCACTGCCTTGTGCCAGGGCTAAAACCAACAAAGGTATGCCCTGAGAATCAAGAAATCGTAACAAGCTCTGTGAAAGCGTGACACCGAAGGGAAAATGTGGCACAGCACAAAACATCGTGCTATAGGTACATACACAAAATCAATACCAGTTGTTCTTTTCAACCTATTTGATTGTTGATTGCCGGCCACCATCCTAACTTGTAGCAGGCAAACGTCTTCCATGACTGGGACTTCACAGCTTCTATTTTTACCTTTGTCTGTGTCCCTGGATCCCTGGGTCCCTGCTGTGGATGCTGTCCTTGATCTTATCACAGGCCTGTGTGTTATTTTACTCTTATTAAAGTCATTGGTCATTCAAGAAAGAGCAGGAAAGGTTTACCTTATCTATTATATGCATCACAGCAGTAAGCTGCTCTTCTGTGGTTTCTGTAGCCACTTTGACATTCAGATTCTGGAGGACTCTGTGTAAGATGGTGTCATCAAGAGGCTGATGGAGTTGATCAATGAGCCCCCAAGCTGGCAAGGAGTCCAAATCTGACACAATGGTGACCTTAGCAATGCCATACACGTCATCTGCCCTGGCAGCGCCTGTGGGATTAGAAAGTACAACCTGGAAACGCTTTGGAAATGGGTTTAAAGATCCTGTCTTTGGAGTCAGGGTCACATCCAGGAACATATTTCTCTGTCCAGGTTCAAAAGTCAATAAACCCTCAGATCTGGCAAAATCTTGTCCTGCCACAGCTGGAGATATGAAGGTCCGGCCAATAGGTTCAGGTTTCTGTAGCTCCTTAAAACAAATCAGAAGAGTTTGGGGTAACATTATGATAGATACAATCGTTCAAAAACAGCTGCTGTAGAACTCCTGTTGTAAATAGGTAAAATTTAAGTGTGTAAAAAAAGAAACCCTCTTTCAAAATGCAGTTAAGAATTATATAACAATTACCTTAAATGAAATATCTCCCTGAAGTAGCAATCTGTCACCTGTCATCACTGACTACCCAGGGAAAGAATTATATATATTGTCGATAGTGTACAGGATCCCTCTCGTTCTTTTGCAAAACAAAAATCACAAAGCTTTTTCTGGGTGAACAGATGTTACAGAAACGTCAGCACATCTGTAAGGTGAATTCCAGAGGGCAACAATGTAAGTTTAGGTCTGTAGCATGAAATTCCCTCGGTTCAGGGTACAGGCAGGCGTTACAGATACATAAAAACTAAACAAAAGGAAAAAAATAAACCACTCTGGAAACCTGTGCCCAAATTAATATCAGTTCATGATATTTTTAGTCCCAGTAAAGATACCTAGGAATGCTATAGGGCCTCATTTCTTCTGTGAAGTAGCACTCTTTTCACCTTCCACGAGGTCTGCAGATTCTTCATATCCCTACTGGTTTTGTCAGTTGCCATAACCCTGGTATTATATCTCGTAATATAACAAACTTTCCTTAAGTGGGCTATTATTCAAATTCAATAGTATTTCTTAATTTAGTAAGAACTGATTGTATACTGACTATTAAGCAAAGGTGTTTATTTGTGAAATACTAGACCGCTTTTGAAAACATTTTGCTTTAATTAGTAGAGTTTACTTATGGAATAAATCAGAATTTTTTTTTGAGTTCAGAGAACTTAGTAAATCAATGCAGTGTGTATCTCTTTCAAAATTGCTCTAGAACAAAATCACATCATCTGTGCAAATTTCAGTAAGAAGTTGCCTTTTGTTTACCCCTTCCAATCGAGAACTAGGAAATGGAGCAATAAGTGGTAATAAAAGCACCAGTGGCAAGAGCATTGTTTAAGAAACCTTTGTAGAAATGAGATAAACATCTGTTTCCTGTCTGCCACGGCTTCTTATTTTACAGGTACCAAGAGCACCAATAATTTGGTGTGTGGTCACGCACACTCATTACCTAAAAATATCCAAAGAAGGGTTGCTATATAGAAATTATAAACAGGTAAAGAAATGCTCCCTATATTTCAGCCTAAATATACACTGGACAGTAGCAATTTCTTCTCCATTTAACATCTAAATTATAATGAACTTTTGGCTAGAAAGAATGTGAAAATTTGTTATCACGCAATTCAACAAAAATTGTACTGGTCAGCTATAAGAAATGGATGGAAATATCACGTAATCCCATGCAGTTGAAATAAATACGCATCCAATACAGCAATAGAATGCAAAGCATTTTATTGTAAAGGTTGATGGAATTACACCCCTCTTGCAGCCTGTTCCTTGACATTGAAATCAAGGAAGGAATCATGTTTTTGCAGTTGTGTTACTTCTGCTAAAGGAGAATCTTCATAATCTGTCAGTTAATAATGAGGTAGTCATTTAGAGATAAAAGGGTCCCAAGTTAGAAGTGTCTGATGTTACAGCTGTAAACATAACCAAAAAAATGAAAGGGGATGGTAAAATAGGCTTAAGCACGTGAGATTTTTTAATCAGATAATTTTAGTTTAGAACTTCAAGAAAATGCAATAAAATCTGATGAAAGCGCTCCTTCTCTTTTCCTCAGTGTGCTCTGTGTATTAATACATTTTTCACCTAAAACAGCAAGTGTGTTGGCACCTGAATCTTGACAGGCATACATATAATAAAAACTTAATTTGAGAGAAAAAAAGCCTCAAAAATTTGAGTATTTCAAGAACTTTAGGACAAAGAAAGAAATGTATTTAATGCCTGCCTGCCCGTTGTCTTTGAGGTAACTGAAAGGTACTATGAAACAAATCACTCTTGATAATACAAGAGTGAACAAGGCCTTTTTACTAGTGGAAAACAAACAAAATTATAATGTATGGGCCCAGCAAATGCTTGACGGCTTCCTGAAAAAAATGCTAATTACAGCCAGATTCACTTTACAGAATGAACGATTTACTAGCAAAAAAATAAGTTAAATTATAAAAGCAGCAACAGACGCTTTACCTGCATGCTGGAGCTGACCACTGTGGTGACCGATGTACTAGAATCTCTATGCACTTGCAGGCTGATTAAAGTTGTCTTCTTGTGAGCCACAGCAAAACGAGATCCCACAGCAAAATACACTAAACCACGAGGAGCGTCGCTTTCAAGGACGGTTATAAAAGCAAATCTGGCACTGCTGTTCAATGCAGCTCCTGTGCTTACAGCATAAAGCTCAACAAAAAAATACGTCTCAAATTCAGGTACCTGTAAAGGAGGGATGATTTTCATGTCATTATAAGACCCACTAATTATTTGTTTTTAAAAAGTTTGCATTATTTTGTATGCACAATGGATACTAACACCATAAGCATGCCTCTTGAAATGTGCAGTAAGTGCAAGGAAGTATTAATATATCCTAAAAATAATAATGTTGCAGCAATGCCACGTGCAATAATGACATTGTGAATTTTTGCATGGGACTCTACCGCAATAAAACAGCTATTTGTATACTACACGTATTGTTACCGTAAATTTGCCATAAGACAAGATGGTAAATGCTTTAAGAGCTCAATTTTCCAGATTATGGAGTTACACAGCTGTACATTTTGTAAGGAATTTGCTCTTTCACTTAATTTTTGCCCTATGAAAAGGCATGTACCCACCTTCTTACCTGTGTAAAAAACTCCATAGAAGAGTGAGTATGCAGTTTTGAATCTTCAGTTAATATTGACTGTATTTTTATATTGAACTCTGCTAACCACAGTTTTGAATAGTCTGGAAATACAGGCTATTGAATTTCAGCGTTCACATGTCAAAGAATTAGTCTAGGAATTTCTACAAACTGAATGCCTGTTTATTGAAAATAAGGTAGCAATATTAAATTACACTATGACGTGTTGCCCTACCTTTGATTTTCTATCTACACTACAGATATAACATGTTTAGAAATAGATATCCGATTCCTGAGATTCCATAAATAATTGGAAATATGGCATCCGAACCTATTAGATGCACTGAGGAAGCAGCAAACCAGCAAAAAAACCTCCATAGTTCTTTACAAGACAACAGCATTATAAAAAAAAGTTGGTAATTGAAGACGATTTCAAGTCTAGATTTTTGTTCCGGGTCTGGATTTTTGGAAATTCTACTGTAATTCTAGGAAAGCAGGATCCAGCTCTTAGCAAATGAAGTCAGTGCAACTGACCAAGCAAAAACTTTCTAAAAGCTAGATGTCACACCGTACGCCATAAAAACGTAAAATATTTATTGAATGCATTTATTACTTCGTCATTTCATAATGTATTTGTTGCTAATTTATAAGCTATTTTATGGAAGAAGAACTGGAAGAAGAATTAAAGAATATTTAGGGGGGCTAAACAGCATATATTTTTAATCGAGTAGTCATCAAGTAATTATTTACATGGAATGATCTTGACTAATGGATGACAGGCACAAATTCACTGTAGCGCCACAGGGAACTAACCTTCCATTAGCACCTGTTTGAGTGGCACACGCTTGTGCTTCATGTGGTATAAATGCATGTTTCTAACGCTGCCAGTCCGCTGTCATTAAATAATGAAGACACTCCTCTGGAATACACAGTTTGCTCAGCGAGGCCACCTGTGATCCACTCATGCATATATTTTATTCCTTGGCTCTGTAATTTAAAAATTACATCCGAAGATGCAGAAGGAAAATAGCCCTCTGAGCTAAGGGAATGCACACAGTTCCCTAGTGGGAAATGATTGTTTCCCACATCCTACATCTTGCGTTGTTTTCTAAAGTGTAGTCAGACAAACTGTAGAAACCTTCTCATATTGTCTTTCTTCCATTCCCCAGACCTCAGCTTTGCCACTAGCCTGACGGTTCAGATAGTTTATCGGAAAATTTCAAACTCTTCACTCTGAAAGAATGACAAACATTAATCTTTCCTTTCTTAAGGGACTGTTCTAAGCACCAGGTGTTCAAACAAAATTATTTTTTCCTTTTGTTTCCAGTAAAAATTGTTGCAATAAAAGCGTTTTGGTTTTTTTTTTTTTGTAGAATGAGGTGGTGTTAGTCGCAGGATATGCTTTCTATAAAACACCCTAAGAAGTCCTTTAACTGATTAAAAATTTGCTGTGTGGAGGATAAGAATGCAGCAAATGAATACACATCTCACTGAGATAACTCCATTCTTTTTTCTTATGGTTCTATAAAAGATCTGCATTTTACTCTTCAAATTAAATACTCATCTTCCCAAGTTTTTAGCAGTCACCATGGACGCAGCACAAGCCTGTAAATAAACATGTATTTGCAGAGGAGCTGAGCAGATGTCAAGTTACCATCTCCAGACTGTGTCCCACACATCACTTCCTCCAGATCAGAGGGTTTTTTCAGTCTTGATAAGCTGCAATTCAACACCACAGGGCTATACACAAATGAGTAATAATTACTTACATTCTCAGGCTTTAGTTCAATGGAGATGTTGCACAACGTTTGACCTGCCATGCAGGTAGTGGATCCCACCACGGATACAAGTTCATTCTCCAAGTTCACGCCATCCTTCAGAAGGACAACAGCTGTTTTATTAAAGGTCACACGCCAAAAGATCTTCACCTCTTCAAAAGCCCGATAAGCAAATCGAGAGTGTATATGTACTGAAGGAGATCACTATTGTTTTAGGAAACATAAACCACGGAGGTAACACACGTTTTCTGTTATGATTCAAAGCTTATCACCAGGGAACAAACTGCTGTAGGATGAAAACTTCTCTTTTTTAATTTAAATTCCTTCACCTGACATGTGTTTAGATCACAAAAACATCACACAGGAAGAAAATAAAGCAGTTACACGGAGCTAGATTATTCTCAAGTTTTATTTCAGAAAACATGACATTAGCTGCATAAGAGACACTGGTTCTTGGAAGGGAGTTGCCCGTGTACCTTCCTTAATACTACAGTGACCGTTCGCCTGGAAAACCAGGTAGGATTTGTCTTTCCTCTAAGTTTAAGGAACGTGAAGTACTTGAGCATATTTGATTAAAAGTACACATCAATGTGCAACATATATAGATATACATATACGTGCTAATTAGAAAAAATATAGTGTCTGTGTGACTGAAAACATTATCATAGTGCTGACACTCAGGTGCCTTCTTAATTGCTCATTTTAGTATTCATACCTACATTGTACTACACGGGGAGTTGAGAATTTGAATTACACCTCGAGCAGGGCAAATATTTTAACTCAAGCAAATCTTTCACACTTGTAGCCTTATAGTGTAAGTTGGAAAATACTTGTTTTTCCTGTCTCTGCTTTATCACAGTAGAGTGACAGACCTAATCACATTCACAACTTAAAGCCAGTTCATCAACTTCTGAGAAGTTACTAAAGCAGCTGAAAGGCAGATTTATTTTAAAACTCTTTGATAAACTCTTCCACTAACAGCAGCTCCTGTGGTTAACAACACAGCACGTTACAACATGTGGGAAGCACACTGGAATCGGCTGTTGCCTGCACCTGTTTGGTTGCCTTGTGACAATCAGCAGCACCTCTCTGTTCTCCGAGTCTTCATCAAGTACGAGAGCGCTTTGTACTTCTGGAACAAATCCCAAAATGCCATTCTGGAGATCACTTCCTATAGAGGAAACAGTCCATGAAAGTAAGCAAGAAAGTTAAGCTGAGACTAAATTATAACCTTCATGTGAATAACCACTAAAAAAAATTTAAAATAGGTATCAAAACAATGCTACAAAGTATCATCTGGGGACACCTTGAGAAAATTTATTATAATATTTCTGGGTTTAATTTACACTACATAGTTATCCAGAACTTTAAATGTTGGCATTTCTAAATTTTATTTTAACCAGTAGAATAAGTACTTTTGAAAGCAGATATAGTAGGGTACGGGATGAAGATGGGCTTCCAAGGACAGCTTTCTTATTCGTCCCACTCATACTCTTGTTGAACCCATTAATTTTTCCAAATTGTCACATCAGCTTTTCTTCTGCATCTTTAATTCCGTGTGTGCAAGTATGGAGCTGCACAATACTTCACTGTTCTCATGGGAATGTAAACATCTTTGGCAAAACAGCAGTGTATGGAAAAAAAATCCAGGTTTCATGAGGGGAAGCTAATGTCTTCACAGTGTCCCATTAAATCTTGTTACTAAAGGATTTCTCCTTTACAGGTAGCAATGGCTTTACTTACCAGTGCATGCTGAATGTCAACATAGAGACTGATACTTTGCACAAACCCCATTGTATGTAAAAGTGACAAAATGGCAAAAGTAAAAATCTAAAATGCCTGCAATGCTACTGGATCTACATAAAAACTACTCAAGATTAGTCTTTTCCCTTAAAGAGTAAAACAGGGCAAGAACAGAGATAAGCATAATCTCTAAATGTATTTTGAGCTACGTTGCTAAGGGACGCGTAGTAGCTTTGTACATTAGATGCTTCCTCTGCTCTGGAAAACTCAAGATTTCACAATAGAATACCCTGCTTATCGTCAAATAGATTGCCAATCTTTACATGAAAATTGCTATGAAAACATAGTCATGTACTGTTATTAATTTTCCCAGGGAAATAATATTACCTGCAATAATTACTGTTGCAAAAGCAGCAAATCCATATTCATCCTTTCCTTCTACAATCTGAGCTCCATATTCAGGATTTGAGAGGAAAACATAAAACAATTCCTGTCCTTCAGGCTCATCATCGTCAAAAATCTTTATGGACACCCTGCTTTCTCTTTGTCCATCCAGCAAAGTCAAAGAGACTGACTGTTCCTCAAAATCTTCCCCTTCCATTGCCCAAGTGAAGTTGGATCTTCCATAAACGGAAGGAAATCCTTCATAAAAGGATATGAATCTGCTCCCCTTTGTGCACTCACTCCCCCAAAGGTTTTAATGGTTACTTCAACATCACCAGTAAAACCCTTGGTCCTTCTGATATGAAGTATCGCTGTGTTGGGGGTACTGTTGTTGGCATCTTCTTCAACATAAATAAACTCTGGCCCCAAACTTAGTATTCCATGAAGAATATCATTAGCGAGGATATTAACGGTTGCAACACTGAAAGCTGGATTCAGACGTGGACTCCAGGCAAGGTTCACAGGTTGAACATCCAAAATTTCCACACAAGTCAAATTTACAAAAAAAAAATTCCTCAATTTCAGAGACAGAGTCATCAATTATTGATATTTCTATCACAGCGTTTGTCTGAAAATGTAAAAACGTAAGCTCTCCATTGTAGATGGGTACAAAGTCCTCTAGTGGTTTGGCACTTCCTGGAATGGTCTGATATGTCAATTTAGTGAGATTACTTTGAAAACCAATCAATCTTTGGACATGTAGTGTGACTGCCCAAACATCATCTTCAACTGAAACAGACCTTGAGTTAAGAGCAAACTGGAAGATCCCCATTGGCTCAATTTCAGCTGTTGTAAAACCCGATCTGAAACAGAAAAGACACCAAAGTTGACAGAGGAAATACGAAGCGTGAAGAAAAGTAAAACACTGAAGCAGAATAATTTCCAGTGAACAATCAATGATGGCTGTAAGAAAGCGGATTAAACAAATGTCTAATAGCAGAGGGAAGAAATAGCAACCATACCAAAGCAAGATGTAACATGATTGCCTGAAAAATGATTTTGTAATAATAGGATCGAACAGCCCTCCTCAGATGCAATGCACCCAAATCAGCACAGGATACAGAGTAAAGTTTAAATAAAATAAAGTCTTCCTGAGAAAACGGAGAAGCAAAGTAAAGTATGATGTTTTTCCGTTGTGGACACAATGAAAGAAGATACATTACAATACAGCCACCCCGAGTAACACCAGTTTTATCTATAGAACAAACTTCCCATTTCAAAGGAAAACTGAGGGATAGACAGATCCTAACAGATCTACAGTTAGAGCCAGGAAGCTAGAGAATGAGAGGAAGTTATTTTAAAACTTACAGTGGGGCTTTGAAATACTAACTGCCCCCTCACAGGAATTTTTTTTCCAGATCTGAGCCCTGTGATCAATATAAACTTAAGCTCTACTTCATTCATATTAAATAGATCCCTTTCTTATTAGAAAATAAGCATAGAGGCAAAACTCTTCGTTAAATCTTGTGTCTTATACCTGTCTGCAGAACTGACCTATTATTCAGTGCTAGAGGCTATCAAATGGCACTAAAATTACAGTGGTTTTGGTCAAAAAACTAGACCATTTCCACCACTAAGGGAGCCAAAAGCTCTTCAAAGTCACCTTTACCCTCCATGGGATGTCATCTTCAGTTTTCTAGGAAAGGTCATTCTCACATACTTAATGTATTTGATTCACAGGGTAAATAGGGGCTCTGAGGACACCAGTCCACAGGACAGACAAGCCCAGGAGAAGGGCTCAATCTCAGGATTTATCCATCCATTTCACTCCTGACTTCCTTCAGATTTGCCACTGTAATTGTAACATGGCGAAGCCAAAACTTTTCTCCATACGTGGTGTTACTCCATGTCCATTCTTTTTATACCACTTCTAGCTATCAATGGCTAAGGATGAATGAAAATAAAATAGCTTGAAGAATAGATAACTTATCTGAGATGGAAAACTACATTAAACGTAATGGTTTTGTTTTTTTAAAAAATAAAAAGGAGGTTTATATAAATTAGGTATTTTCAGAACATTTCTTGTTTTATTTTTCTTATTATAAATAATTTGTTATGTAAGGCCTTCTAAATATGGATTTTTAGGGACACGAATGAAAACTGTTAAGAGTTGCTTTCAGTCTTCAGCTTCCCGGCTAAAACTGTTGATCTTCATTGTCTTGACTGTCTCCGTTATTCTAGGCACCTATGAAATAGACTGGAGTTGGATAAAAGCCTCAGTTCTGAACAGGTCAGATCTAGATCACTTTGTTCTCACCTGAGACAAGCTATACAAATTTATCAAAGAATGGACTACAAGTTACTAGCTGCCTAGAATAATAACAACAGGGATTTGTATAAGTTTTGTATCTGTACACAGGTCATAATTCTTATGGCATTGGTGCGACTCAAAAATACAAGTAGCATCCTTACCTCAGGCGAGCCCCACCAGACACATTGCTGTGCGCTGCTGTTAAAGTGATGGCAAATGACTCACATTTATTTAGGCTTGGAGTGGCCTGAAATGAAATCACTTTACTTTGCTCACCAGAGGAAAATGCAACAGTACCTGAAGGAAAGAGAGAGTGAGAGAGAGCAAAAGTCAAAATAATCCAATAGGAATCCTCTTTTTATCTGAGAATGCGCTAAAGTACAGACTTTAATCACAATTCCACTCCATTTAGGAAGAAGAAAACTGGATAAGGGTCTTTCCTATATGAAGCTGTCCTTCATGGCCACAGCATCGTGCCTGCCTCCCAGACATGTATCTATGGAGTTGAAGGGTTTTTTTGCTTATAAAATGCACACATCCCTTATAGCTAAAAATTAGACCATACCATTTCAATCTAATGACGCTTTATTAATAGAGAGAGCATACAGAGGTATATATAACTAAAAGGTGGTATCATCACTTATGCAACTTTCATAGCTGTTTCCTCAGACTGTTACTCACCAAACAGAGGAGTAATATTGCCTGACTGAGCAAAGTCAGTGATCAGGTCTGCTGGGTATCCTGAGATCCAGCTCACGATGACAGAGCCATAAGCTCCTTTTCTGGTGATGACAGCCTGGCCTGTCCCTGCTATAATGTCTGTAAGTCGTAAAATCACAGATTCAAAGCCAACCTGTGGAAACATAATGGATTTTGTTATAGAAAATGGAATAAAAGTGGACAATAACATATATGAAAGAGTACTATATTTTGTAAGGTAGGCATCTTAACAGTAGTTACACATGCATATAAATACATGTATGTACATGTCTATATATGTTTGTGTATATATATATATAAATGCTTTCTTCACAACTCTTCAACATTTCTAAATCTTAGACTTCTGAGAATTAGATATCAGGGAAAAAAAGGAACCAGTATGAATGACATTTTGGTACTGAAAACACTGACTATAGCATTTTGTGTCTGTCATTCAAAAGGAAAACAAACCAACCTGCCCTTAATGCTCACATGCAATGGCTGTGGTACCATACAGATACACACAGGTCTAAAATAAAGTATCATTTGTCTATCCAGTGAAAGTAAGTTGTTGTCACATTACATTGTTCACAAAAACATTCTTGATAGTATGATGTACTTTTCTTTCTTTGACCAAAAAATGGGAATGAAAAGATAATTCACACATTCTAAAATGATAAGTGGATGTATGCTAGTAAACAATGTTTACAGAAAGACCATTTGAATTAAGTTCAATTCCAAATTGAAAGACAAAACAGTGTGTCAAGAGAATTAAAATCATTACATAAAGACTTCAATAAAATTTAAGAGACAAAAACTCAGCATGCTGTTGTCTTTGCTTGCCACATAAAAAGGGAACTGTAGCACATATGCCATATTGGAACAGGTATAGTATATTTTTTCTGTCTCATACAAAGCAGACAAATGGAAAATTCCCCACTCAGTGATTAGTCAAAGGTACTGTCAACTGCACTAAAACGCAGCATGACCTCCACTTCTTTTTGCACATGAGACTGCATGCATGCTCTTATCTACTTTGGGGCTGCTGTACTTAAAGGAATAACATCGTCCAGAACTAGCTATTTTCCTCTAAGTCTCAGAACTTCCACTTCATGTAAACAAAAGCATAAGTAAATCATCATATTTATGCTATTTACATTTTATAGATGAAGAGACCTTTTCAAACTGCATTTACACATCTCTATATGAATTTGTATCAGAGAAAAGACAATATACAGTACAAGTAATAACTGGAACAGTCTTGTTGGTCATTAAATTGGTTGCAATGATGAAAACTTTAAGGAGCAAACTGAATTCTTATAGCGGCTGCCTTTTGTAATGAAGCGTACCTTCCTTCTGCGGTAGAAAATTACACTGCAGTCAGTCTACTGACCTGTGAATTGGCAGCTTCCTCAGGAACAACCAGAATGGCTGACTTCGCTTTTCCTAATATTTTGGCACATCCTTGGCACTTGTCCCAACCAGGCTTACGTTAGTCAGTTCCAGGGTAAAATTCAAGCCCAGTACAATAAACGCCTTTGAGAGGAAGAATGCAATTAAAATGGTGGCAATGGAATTCCACTGAAAACACGATAACCACCAGTTCAAAGAGTTAAGTGGCAGAAAAATCAGCAGATTTTGTTGTTTGCATGAAAAAGCAGTGTTTTCAAGTCAAGCATTTTGTTGATTATCTTTCTATAAAGAAACACAGTTAAAACAGCAATATTGTGATTGTAATTTACCAGCAGTTAATTGAAAGGTGAGTTTATAGAGCAAGTATTGCCATTTTACTGAACTGTATCTAACATAGTGGGTCTCAGCTTGATCTTAACTCTTAGGGTTAATAAGAATATTTGAATACATAAAATAACAAAATATTGAACTGATAGTAACACAAAGCAATGATGGAAGGAAACACTGGATATTTGAACGCATGCATAGAGTGATTTTGCAGTTATTACCTGAAAATGTGATATTTGAACCCACTTCTAGTCCATAAATAGGAAATTCATTATACCAAAACTCTCTTTTCTGCTTCTTGACAGTGGACAGTATTGAGAGTTCAGTATCTTATTCCAGCACATTTGTATTGTGATGAACACAAATGGAAACAATAGATACCACGTGACTTAAAAGGATAATACAGACCTGGTTGCTTATTGGCACTCTTTTCACTCCAAAGCTGGCACCGTCTTTTATTGTGAGGTATCCCACCTCATTCTCAGGCTCAATTAGTGCTTCTTCACAATGAGATGTGATATGGTACTCCACAATTGCTTCTCCAAATGCCCCAGCATGCCGAGTTACATTGATCTGAACATACCGACGATCCAGGTTCCTCTCTACGAGTACTGACTGCTGGTCAGAGTACAGGGCGAACACTCCATAGGGGTCATCATTTGCAAACACATTGATTTCCGAAATTCTTTTCTCTTGGTCTAAATCTGCTCCACCTTCTACTGAAATCAGCTGCACCACATAGTTCTCAAGCAGTCCTGGAACATCGTCAGGTAACAGGTAGATGATTATCTCAGCTGTGCTCTCCTGCTCAGCAACGACAACAGATCCCTCTGTCCTAAGAAAGTCACCCGTGATGTCAGATTCACTACGTATTTCCCAGTAAACCTGAAATTTATTTAGAAAATGCACAAAATGAAGGCAATATCACCCACAGAGTCGGAGACTTTCACATTCATGGTTCAGTATAGATTGCATACGGAATAGGTTGGGTTTAAATGGGTAAAATAAAAATTTGTTTAAGTATGCATAGAAAGAAGCACATAGACTATCTTACAAAGTGGTGTGTTGTTCTTCCAGCAGTACTGTGAATGCAAAGATTACCTTTGTATATCTTCTGGACACCTACGTAAAACTATACGGAATCTCTGAACAATTGCTTGAAATTATTTCTATTTTTACACCAAGATATCCTTGCTGTTTTTCCAGTTTCCAGAATTCCTCACGACAGAAAGGTGTGAAGAGTTCTCATTAAACACATTAGATGCTTTTTATTAATTTTTTTTTTTTTAAATAAATGAGTACTTGTGAAAATGCTGACTCGCAAACAACTTTAGGTAAAGACAATGTAAGTGATGATTCTAAAATGTCTGATTCTTACCTTTACATATGGCTGAAAAAGAGTAAATTGTGCGGATCTCAAAGAAAGCTCACTATGAAAGTCTGGTCTCTCCTGTTCTCCCATCAAAAGCACAGGAGCAGAGGGAGAGAGAAAGCAAGACAAGCACTCCAGTGCTGGTTTTCTGTTTTTTTCACTGACCAGGGGAGACTGAATCTGACTCTACAAACCACAACTACTAGAGCTGAGCCCTTGCTAAACTCAGTCTAAAAGGCGACATTTCAAAATTTGAGAAATACGCAATTGAAAGGCACAGAATAAGATCTCCCTCCATGCATTGATACAGAGGATTATTTCAGATTATAATGTTGATTAGGAAGAGAGTGAGAATACCGTTATGTTTCCCATGGTGCCCTGGATTCGTCTGACAAACAGTGTAATACTTTGTGGCCCTTCCACTGCAGAGGGTTCTGTGAAGTTTTTCTCAGTTAACGATTCAGGAGCAAACTGTACCATTCCGTTGGGATCACCAAACTTCTGTATCTTTAAGGAAGTAATTGAATAAAAAAAAATTAAACAATCAGAAATGTAAAGTGAATAGTATTATTCTTTGAAACATTGAGATTTTCATTGCTAGATGCTATAGGGAATGTATCAATTAGTTCTTCCTCTTGAGTTTTCTCCTCTTAAGAAGACTCAAGAGTACATCAGTATTTAGAAGAGAGTCTGAGAGAGTCTGCTCTCTAATAGGTCATTTCCCAACTTATACTGGAACCTGGGGTTGTT
The DNA here is from genome assembly GCF_963082525.1 of Nesoenas mayeri. Lineage (NCBI taxonomy): Eukaryota > Metazoa > Chordata > Aves > Columbiformes > Columbidae > Nesoenas > Nesoenas mayeri. Next base: position 50,097 of record NW_027660014.1, read on the forward strand.
CCTGCCCAGACACAAGACTCTACACTTGCCCTTGTTCTATTTCATTAAATTTCTCCCTGCCCAACTCTCCAGCCTGTCCAGGTCTCCCAATGGCAGCACAGCTTCCAGGGTCAGCCACTCCTCTCAGCTTGGTGTCATCAGCAAACTTGCTGACAGTCACTCTGTTCCCTCATCCAAGTCATTGATGAATATATTGAATAATACAGGCCCCAGTACTGACTCTTGAGGGACTGCACTAGATACAGGCCCCAACTGGACTCTGCCCCGTTGACCACGACCATCAAACCCATGTAGTAGGGGAGGCAAAAGAAAAAGAGGCAAATGACAAGCTATTCAGTCATTATGATTACCCTTCAAAGCTTTGCAGGATAAATACCAATACCAGAGATCTCAAGAGGAAGAAAAGCAATAATGACTTACTATTAGTGTAATGCTGTTTGCCTTAGGATCTAGTTCTGCTTCACCTTTCATAAGGCTCAGCCTAATAATGAAGATCTCCTGAACTTCAACTTCTTCACGAGGATGGATTTGTAGATTAATAGTTCTCAGCCCTCCTTCCCCTTCTCCAAAATAGAATGATCCGTTCACAGGGTCACCAATGTCACTATTCGGGGGAGATAAAACCTCTTCTGCATTGGGTCCCAAGATGTCCCAATTAATCTGTGGAAGATACCAGTTTCAGATTTACAGTAGTGACATATTATAACTGCCTCCCAGGTCGGGGGAAGTGACAGAGTAACACAAGCGACATAAAAATTCTTGCATCTGCTAACAAGCTACATTTAAATATGTGCTCTTTTTACAGAACACAACATATTAATAATTGATTATATGTGGGAAAATATAGAATCCTTTGGAGAAAAATAAACATTAAAAATAGAAATTCTGAAGTGCTAGTTAGCCACAATGCCATTTTATTAAATTCTAGATATTAGTTACAGAAAAGAAAATAAACTGAGGTTTCTGTAGCACGTAACAGGAAATGCACACAAATACTTTTATTTTCTGACAGTTACCACTGAAGATTTTTGGTCACACTTTTTCAAACTATATCTGCAAAACTGGCAGTTTTTTCACAGAAATGTGGGTCTTTCGCTTTTTCTTTCACATTTTATCTTCTTCTTTGAGTTTCATGTGATTTGACAACTTCTATGTAATGGATGGACTTTCAGCTTTAATAAATCTGAATCAGCAAAATCTTAAAATTAATGTTGAAAGAATTTGGATTGCCATACATCCAATTTGTATTATTATTACTATTATAGCTGCCATATGAAATTTTACAGTAAAACACCTGAAATCCAGCGGTGCCTTTATGGAGGTAGATCAGATTCCAAATACAGTTTGATCTCCTGCTTTTAATTAATTTTATCTTATAATTAATTTTATCTTTACCTTCCTTGGAGTTCCACTTTGGTAATCATCACTGAAAAGTCTTCAGGACCTTCAGGAAAGTCGTCACCATGAATTTCAACCGAAATCATTCTACTCTCCTCATGTGGTTCAAATAACAGTTCCCTTACTGTGGGGGTGAAATCAACTCCCTCCTCTGCAGTCCCATTTATTCTCTGCAAGCAAAGACGCACTTTGCCATAGGATCCCCTTGAACGCAAAACAGTGATGTTAACCTGAGGGAGAGAGGACATTTGCTTTAAAAAATGGCTTTGCTTTTCTGTTACCATTCTGAGACTGTTCTATAGGCACCTTCTCAACGGTTCTGCCAGGTGACAATTTGCTGCAGTAAGTGCAGAATACACATAATTTAACAGACAGGCATCTTCCTCAGAGTATTAAAAACACCAAAAGCCTCAGATGGGCTATGCTATGATAAATGCAGAATAAATCTCTGCCTTTTTTTTTTTTTCCTAAAGTTAAGTATAAATCTACCGACAATATTGATATCTATCGCTATTTTACGTAAGAAGGAATTTTAACCATATACCCATTTTTCTTCTTCTGTTGTCAGCAATATTTCTCGTGAAAATGTAAACTCTCCGTATGGAAAATCACTGGAGGCCATGGTAATATTTGCTGTGCTGCTAGATTCATTTATGAGTCCTCCATCACTGATCCCAGTTAATACAAATGAGTAGTAACGCTTCTCCTCAGGACGGTTATCATCGACAGCCTAGGGAGAAGAACCAATTAACCATTTCCAGGTAGAGAGGTATAACTAATTTCTAATCAAGATGCTGGCTAGATAAAAGGAAGAACCTGAAAGAGCTACTGGTGTAAAATCTCTTGTACCTGTATCAGAACCACTGCTGCACACTGCCTGTCTCGCATTGTCAAGGTCCCCGACGTCTCAATAAATTCTGTGTGATGACGGAGTGTTATATTCCAATATATTATGATTTCACCAAAAATCCCTGGGCCACGTGTCAGGCTGCAGAATGCAAACACAGATTTAATCTTCTACCTTTAATATTTGATACCAAATCCAGAGATATAAAGCATAGATATTGTTGTGCACGGAAGAAATGTTACCAGCACTGTGAAGCTTGAATTTTAATCTATTAAGTCACTATTAAGATCTTTACCGTAACCTCTTCAGAGCAATAACGTGTCTGCAGTTCTGATTTACTTCCCCGTGTTGGGAGGCATCTTGAGCTGTATTTTTACCCAGAGCACTTTATAGTTTCTTTGTGCATACAGCCCAAAGTTGGCAGCTGAAAACTGAGCTGTCTTTCTGCTTTTCAGGAAACAGACATGCAAAACAGAAGGGAAATGGGACTTACGGGTAGCACCCAGAGGTAATTTGGTTTTGAAGGCAGAAAGATACGAGAATAGTACTATGAGATCACTTGAGAAATGTTCTGTGTGCTGCTTGTCTAAAAAGCTAGAGGCTAATCCTACTCATGACATTGTCGGTGAACTGAAGCATGGCAAGAAATTGTCTATACCATGATCTAGTACATGTTCTAAACTGGTGCTGCACAAAGCATCCCTTTGTCTGTTGGGATTCTCAGGGCAGCATGAGAATCTGTTTTCTTGCTTCTATTTGCTGTTTCACTAAGGGAAAGTGTTGTAATACTTTTTCTCCAATTCTGTTAGAAGGTATGGTAACATTGTGATTTCTTCATCTTGTTTTCAGCTGACTGAATGCAGTGAAAGAATTGCATCTTGTTTCAACTAAGACCCAGTGCTGCTTTGGTTATGCTGATCATCGTAACAATGTACCGAATTTCAGCTCAAGCACCAATCCTGAACTGAATCCTGAAAAGCACAAAGCATCTTCAAATATAATTGACTGCCTTCCCCTATTCCTTTGATTAGAATCCTCTTTCCTTTAATGAATCTATGTTGTAAATAATTGGAAAACATATCTAAAGCTCCTCAGCAATACTGAAAAGACACCTACGTAGTATGTTCTGCCCTTCTTAAAAAACAAGCATCTAATTTTAAAAAATACTTATGATTTTAGAAGTGATAATGAAATGCAGCATTCAATTAATTCTTGCCAAATGTGGAGCCTCATAGCTTTTGAAACAGAGCTGTTTTGGATAAATGAGTGATGTACTCACCTAATAAGAGCAGTCCCATTATAATTTCCTGAAGGTTCTCCAATCAGAACATGCTGGGATGAATGTGCTATCCCAACCACCCCAGAAGCTCCTTCATCACCCACAATAATGATGGTTGCAACACCTAGGAAGAGAACAAAAGCTTCTCATGGTAAAACAAAGCTAACTAGTGAGGTATTTTTTTAGCATGTTTGGTGACACAAATGGTTAAGCACCAGCTTCCCGGGGAGCCCATGGAATCCCCAACCTTGGAGATACTCAGAATTTCAGTAGACAAGGCATTCAGTGACCTGATCTCATTGTGAAGGCAATTCAACAAGGTGACCCCCCTAGATGGTCTCTTACAAACGAAATTATTCTATGCTTCTTACAGGTCTGAACCTGGTTTTGGTTTCTGCTTGTTTTGGTTAAACAATTCTTTACAGACAATGTTGATTATCTGAACACAAAAGTCTACGCCAACACTTGATTTAGACGGAAAAAATACCATCTAAAATCCTCTTTGATTTCTTCAGATAAGGAAAAAACTGAGGGAAAAATACTGACCTCCTTTTGTCACAGGAGCTCTGCTAGCTCGTTTCTTCTCTGTTGTTTCTGGGGGGAGTTGGGTTTTATTTACGGGGGGGACGTTTGAGTCGATTCATGTGAAGATACACAATGCTGCACTAGCTTTTAAGAAATGTGTCTTTTTTTCAGACCACTTCACTCCTTCACAGAATATCAGTTCTAACTATAACATTCAGCACATATTCGGCTCCTCTCTTTGACTTGTAGAACGAATCCCAAAAGACACATCTCCTTAGGACTGAGGGCGTCTAGCACACAGACAGCCGCGGCGCGAAAGCCGCGCCCACAGGACACAGAACCCGCCGCGCCTCGCCCCGAGCTCCCGCCGAAGCGGCGCCCCGCTCGCCACGCCACCGGCTCTGCTTTTCAACGTCCCCCCGACTAACGGGGGCTGCGCCGCTCCCGGAGGGACCGCCGGACCGGGCACGGGCGCTGCGCCGGAGGGAGACACGGCTCCAGACCGCCAGCCTTCGGCGCACCTGCCCGCAGGGTCACACGCCTCCCGCCAGCTTCGCCCGCTCGGCGGGGGGGAACCGGAGACGAACGCCTCCGCGCCGCGCCGGCAAATCCCGCCCCCCCCGTTCCACCGGCACGGTCACCCCCGCCGCGGCCGCACTCACCTGCCGCCTCTTTCGCCGCTCCGCTCCCGCCAGGCGCTCGTGCTTTGGGCATGCGCGGTAGCGAGACCGCAGCACCCGCCCCTTGCCGCGTCCCGGTTGGCTGCCTAGGACACGTCAATCACCTCTCTCGCCGCCTAGCAGCGCTCGCGAGTCGGGCATGCGCAGTACGGAGACCTCAACGCCCGCCCCTCTGGCAACCTGATAGGCGGACAGAGTGGCGACTGACGTGCCTAGGCAGCCAACCAGCGCTCCGCCCCTCCAGCCCTCCAGCCCTCCCGCGCCAGCAGCCGCGTTGCAAGGGGAACAATAAACCGCGCTCCCCTGCTTTCCGCTGAAAAGGGGGGCGGCTGGGTCCCCGCAGCAGAAAAAACCCTTCCGTCCTGCATTGCCCTTCGCCAGTACAACTGCACAGCTGGGAACTCGGCAACGTCAAGCGGCCGTCTGACAGACGCACACTCGGAACTTGACTCGGCTGGCGATTTTGGCTGGCTTACACACACGGACTTGCACTTCTCTGAGGAAACTAATTCTTTTTTAAGCACAGCCTCTCCCTGGGGAAGAAAAAACGCCCCCTCCGAGCTCCCAAACACTAGGCAGCCGTGGGGAAACCACCGAAAGCCAAGACCGACAGCAGCAACGTCGAGTGCAATCTGGCTTCAATTCTGATCACGCACTTAATGGCCTCTCCCAGGCCTACCAATGACTGCTCCTTTTCTGGAAGGACAAACTGAACGTCCTAAACTGAAGACTGCACGGAACACAGCTCCACTGGCAGCCAATTCGCCTCTTCTCCGGCTTCCACGGGGAATATCTCCAACTCGCAAACGTTCTTCCTCAGTCCACGGCCCCAGACGCGGAATCTCCTGAGCAGGGAGCGGAAACAACCGCGCGAGATTTTCTTCACGGCACCGAGAAGGCGGCACTGGCAAAAAAGCAGGCCAAAGCACCTGAACCCGTCTGCCAGCCCCAGCCTGCGGCCAAGAGACCGGGAGCACCCTGCCCGAGGGGCCGCGCACCCCGCAGCTGTACTTGGACGACCGTGTGCGTGAAAGCATGTGTGTCTACAAACGATTGTCTGTCCACATGCGTGTGCCTTGATGCAGGCTCCGTTCGTGCTTAAGCTGGAGTGAGTGCACAGCTGCGCCCTTTGTTGGCAAAGCTCCGGTGTCACACGACGTTACCCAGTTCTGCATTTCTCACGCAGACAGATGCACGGGAGCTCTGCTAGTAAAGGAGCAAAGACAGTGATAGGCAGAACTGAATGCTGCTCCGAGCTACTTCTCATCTATGGCAAATGCTTGTGTGTCTGGGAGTTTGGGGCAGGTCAGTGTGGCTGGTTCGATAATCAACGTCTAGGATACCTACAGAGCGGTCCCTGTTGGTGTGGGGACAGTGTCCCTGTAGGTCAGTCTGTGTTCCTGGTGCCTGCTGTATCGATCTGTCGCTCCACACGCGTGTGAGTCCATGTATTTCTCTCCACAAGCATGTGTGCTGATTTCGTCACTGACCGGAGAAATGCTCTTCGGAACAGACGTAGCTCTCTGCATGCTGAACGACGTGGTAAAACGTGTCTGCCTATATTTTGGTAAACAATCGAGGGTGCGTGTTCCGTCAGCGACATTTCCGCAGACGACTCCGCAGAGCCAGTTCTGAAAGCTCCGCACACCAGGACTGAATGTAGAACCAAGCAATTGCACCGGTGCGCTCGTAACATATTCTGACGGACGTCTTTTATGCCATAGCATTACGAACGTATTAGCGTTCAAGCACGTATCAGAAACAATGTGTGGACCGAGGATCTGTTGGTATTTTCTCCATACGGCATGCTTCGTGCTAGCTTACTTGCCGATCGCAGGCTTAGCGGTTTCTATACAGGAATCCATAAAGGGAGAGAAAGAGAGTGCATCGGAAAACTTGCGTTTTCTGAGCTGGAACTTAGTTGCTACGCATTGTATTTGTCCACGTGAACACACACGATTCCCTACTGAAAACCAAGCAGAAACCTTTCCACAAGCTCCCAGGAAGGCGCACCCACCACCTCGTGCACGCGAACGCAGCTAGAGAAAAGCACCTAATTTTCCACACTGATGCTTAAGCAAACTCCTGGCCACACACAAGCACACATCCGCAAGCGCGCCCACTCCCATCTATGCACAGAAAGACGTACGCGAAACGTACTGACATGCTTGAGGGTAAACAGGTGTGCATTGATGGTTGGCGTACTGCATCACGCATACGTGGCTGCACGAGAATATTCTTTTGGAGGGTACGTGCAGATACGTCCCTGGACTTGGACGACCGTGTACATGGAAGCATATGTGTCTACAAACGCTTTTCTGACCACATGCGTGTGCCTTTTTGCAGGCTCATTTCGTGCTCAAGATGCAGTGAGTGCAGAGCTGCGCCGTTTGTTGGCAAAGCTCCGCGTGTCGCACGACGTTGCCCAGTCCTGCATTTCTCACGCGGACAGATGCAAGGGAGCTCTGCTAGTAAAGGAACAAAGACAGTCGCAGGCAGAATTGAATGCTGCTCCAAACAACTTCTCACCCTTGGCAAATGCTTCACAGTGGCGCAAGGAATAGTGTTACGCAGCCGATGGACAAGAGAAACGAAAGAGATCATGCCTTAACGCGAAAGAGAAACAGGACGTCACTGCACAAGCTTGTCCCTGATCTACAGCTGAGAGCGAACACTTGTGTGCTTGTCGGAGAGATTGTGTCTTGCCTGTGTCTGGGAGTCTGGCGCAGGTCAGTGTGGCTGGTTCGATAATCAACGTCTAGGATAGCTGCAGAGAGGTCCCTGTTGGTGTGGGGACAATGTGCCTGTAGGTCAGTCTGTGTTCCTAGCGCCTGCTGTATCTATTCGTCACTCCAGACGCGTGTGAGTCCATGTCTTTCTCTCCACAAGCATGTGTGCTGATTTCGTCGCACATATGCATCTGTGCTAGTTTTGAGCTCCGCGGAGTGTGTCTCTCGACATTGGTGTGCGTTGGCTGTGCCTGTGTGTAACGCAGCACAGCCACGACTGTTCCGGTGAAGAGAGACCAGGGAAATCATCTAGACAGAGTCAACAAAGGAAAACCGAAGAGGGATTGACATGTGCTCGACAGAGACGGATTCCCTGCGTTGACATTTCTCAGTGACGCCAGAAGAAAGCTGAGCGGTAGATCGACCGGAGAAATGCTTCCCTAGACGATATTTAGCGAATGAACTGCATTGTGCGCGGCTTTCGGGATTGTGCCTGAAAAGTGCGAAAATCAGCAGAGCCTGTGCTTAAAAGCTAGTGGCTGTGTGGCTGCATTGATGCACCTTCCCGTGTCTGCGAGTGTACAGACGGCTGTTTCACGTTCACACAAAGGCACCTGGTCGGGTTTTTCTTCTGTGCGTGCACACGCGTTTCCGTTGTCTCTTCGGAATAGACGTAGCTCTCTGCATGCTGAACGACGTGGTAAAACGCGTCTGCCTATATTTTGGTTAACAATCGAGGGTGCGTGTTCCGTCAGCGACATTTCCGGAGACGACTCCACAGAGCCAGTTCTGAAAGCTCCGCACACCAGGACTGAATGTAGAACCAAGCAATTGCACAGGTGCGCGCAATCACATATTCTGAGGGACGTCATTTATGCCACAGCAGCACGAAGGTATTTGAGTTCAGGCACGTATCAGAAACAATGTGTGGACCGAGGATGTGTTGGTATTTTCTCCGTACGTCACGCTTCGTGGTAGCTTACTTGCCGATCGCAGGCTTAGCGGTTTCTATACACGACTCGGTATAGGGAGAGAAAGAGAGAGCATCGGAAAACTTGCGTTTTCTGCGCTGGAACCTAGTTGCTACGCATTGTTTTTGTCCACGTAAACACACACGATTCCCCACTGAAAACCAAGCAGAAACCTTTCCACAAACTCCCAGGTATGTGCACCCAAGACCTCGAGGGCATTAACGCAGCTAGAGAAAAGCACCTACGTTTTCACACACTGATGCTTAAGCAAACGCTTGGCCATAAACATGAACATATCCGCAAGCGCGCCCACTCCCATCTATGCACAGAGAGAGGTGCGAGAAACGTGCTTACATGCTGGAGGGTAAACAGGTGTGCTTTGATGGTTGGCGTACTGCATCACGCATACGTGGCTGCACGAGAATATTCTTTTGGAGGGTACGTGCAGATACGTCCCTGTACTTGGACGACCATGTGCGTGAAAGCATGTGTGTCTACAAACGATTGTCTGTCCACATGCGTGTGCCTTGATGCAGGCTCCATTCGTGCTTAAGCGCGAGTGAGTGCACAGCTGCGCCGTTTGTTGGCAAAGCTCCGCGTGTTGCACGACGTTACCCAGTCCTGCATTTCTCACGCAGACAGATACACGGGAGCTCTGCTAGTAAAGGAGCAAAGACAGTCGTAGGCACAACTGAATGCTGCTCCGAGCTACTTCTCACCCTTGACAAATGCTTCACAGGGGCGCGAGGAAAGGCGTTCAGGAGCCGATGTACAAGAAAAACGAAACAGATCATGCCTTAACGCGAAAGAGCAACAAGACGTCACTGCGCTAGCTCTTCCCTGATCTACAGCTGAGACCGAACACTTGTGTGCTTGTCGGAGAGATTGTGTCTTGCCTGTAAGTGTCTGGGAGTTTGGGGCAGGTCAGTGTGGCTCTTTCGATGATCAACGTCTAGGATAGCTGCAGAGCGGCTCCTGTTGGTGTGGGGACAGTGTACCTGTAGGTCAGTCTGTGTTCCTGGCGCCTGCTGTATCGATCCGTCGTTCCATACGCGTGTGAGTCCATGTCTTTCTCTCCACAAGCATGTGTGCTGATTTCGTCGAAATTGTGCATCTGTGCTAGTGTTGAGCTCAGCGGAGTGTGTCTCTGGACACTTGGTGTGCGTTGGCGGTGCCTGTGTGTAACGCAGCACAGCCACTACTGTTCCGGTGAAGAGAGACCAGGGAAATCATCTAGGCAGAGTCAACAAAGGAAAACCGAAGACGCATTGACGTGTGCTCGACAGAGACGGATTCCCTGCGCTGACATTTCTCAGTAACGCCAGAAGAAAGCTGAGCGGTAGATCGACCGGAGAAATGCTTCCCTAGACGACATTTAGCGAATGAACTGCATTCTGCGCGGCTTTCTGGATTGTGCCTGAAAAGTGCGAAAATCAGCAGAGCCTTTGATCAAAAGCTGGTGGCTGTGTGACTGCATTGATGCACCTTCCCGTGTCTGCGAATGTACAGACGGCTGTTTCACGTTCACACAAAGGCACCTGGTCGGGTTTTTCTTCTGTGCGTGCACATGCGTTTCCGTTGTCTCTTCGGAACAGACGTGGCTCTCTGCATGCTGAACGACGTGGTAAAACGCGTCTGCCTATATTTTGGTAAACAATCGAGGGTGCGTGTTCCGTCAGCGGCATTTCCACAGACGACTCCGCAGAGCCAGTTCTGAAAGCTCCGCACACCAGGACTGAATGTAGAAACAAGTAATTGCACCGGTGCACGCAATCACATATTCTGAGGGACGTCTTTTATGGCACAGCAGCACGAAGGTATTTGCGTTCAGGCACGTATCAGAAACAATGTGTGGACCGAGGATGTGTTGGTATTTTCTCCGTACGGCATGTTTCGTACTAGCTTACTTGCCGACCGCAGTCTTAGCGGTTTCTATACACGACTCGGTATAGGGAGAGAAAGAGAGCGCATCGGAAAACTTGCGTTTTCTGCGCTGGAACCTAGTTGCTACGCATTGTTTTTGTCCACGTGAACACACACGATTCCGCACTGAAAACCAAGCAGAAACCTTTCCACAAGCTCCCAGGTATGTGCACCCACCACCTCGTGCGCACGAACGCAGCTAGAGAAAAGCACCTACATTTTCACACACTGATGCTTAAGCAAACGCTTGGCCACACGCATGCACACATCCGCAAGGGCGCCCACTCCCATCTTTGGACAGAAAGACGTACGCGAAACGTGCAGACATGCATGAGAGTAAACAGGTGTGCGTTGATGGTTTGCGTACTGCATCACGCATACGTGGCTGCACAAGAATATTCTTTTGGAGGGTACGTGCAGATACGTCCCTGTGCTTGGACGACCGTGTGCGTGAAAGCGTGTGTGTCTACAAACGATTTTCTGTCCACATGAGTGTGCCTTTTTGCAGGCTCCATTCGTGCTTAAGCGCGAGTGAGTGCATAGCTGCGCCGTTTGTTGGCAAAGCTCCGCGTGTTGCACGACGTTGCCCAGTCCTGCATTTCTCATGCGTACAGATGCACGGGAGCTCTTCTAGTAAAGGAGCAAAGACAGTCGCAGGCAGAACTGAATGCTGCTCCGAGCTACTTCTCACCCTTGACAAATGCTTCACAGTGCGCGAGGAATAGCTTTCCGCAGCCGAAGTACAAGAGAAACGAAACAGATCATGCCTTAACGCGAAAGAGCAACATCAGGGCGTCACTGCGCAAGCTTCTCCCTGATCTACAGTTGAGAGCGAATACTTGTGTGCTTGTCGGAGAGATTGTGTCTTGCCTGTAATAGTCTGGGAGTTTCGCGCAGGTCAGTTTGACTAGTTCTATAATCAACTTCTAGGATAGCTGCAGACCAGGGAAATCATCTAGGCAGAGTCAAAAAAGGAAAACCGAAGACGGATTGACGTGTGCTCGACAGAGACGGATTCCCTGCGCTGACATTTATCAGTAACGCCAGAAGAAAGCTGAGCGGTAGATTGACCGGAGAAATGCTTCCCTAGACGACATTTAGCGAATGAACTGCATTGTGCGCGGCTTTCGGGATTGTGCCTAGAAGTGCGAAAACCAGCAGAGCCTGTGCTCAAAAGCTGTGTGACTGCATTGATGCACCTTCCCGTGTCTGCGAGTGTATAGACGGCTGTTTCACGTTCATACAAAGGCACCTGGTCGGGTTTTTCTTCTGTGCGTGCACACGCATTTTTGTTGTCTCTTCGGAGCAGACGTAGCTCTTTGCATGCTGAACGACGTGGTAAAACGCGTCTGCCTATATTTTGGTTAACAATCGAGGGTTCGTGTTCCGTCAGCGACATTTTCGCAGACGACTCCACAGAGCCAGTTCTGAAAGCTCCGCACACCAGGACTGAATGTAGAACCAAGCAATTGCACAGGTGCATGCAATCACATATTCTGAGGGACGTCATTTGTGCCACAGCAGCACGAAGGTATTTGAGTTCAGGCACGTATCAGAAACAATGTGTGGACCGAGGATGTGTTGGTATTTTCTCCGTACGGCACGCTTCGTGGTAGCTTACTTGCCGATCGCAGTCTTAGCGGTTTCTATACACGACTCGGTATAGGGAGAGAAAGAGAGCGCATCGGAAAACTTGCGTTTTCTGCGCTGGAACCTAGTTGCTACGCATTGTTTTTGTCCACGTGAACACACACGATTCTCCACTGAAAACCGAGCAGAAACCTTTCCACAGGCTCCCAGGTAGGTGCACCCACCACCTCGCGCGTGAAAGCACGTGTGTCTACAAACGATTGTTTGTCCACATGCTTGTGCCTTGGTGCAGGCTGCATTCGTGCTTAAGCTGGAGTGAGTGCACAGCTGCGCTGTTTATTGGCCAGGTTCCGCGTGTTTCACGACGTTACCCCGTCCTACATTTCTCACGCGGACAGATTCAAGGGAGCTCTGTATAAGCGGCTATTTCATGTTCACACAAAGGCACCTGGTCGGGTGCATCCCAGATTCAGCATCCCCGATACAGCTTCCCGGATACAGCATCCCAAATACAGCGTCCTAGATACAGTATCCTAGATACGGCATCCTAGATATGGCATTCTGGATACAGTATCCCGGATACAGCATCCCAGATACGCCATCCCAGATACAGCATCCCAGGTATAGCATCCTAGGTACAGCGTAATAGATACAGCATCCCAGATACAACATGTCGAGCTGTGCTCCTCTCCCACACCAAGTGCTGATCGTGGGGCTCAGGGTGAGGGGGGGCAGCGAGGGGGTCCGTGGACTGGAATAAGTTTTGTTTGGGGTTTTTCAAACGCCTCTGCTGACACGTCGTATAAAAACCGATTGCTGCAGGGCTAAGGAATGAACAGGAGGTTGAGCAACAGACTGCAGAAACTGCTTGCGTTTTGGTTTATTGAAAAATTCTTATTGAACTCAAAAAGCAATACGATCTTGCAGTGGTCTTCTAATACCTAGTGACAGCTTTTAATGTACTGGTTTGGAACTTGGAGATGAGATTTGAGATGAAGGGCTGTTCCATTGTGGAATATTGCAGGAGTAAATTTCAGGCATTTCAGCATGCCTGGCAGATCTGCAGCTTGCTAAAGACCTCAGGCTGTTTGGTTTAATCAGACTTTTGTAGATGCCACCTTCACTGGTCAAAGCACCGGCTGCCAATGTGTTTTCTGGTGTTGTCACTTCTTTCTGACCAAAGACGGCAGAGGCAGCAGCTCTACTGGTGGTGTCTGTTTTATTGAAACATGGGGATCTACAGGAACTTTAACCCGAAAGCTCAGGAAGCTGTGGTCCGTGGTCTATCTTTGTAAGGTTTGTAGATTGTTCTGCAACGTTTGTGAGTGTGAACTGCTGTGCAGGTAGAAGGAAGAAAGCTGTGTGAGCTAAAGCAGCAGGAAGGCTGCAGCCGTGTAAGGCGGGGGTGCAAGCGGCACGAAACGGGCTGCAGCGGCGGAGCCCTCGGTCCCGGGCCGTCCCGGGCAGGCGCAGCCCGAGCGCTCCCGGCCCCGCTGCCGCTGCCCCGCCGGGGCCGGGGCCGCGCTGCGGGCGGACAGCGCCACTCTGCGGCCGCCGGCGGCTCCGGGCCGGGAGGGGGGGCGGGGCCCGGTGGCGGGCGCGGACGGGATTGGCTCCTGCGGCGGATGGGCGGGGCCACGCTGCGTAAGTGCGGGGGCGGAGGAGTGCGTGCCGCCGGTGCGGCGGCGGGAGGAGCGCGCGAGGAGCGGCGGGGCCGGCGGTGAGCGAGGGGCGGGCGGACAGACACCGGGGAGACCGGCCGGGGCCGCCCCGGTCCCGGCTGAGGGGGGAGGCTGGAGGGGGAGGGACGGGCTGGTTTGGGCAGGAGGAAGGCGAGGGGCAGGCAGCCGCAAGAGCGCGGCCCCGGGCCGGGCCGAGCAAGGGGCGAGGGGGAAACACGCGGGCGGCTGTGAGGGAAGGGAGCCCCGGGCTGAGCGCTGCGCGGGGCTCGGGCGGGGCCGTGGGGCGGAGGGGGGAGCCCGTGGTGCCACAGGGCAGAGGGAGGAAGGCGAGCGGGAGGGGGCGGCGCCAGGGGGCGCGAGGGGCGGGGGCGGTGCGAGGGGCGGGGACGGTGCGAGGGGCGGGGACGGTGCGAGGGGCGGGGGCGGTGCGAGGGGCGGGGGCGGCGCTGCCGCCGGGAGGGGCCGGGAACGGGGGGAGCGGCGGAGGAGCCTGAGGGCGGGACGGCGCGGAAGGAGCTTGGGCGGGAAAGGCTGAGGGACCTCAGGGAGAGGGTGACATCGGGGAGGCTTTGGCGGGAAAGGCTGAGGGACCTCAGGGAGGGGGTGACATCGGGGAGGCTTTGGCGGGAAAGGCTGAGGGACCTCAGGGAGGGGGTGACATCGGGGGGGCTTTGGCGGGAAAGTCTGAGGGACCTCAGGGAGGGGGTGACATCGGGGAGGCTTTGGCGGGAAAGGCTGAGGGACCTCGGGGAGGGGGTGACATCGGGGGGGCTTTGGCGGGAAAGACTGAGGGACCTCGGGGAGGGGGTGACATCGGGGAGGCTTTGGTGGGAAAGGCTGAGGGACCTCGGGGAGGGGGTGACATCGGGGGGGCTTTGGCGGGAAAGGCTGAGGGACCTCGGGGAGGAGATGACGTCGGAGAGGCTGCAGAGGGCAATGCTGAGGGAGCTCAGGACGGGATGGCACTCAGGTCTGGTTTCAAAGGGAAATGCTGAGGTACCTTGAGGAATGGACGCTGGGCTGGCAGCTATGAACACATCAGACTGGTTAAGAGAGTGTTCATGACAGAAATTTGTGCAGTGAAGTATTCCAGCAAAGAGCGGGAGAAGAGCCAAACTTAGATCAGGCCTCCTAGGACGCCTGCCGGTTTGGGGACAGGGATGACGAGGTTGTTAATCCGGTCCTAACTGTTTCTTTCTCTGTCCCTCTCTTGCAGCACCTGACTGAATGGAGGAGCAAGCGGACGGGAAGTTCCTGCGCCACACACAGATCACATTTATCGCTCTCGCCCTCAGAGACCCGGAGATCCAAACCGCTCGCATCGTGCCTTGAAGCAGCCTGTGCTCATGCGCTTCTCCCAGGGAGAAGGCGGAATGGCAGTGACTGGCCACGTTAAGCCACAGGGTGCACACTGTGCAGCTGTCAAGCCCAGCTCTGCGTTAGCTCACACCTGCGGTTTTGCGCCGCACACGCACATTTGAGTTGTCGCTGGTTGTTGCAGCGTTTGGCTTTGGTGAGGACAGCGTGTGTTTGTCAGCAGTTGGTGTAGGTGGGATCTGGAGGAGAAAGCGATATTTCCGTGCCAGAACCGTTTGGTGTTTGCATGGTATTGTGGCGGTTGTTCCCGCAGGCGATGAGTGCTGTAGTATTATTGCAGGATGAGGGGATTTTGGAGGCTTGTCTGTGAGATGCACTAGAGGCAGCAGTTGAAAGCGAAAGGCTGAGATTTGGAGGGTTTGTCGGTGGGTTTTGGACGGTTGTCAGCTGAAGAGTTGGCTGTTTGCAGGTGAGGTGTAGGGCAGAGGGTGAAGCTGACTTTGCCTGGGCGGCGCAACTGGCTGGGTGTGCAGAGCTGAGGAGAGCGGGCTGCTGCGGGTGACCCTAAAGCTGGAGAACCAGCCGGCAGCTCCAGACGCTCCCGCTGCCGGGCAGGGCCGTGCAGGCCAGTGCCCTGGGGCACAGCGACGTGACCCTCCGCAAGTACCAAAGAGCAGGTGAGGGCCGTGGGCATTTGTACTGAGCTGTGACATCTCTAACCCGTGACATTGGGGTCCAGCCTGAGCAGGGCACGTGCGGAAGCTGTGCTGCAGGGAGGGCAGAGCTGAGGGGAAGGGCTGTGCCAGGGGCTGGTGCCAAGGCAAGGTGGGCGCGCTGTGGGGTGTGGGGAGGTGTCAGCCCCGGACTCAGCCGCTGTTGACTGTAGTGCCCTTGGGCTGGTGTAGCTCAGTCCTCTGTGTGTTTCTCTTCAGGGGGAGCAGCATGCAAAGGAAAAGCAAGGAAGGAGGTGAACCCATGAGGAAGAGTGATGGATAAAGAGAGTTGGAGCGCACCTGCCAGTCAAGAGGGATCAAGAAAGAAGACACCAGTGGTGGAACCGCAGGTCAGGAGAGCTCAAGGAGGGAGAAAGGTGACTGTGGCCGTATGGGTTTTTCTAGCTCACACACCAATGAAAACAGTTTGGATAATAAAAGAAATGTATGCAAAACCGATAATTAAAGGCAGAGAACGTTTATATGCTATGTATGGGGTAGACCTGAAGGTATATTTCTTCCTACAACGAAGGAGAATTCGCAATACATGCTGCTGTCAGCAACGACCAGTAAGCGACAAGACTCTATTTACTGATGCCTCTGGTCGCTCACATAAAGTTGTAATTACATGGCTAAACTCAGATACCCAGTGCTGCAAACACAAGGTAGAAAAAGAGACCAAGAGTCAAACAAGTTCTGGAGCTGACAGCTGTTAGGATCACTTTGAGGTGTTCTGTAACAAGCCTTTGAATGTTGTAACTGGCTCATATTATGCGGCTGGCATACTTAACGGCCTGGAAGCTTCTTTTCTTAAGGAAGAGGATAATCCTCTTTTGATGGCTGAATTGAGAATGCTATGGTTTCTAATAAATCATAGACATCATAGGTATTATGCAATGCACACCCGCTCTCGCAGTGGCCCTTCCAGGACCACTTGCGGAAGGCAGTAGGAGGGCCGATGCACGAGCTGTGCCGCTCACTGTGCCTAAAGCCTTGGAGCAAGCTAAATGATCACATAAATTCTTTCACCAGAGTGCAAAGGCGTTAAAACGACAACTTCAAATGACAGTGGATCAGGCCAGGAGCGTTCTTCTGTCCTGCCCTGATTGCCAACAGTTGGCACCCGCGCCATCCACAGAGGGTGTTAATCCAGGAGGGGTTACTGCCAATGAAGTACGGCCAGCGGATGTAACGCATTGTTCTGAATTGGGTAAATACGTACGTGTTTCTGTAGACGCTCATTCCAGATTTCTCGTTGCTGCTGCACACGCTGGTGAAAGAGCACGAGACGTCTGTAACATTGGTTGGCATGTTTTGCTGTTTGAGGAGTTCCACGATCTGTAAAACCAGAGGAGAGCGGAACGCACACTCGATTAGAGGAGCGATCCCCCAGCGCGCTGTAATAGAAGTGCCTGCTTTTTAACACTTTCAAAACAGTGTTAAAGAGTCTGTTTGACGACTTTTCGGTATCATTTCTGGCGACGAGGATGGGATAATCTGCCTGACCTCCCGTGGATCCCAGGATCTCTGGGACCTTGTGCCGGCACCGGGGAATTCCTGGAAGGGACCACAGCTCCTCGGACCAGCTCGGGACGCGGGTAAAACCCCATCAATGAGATAAGGCACTTTCATTGTCTGGTTGCGTTGGCACGCTGCCTGCGCGAGACGTGCGCGACAGCAGCGCGTTGGGTCTGCGCATTCGCGTCTGCGCATTTTGGTAAACTGGGTAACTTAAAAAAAGAAAGAAATACAAAATTAAAGAGGAAAATGAGAAAACAATAAAGAGAAAAACGAGGGAACAGCAATTTGATAAAGGTACCTTTAATGATTTTGCTGTTTGTGCCTTAGCAATTGTATAATTGTTTCTGGCTTTAGTGGTTTGTTGTTGTTGTTACTTGTGTCTTGGGGGATTTTATAGTCCAGTACTTAGGGTTCACCAATTGTCTGTTATTGTGATTGTGAAGTAGGTAGTGGACAATCGGCAGGAGGATTCGTGAGAAATCCCCCCCAGGCTGTGTTTTCTGACATTGGAAAAGGATCGTTTGCTGTTCAACAGGGCGTCAACCAGGGAGAATCTGATTGAATATTGTAATTAATGGTGGCCACTGTAAATAATATTAATATGCTTCACAGGTCTAGGTGGGTATACTTTGAGATCTGTAGTATAGTAATGTGCTGCATGTAATATGTAGTAAGATATCTATTTTAAATCATATATTGCCTATTACATAAGGCATATTACACAATATATAATGTTACATATGCATTGTCTTTATCCTCTTCAGATCCATTTGTTTTGAAAAAGGATAATCAGGGAAAGAAATGCAAACCAGTAAAAGGTTTGTTGAAGAACAGCTATTGGTGTAGAATACACAGAGAACATGAGATCAAAATTGTCCCTCGGTCAGTCCAGGGTGGGATCCTGATATCCTTATATCGGGGCACAGGCTGCATTGGTATCGCCAGTGCATTTTATACGGGATTAGACACGCTGCGCCTAAAGCTGTAAATATGCCAAAACCTTCTGAGATTAAACAGGATTGTGAGGAGTCTCCCACTGAGTTTTTACACGGTCTTAAACCGACAGCTCAGAAATATATTAATATAGATCCTGACTTGGAGAACAGAGAAATAGAATTCTTAGTTGACTGGGAGCTCATTATTCTGTGTTAAACACTATGCAGGGAATATTAAGTAGCGATTCTGTAACAGTTATGGGTGCCACAAAAATTGCAAGACACGGCCCTTTAACCTGCTGCTTAGAATGTTTGTATGTGGAGTCTGTACTTATTGATTGTGTACCATGTGTCTTCTCTTGTGCACAACGAATGGTTGAAAAAAGCTTTAATGGTGCAATGGCTGTGCAGTTACACGCTGCTGTGGCTGCAATTGTTAAACAAAGAAGGGGAGATGTGGCAGGGTTGTGACATCAGGCCCGTGAGAAATTGCAAGAGTCACAGTGTGAGAACAAGCGCTGGTGGAACAACACAAGCAGCAAGGACTGTGTGGGACATGAATCATCAGGGACAGAGGGATTGATACGCGGTGGGTACATGAGGGACAGAGGGATTGATACGCGGTGGGTACATCAGGGACAGAGGGATTGATACAGGATCGGTACATCAAGGACAGAGGTCCGCGATGTTTCAAATGCAAACCTGAGTTTGTATTAAATGTCTCTCTGCATCCTAAAGAGAGTCTGTGCCTCATCTGCTACACCCCTTTATCTGTTTCCCAAATTACGATTTAGACTGTATTTACCGTTGTAAAAACAAAGCTTTCCCCCCTTAATTTTTGTCACGTGTTGTAGTTAGAATTAATAGAGATATTGGAGCCCATCGTAGCTAAACTGGAAAAAGACAGCAGCCGTGTGTATTTTTAAATAAAGACTAAATCAAGTGTGCTAGCTCATTATCTTTAAGTGTTTTACTGTGATCACCTCTCTCCCAAGGTTTTGTGTCAGTTGTATCAAGGCCTGACACCCACGGCCACAGTGGATGAATCACCATGGGCACAACACCAGGAACCTGCCTGTTCGTGTCCAGGATATCCACTCCAGCAGACACGTTTTAATTGGTACTTGCATTATGGATTAGATGCAACAAAAATCCATACTTTCTTTTGCCCTTTGCTATAGAGGAGGGGGTTGAACTTTTCTATAGCAGATTCAATCACTTGTTGTAAAGCAATGAAATAAATAACTTCGGCTTTTTCTATGGATAAACAACGTTTACTTCAATTCCTTAATTGTATTCCTTAAACACTTGTTCGTTAGACCATAAGCAAAACAGCACTGGGTGTTAGTTCGTTAGTAGGCCCTTATTATGTGGTTGGTTAACCCTGAAAATGTTAGTTCCCTCTATCAATATAACCTCATAAACAAGTTTCAAAATTTTTATGTAGAACTTACCCACCTTTTCCTTTTTGCAGGTTCAGAGCCCGAGCCTCATTTGGTTGTATCTGTAAACATCAAACGTCTCAGCACAAATCACAACTGCATTTCTCACAGACAGAAGTGCCTGATCTCCACAGCTTGCCTGGCAGTGCAGAGAGCAGGAAGTGCGGTGAGTCCTGGGCCTTTGGGGACATTTCACCCTGTTTTGTGTCCCAGTCCCTCCCTGCTCCCTCCTCTTTCCTGCTGTGCCCTTCTTCCTCTTCATCTCTTCTCCCTCTGTTCCTCTGCTGCTTCCTCACCTATTCCCCCACCCTTCTGAATCTCTGTGCAGGGTTTCTCGTATCTCCCTCTCCGTCTCCACCCCTCTGTGTTCTCATCATCCTCGGTTTCTCTTTGTCGTCATTCTTGTCTGTTGCTCTGTCCCGCTCCGTGCCCCATCATTTCTCACTGTATCCCTCTGTCCTGCTCCCTGCGCCTATTCCTGCCCCTCTTCTTTTTTACTCCCTCTTCCTCTGGCTGCCCACCTCAGGATTTTTTCCCAATCTCTATCCTGCCCCAACCCTTATTGTTCTTTCTCTCTCCTGCTCCCTCTCTGTCTTTCTGCCTGTCTGCCCTTTGCCTGCTGCTTCTTTCTCCATCTCTGTCCAGATTACTGCCCCTTTTCCTTCTTGATGTCTTTCTGTCCTGTTTGTCTTTCTGTCTTCCTTGCCTGTTCCCAGCCCCATCCCCTCTCGCTGTATCTTCCCTGTCCAGCTGGCTCTGCCTTTTCTTTGTCTTCTCATCCTCTTTCCTGCTCCTCAGCCCTCTTTTCCTCTTCCTCCAGCTCATTGCTGCATGTTTTCCCTTTCCAGTCTCTTCATTTTGATCTAAACTTTGCTTGTTTCTCAGTCCCTTTGTTCTCTTCCCTTCCTGTTGCCTCTCAGTGGGCAGTGACGACCTGGTTCAGAGACAGCACGGCGACCACATCCCAGGTCGCTCGGTCCATCAGCACACAGACGCCACTGTGCTGGACAGCAAATGGCGTTTATTAACAAGTAACACAGCGTTATATACCTTAGGTTTGCAATGACACGTCCATCTGCTTGCCTCACATACTCCTACCTACCTAGGGAGGGGCTACTATCTTTCTGTACAGCGCGAGATCTTCCGGCCTCCAGACCCTAAATACCTACAGGTATGCGTCACAACCCCCCCTGGACACCGTTTGTGTCACAAACGCCCCTGGACAGGGTGTGTCTCACAAACCCCATTGGACAGCATGTGTCACAACCCCCCCTGGAAACTGTGTGTGTCACAAACACCCCTGGACAACGTGTATGTCACAAACCCCATTGGACAGCGTGTGTGTCACAAACCCCATTGGACAGCGTGTGTGTCACAAACCCCATTGGACAGCATGTGTCACAAGCCCCCCTGGAAACTGTGTGTGTCCAAAATATCCCTGGACAGCGTGTGTGTCACAAACCCCGTTGGACAGCGTGTGTGTCACGAACCCCCCTGGACAGTGTGTGTGTCACAAACACCCTTAGACAGGATGTGTGTCACAAACTCCATTGGAGACTGTGTCTCTCACAAACCCCATTGGAAAGGGTGTGTGTCACAAACCCCATTGGAAAGGGTGTGTGTCACAAACACCCCTGGACAGTGTGTGTGTCACAAACACCCCTGGACAGGGTGTTTGTCACATACCCCATTGGACAGTGTGCATGTCACAAACCCCAGTGAACAACGTGTGAGTCACAAAGCCCATTGGACACGGCGTGTGTCACAAACCCCATTGGACAGCGTGTGTGTCATAAACACCATTGGACAGTGTGTGTGTCACAAACCCCACTGGACACACAGATGACTACAGTAAAAAACCAACACTGAAGGTATGCAGGTCTTTATTTCTTCTAGTTGAGGGGATCAATAAGAGATTTAGCTGCTTGCACTGTTTTTGTTACTCACACACTGATGATCTAGTATAGAAGCTACAAACCTCACAAGAAGCAGACCCAGAACCTCATTTAAGTGCCCTAAGGTCAAATTAAGAAGTCATTTAGCTGGTTTTCTCAGTGACCCCCCTGCTCTGAGGTTCCTCCTTGCACAGTGACTATCAACGCCAGAAGGAAAATTTACTTTAATCCCGCACGCAGGTGAATTGTGGGTTTTTAAGTTTCTTTCCTTAAATGAATGATGTATTTCTCTCTTATATGGTTAAGTAAAGGTTCACAAAAAAACCGCATTTCTTTGCTGGGCTTTTGTTTCTTTTCAGTGGCAAAATTTGTCACTGTACAAATATTGGATCAGATGGCAACTAAAATATCATGAAGTTAGTTGACATTCCTCCAATACCCATCTATAGAAACAGATTGTTATCAGTTACTAAAATGGTTAAAAATCAGTCTTACTGCTCGTCAGTTGTTATTAATGAGAAAACTGTTTTACATAACTGACCTAAAATGCAGATGAATCCAGAAGGAAAAAAAGCCTCATTGTATGAAGACAAGTTATCTGTTTGGGCATAAACTGCATAAATGGACGTATGAGAACAAGAGCATTCCACATAGTCTGATGTGTCGTCAACCACTTTGCAGAACCCGCTGTCGGACAGCCAGCTGCAAAACAAAATGTTCACAAAGCTGGAAATCGACTTGTCTAATTCACGCGGTAAACAGGCTTGAAAATTGTTGTATCTCTGAAAACACCGGGTTTTCTAAACTACTGCATAAGTTTATCTTCATCTATTGCACGTCTTTCATGTGCAGTTTTTAGAATAGCATATTTACATGAAATTAAAACAGCTTTTAAAAAAATATATTATTAAAAAAATATAAGTATATAGTAATGAACTTTGTTTTTCTGCTAGAAATTTTTTTTGTGGCCATGTTTTAAAACTTACACAAGATTCACAGTCCCATCTGAATTTTTAACTAGTGTGTTGCTTATACTTGCACAGTGCTTTAGCCCATTCTGAAGAACACTTGCTGTTTGCTGTTTTGAAACTAAAATACATGTTCTCCTTCAGTATTGCTGAAAATTTTGGAAAAGGATACTACAGGTGACATCCTAAGCCATTTCTAGTGGAAACCACATTGTTCTGTGATACAATGTCTAGATAAAAGGAGAGTATGCAGGTAAATTCTGCTGCATCTCCTTCCTGAATAGTTTATGTCAGTGACAGACTGATAGAATCCAGACCATCTAATGAAATCATATCTAAACTAACTAGTTGTCTGCAGGATATAGAATGTAACTCTCTCTAATTTCATTTATACTGTGTGAACAGGAAAGAAATAGGCAAATCAAATAATAGGGCATTGAAGGGAATACACAGAAAACTTTAGCACATCACTTGCAATGGTGTGAGTAGCAATAAGAATGGAAAATGATCAGCAGTTCACCACTTCTGAAAAGCAGGATACATCAAGTCAAGCTAGCAGCAGCAATATTAAAAACTACCAGGAGATGGCTTTTCTGTCAAAAAGTAAGAGCCCTACAGAGATCATCGTCAAAAGTTATGCCAAAATTCTGGATATTAGCAAATAAGGAATATTCTGTTTCAGTGACTTGAAGCAATACCAGAGACGCAGGTTTAGTTCTTTGTAAGAATGGACTCGAAATGTTGTCTGATAACAACTGTAAAGAGTACAAAAGACGCTAATATTAATGAAGTGATGCCATTCTGGAATTTATGGCCTCTCAGCATTGCCCAACACATCATTACGTAAACTAAACAGTACTGTGATGAAAAAAATCAATAGTAGAAGTCTGAGAAATCTCTAAGTTAGAATAACTACACATTTTATTATACAGAATGTTTTACGTGCTGGTACAAAGGCCAGAAAAGTTAAGGGAAAAAGATGGATAAGAAATAGATCAGTTTCGTACTTGCAGGCGATCTGATCGGACTTGATGGGATTTTATACAAATAGACATGGTAGAAACTGGAAAACTAAACAGATTAATAAAACAACCTTTCAGCAGCTTGGCTCCAGAGGAGACATAGAGACTTTTGTGGAACAATCCGACTTCCTGTAGCATAAATCCGATAAACAACTACATTGTTATCTTTCAAAGGGTATGAACTCCGACCCTTCAAACTCATAGAAAAAGCCTGAAACAATACACACAACATAAACACAAACTTAATATTAAAATTCAACAGTCAGTGCTCATTTTAATCACAAACACACTAAAACGCTCACATTATTTTAAAGATATTTAAGATGGTTCGAGTAATATATAAATTAATTTATTGAAAAAATAAATTGCATTATCTTCCAACCTTGTTCTTCAAGGCAAGCTCTTTGTCTCCAGTAAGGAACCACTGCTGACTGCTATATTCTGTGAACTGTACAGATTCACAGCTCTCTTCTTGAAGAGGGGATAACACAACAGAGACCTTTAACAAATGTTCAGGTACTTGAATAAAATCTCCATCTTTTCCATCAAATCTGTGTCCGTTGATTTGCTAAGGAAACCAGTTGTGAGCCATTATTGCAATGTACGGGCAGCTGTCAAGGCTATTTTTACCTCTGTTGAAGAGGAAAAGCAACAGGGCTGGTAAGTGGAACTGAACTTTCACTATGCTTCACATAATTACTCTAAAATGTATGCGTAATTAATATTTTATTCCTTCATCATTTTAGGCTTTATTACATTTAATAAAAAGACAGCTTCCGTTTCTGTGAAAAAAGGAGGGGCGGAATTATGATGTATTTTGGCTTCTCCATTTCTCCTCTGGATTTTGCTCACTATGATCTGTAAGAAAAACCATCCCATGGTAAAACAGGTTATCATAATATTCATCTTTATAACTTGATGTAGAGAAGAGTCAATAACAAGGAGAAGCATTAAAATGGATGATCTAGCTCTTATTCCCAAGAGATGACACAAAAAACTTGCAATAAGGAATTTGAACTTTCAAGTTCTGGACACTGTTCCAGATAGCACTGTTATTTATGCCATTTACTGTCTTTTGGCTGAGATGGGCATCTTAACCCCTATAACTTATGCAATGTCACAGAAAGTTACATCTCCAAAAGAAACTGAGAAAGAAATCTAAAGCATGCTGATTTTCACCTGACGGGAAAAAAGAAAAAAGGTATTTTTTTATTCTAGATTCAACTACCAGTTTTTTAATAGGTTCACAGTGGGAGAAACCCACTGTTGAGAAGTGTTTGTGTCATAAAACTGTCATTTGTTTCTGCAGTCATCTATTTTCCCTGCCCATTAGCCTGGCCATAGCTTATGATGCACTTGCAGAAAAAACTAGGAATTTGAAACTACATGTGAAAACTATGAGTTGCTTTCAGGCAATTCTAAATAATGTTCAAGTGAGCAAAACCATGTACACAGAAATTAGAGAACGCCAGTAGAAATTTTGGGTTACTTACTGTCACCTACATCTTAAAGCATAGCTCTCCATCATATAATTACGTTATTTTCTTAGCAAGATTAATTAATCCTTTTCTAAGCAATATTTAAGCTAATGGTGACTTAATACATCCCAGATCTCCTGACTTCTACTCTCAGAGCTACCCCGCATTTGTGACACCAGCTCTTAGAGCTTTGTAAGATTCCGACAGAGTGCAACACGTTTTCATACAGGTAACAAGTCCCTTTTCTAAAAAATATCATTTACATTTTTACTGTATTAGCTTTCTGGTATTTTCAAAACATATTTTGAATTCAAGGTTACTTACCTTTCTCCCGGTGACCCACACATCACCCCTGTCAACAGGGAAAAGGCAAATTTCCCGGTCACCGCAGCAAGCAGGCTATATCCTCGTGTGTCCTCGCGCTTTGGGCTAGCCAGGGTGCAGAGTGTCTCATAGAAAAGGCTTCTACTTTTATCAGTGAGTAACTGTTTCTCACCAACATCTGTCACCTAAAGGGAGGAGAAGAAATGGAACATTTTATGCACACAAGTCTGCTTGTAACATTTCCTCATGAAACGAACATTTATCCCAGTGTTCATTCTGAAAGTTCAGCATATTTTTCATTTCTTGATCACTGCGGCCAAGGCATCAGGTGCAGTCTGTGTCAAAACTACACAAAGATATCCTTACTAATGTGGATTTATTAAAGAAACCATGTGGGACTTTTCATTCCTTCACAAGTCAAAGATCGTTGCGCCCTGAGGATTCTTGATATGATTTCTGTGTCAAAATGGCAACAGTCACAAATGAATTATTCTGCATTAATGTTTTTATACTTTTTTGTGTCTAGGTATTTAAACATTTTCCAGCTCCACATTTAAACACTTTCCAGATGCATTTTGCATTGCTCCACAAGTCCAGAAGAGCCAGGAAGCCACAAAACTAGTCCCAGAGTTTTCACAGAACTCAGGGCAATGCTGAAGTGCTCAGGTACTTGCCAGCCCGATTGCCAAAGATAATGCAGAGGGGAAAAAAAGGAAAAGAATATGCAGGCCTGGTTAAGACAACAGCAGAAGACTCCGGCTGGTCCTGGTAGGACTTGCTGGTGTGTTGACTGTATTCAAATGTGAAGATAAGAACAACCTATCAGAGAGCAGTGTAGGGGAAAGGGACCTGGGGGTCCTGGGGACAGCAGGGTGACCATGAGCCAGCACTGGGCCCTTGTGGCCAGGAAGGCCAATGGGACCTGGGGTGGGTTAGAAGGGGGTGGTCAGTAGGTCAGAGAGGTTCTCCTGCCCCTCTGCTCTGCCCTGGGGAGACCACACCTGGAATCTTGTGTCCAGTTGTGGCCCCTCAGTTCCAGCAGGACAGGGAACTGCTGGAGGGAGTCCAGCGCAGCCACCAAGATGCTGAAGGGAGTGGAGCATCTCCCGTGTGAGGAAAGGCTGAGGGAGCTGGGGCTCTGGAGCTGGACAAGAGGACACTGAGGGGTGACTCATTCATGGGGATCAATATGGAAAGGGGGAGCGTCAGGAGGATGGAGCCAGGCTCTTCTCGGTGACAACCAATGGTGGGACAAGGGGTAATGGGTACAAACTGGAACACAGGAGTTTTGGAGGTTCTGCTTAAATTTGAGAAGAAACTTGTTCCCGGTGAGGGTGGCAGAGCCTGGCCCAGGCTGCCCAGGGAGCTTGTGGAGTCTCCTTCTCTGCAGACATTCCAACCTGCCTGGACACCTTCCTGTGTAACCTCATCTGAGTGTTCCTGCTCCATGGGGGGATTGCACTGGATGAGCTTTCCAGGGCCCTCCAACCCCTGACATTCTGTGAATCTGTGATTCTGTGAACCCTGAGCCTCACTGCCTTGTGCCAGGGCTAAAACCAACAAAGGTATGCCCTGAGAATCAAGAAATCGTAACAAGCTCTGTGAAAGTGTGACACCGAAGGGAAAATGTGGCACAGCACAAAACATCGTGCTATAGGTACATACACAAAATCAATACCAGTTGTTCTTTTCAACCTATTTGATTGTTGATTGCCGGCCACCATCCTAACTTGTAGCAGGCAAACGTCTTCCATGACTGGGACTTCACAGCTTCTATTTTTACCTTTGTCTGTGTCCCTGGATCCCTGGGTCCCTGCTGTGGATGCTGTCCTTGATCTTATCACAGGCCTGTGTGTTATTTTACTCTTATTAAAGTCATTGGTCATTCAAGAAAGAGCAGGAAAGGTTTACCTTATCTATTATATGCATCACAGCAGTAAGCTGCTCTTCTGTGGTTTCTGTAGCCACTTTGACATTCAGATTCTGGAGGACTCTGTGTAAGATGGTGTCATCAAGAGGCTGATGGAGTTGATCAATGAGCCCCCAAGCTGGCAAGGAGTCCAAATCTGACACAATGGTGACCTTAGCAATGCCATACACGTCATCTGCCCTGGCACCGCCTGTGGGATTAGAAAGTACAACCTGGAAACGCTTTGGAAATGGGTTTAAAGATCCTGTCTTTGGAGTCAGGGTCACATCCAGGAACATATTTCTCTGTCCAGGTTCAAAAGTCAATAAACCCTCAGATCTGGCAAAATCTTGTCCTGCCACAGCTGGAGAGATGAAGGTCCGGCCAATAGGTTCAGGTTTCTGTAGCTCCTTAAAACAAATCAGAAGAGTTTGGGGTAACATTATGATAGATACAATCGTTCAAAAACAGCTGCTGTAGAACTCCTGTTGTAAATAGGTAAAATTTAAGTGTGTAAAAAAAGAAACCCTCTTTCAAAATGCAGTTAAGAATTATATAACAATTACCTTAAATGAAATATCTCCCTGAAGTAGCAATCTGTCACCTGTCATCACTGACTACCCAGGGAAAGAATTATATATATTGTCGATAGTGTACAGGATCCCTCTCGTTCTTTTGCAAAACAAAAATCACAAAGCTTTTTCTGGGTGAACAGATGTTACAGAAACGTCAGCACATCTGTAAGGTGAATTCCAGAGGGCAACAATGTAAGTTTAGGTCTGTAGCATGAAATTCCCTCGGTTCAGGGTACAGGCAGGCGTTACAGATACATAAAAACTAAACAAAAGGAAAAAAATAAACCACTCTGGAAACCTGTGCCCAAATTAATATCAGTTCATGATATTTTTAGTCCCAGTAAAGATACCTAGGAATGCTATAGGGCCTCATTTCTTCTGTGAAGTAGCACTCTTTTCACCTTCCACGAGGTCTGCAGATTCTTCATATCCCTACTGGTTTTGTCAGTTGCCATAACCCTGGTATTATATCTCGTAATATAACAAACTTTCCTTAAGTGGGCTATTATTCAAATTCAATAGTATTTCTTAATTTAGTAAGAACTGATTGTATACTGACTATTAAGCAAAGGTGTTTATTTGTGAAATACTAGACCGCTTTTGAAAACATTTTGCTTTAATTAGTAGAGTTTACTTATGGAATAAATCAGAATTTTTTTTTGAGTTCAGAGAACTTAGTAAATCAATGCAGTGTGTATCTCTTTCAAAATTGCTCTAGAACAAAATCACATCATCTGTGCAAATTTCAGTAAGAAGTTGCCTTTTGTTTACCCCTTCCAATCGAGAACTAGGAAATGGAGCAATAAGTGGTAATAAAAGCACCAGTGGCAAGAGCATTGTTTAAGAAACCTTTGTAGAAATGAGATAAACATCTGTTTCCTGTCTGCCACGGCTTCTTATTTTACAGGTACCAAGAGCACCAATAATTTGGTGTGTGGTCACGCACACTCATTACCTAAAAATATCCAAAGAAGGGTTGCTATATAGAAATTATAAACAGGTAAAGAAATGCTCCCTATATTTCAGCCTAAATATACACTGGACAGTAGCAATTTCTTCTCCATTTAACATCTAAATTATAATGAACTTTTGGCTAGAAAGAATGTGAAAATTTGTTATCACGCAATTCAACAAAAATTGTACTGGTCAGCTATAAGAAATGGATGGAAATATCACGTAATCCCATGCAGTTGAAATAAATACGCATCCAATACAGCAATAGAATGCAAAGCATTTTATTGTAAAGGTTGATGGAATTACACCCCTCTTGCAGCCTGTTCCTTGACATTGAAATCAAGGAAGGAATCATGTTTTTGCAGTTGTGTTACTTCTGCTAAAGGAGAATCTTCATAATCTGTCAGTTAATAATGAGGTAGTCATTTAGAGATAAAAGGGTCCCAAATTAGAAGTGTCTGATGTTACAGCTGTAAACATAACCAAAAAAATGAAAGGGGATGGTAAAATAGGCTTAAGCACGTGAGATTTTTTAATCAGATAATTTTAGTTTAGAACTTCAAGAAAATGCAATAAAATCTGATGAAAGCGCTCCTTCTCTTTTCCTCAGTGTGCTCTGTGTATTAATACATTTTTCACCTAAAACAGCAAGTGTGTTGGCACCTGAATCTTGACAGGCATACATATAATAAAAACTTAATTTGAGAGAAAAAAAGCCTCAAAAATTTGAGTATTTCAAGAACTTTAGGACAAAGAAAGAAATGTATTTAATGCCTGCCTGCCCGTTGTCTTTGAGGTAACTGAAAGGTACTATGAAACAAATCACTCTTGATAATACAAGAGTGAACAAGGCCTTTTTACTAGTGGAAAACAAACAAAATTATAATGCATGGGCCCAGCAAATGCTTGACGGCTTCCTGAAAAAAATGCTAATTACAGCCAGATTCACTTTACAGAATGAACGATTTACTAGCAAAAAAATAAGTTAAATTATAAAAGCAGCAACAGACGCTTTACCTGCATGCTGGAGCTGACCACTGTGGTGACCGATGTACTAGAATCTCTATGCACTTGCAGGCTGATTAAAGTTGTCTTCTTGTGAGCCACAGCAAAACGAGATCCCACAGCAAAATACACTAAACCACGAGGAGCGTCGCTTTCAAGGACGGTTATAAAAGCAAATCTGGCACTGCTGTTCAATGCAGCTCCTGTGCTTACAGCATAAAGCTCAACAAAAAAATACGTCTCAAATTCAGGTACCTGTAAAGGAGGGATGATTTTCATGTCATTATAAGACCCACTAATTATTTGTTTTTAAAAAGTTTGCATTATTTTGTATGCACAATGGATACTAACACCATAAGCATGCCTCTTGAAATGTGCAGTAAGTGCAAGGAAGTATTAATATATCCTAAAAATAATAATGTTGCAGCAATGCCACGTGCAATAATGACATTGTGAATTTTTGCATGGGACTCTACCGCAATAAAACAGCTATTTGTATACTACACGTATTGTTACCGTAAATTTGCCATAAGACAAGATGGTAAATGCTTTAAGAGCTCAATTTTCCAGATTATGGAGTTACACAGCTGTACATTTTGTAAGGAATTTGCTCTTTCACTTAATTTTTGCCTTATGAAAAGGCATGTACCCACCTTCTTACCTGTGTAAAAAACTCCATAGAAGAGTGAGTATGCAGTTTTGAATCTTCAGTTAATATTGACTGTATTTTTATATTGAACTCTGCTAACCACAGTTTTGAATAGTCTGGAAATACAGGCTATTGAATTTCAGCGTTCACATGTCAAAGAATTAGTCTAGGAATTTCTACAAACTGAATGCCTGTTTATTGAAAATAAGGTAGCAATATTAAATTACACTATGACGTGTTGCCCTACCTTTGATTTTCTATCTACACTACAGATATAACATGTTTAGAAATAGATATCCGATTCCTGAGATTCCATAAATAATTGGAAATATGGCATCCGAACCTGTTAGATGCACTGAGGAAGCAGCAAACCAGCAAAAAAACCTCCATAGTTCTTTACAAGACAACAGCATTATAAAAAAAAGTTGGTAATTGAAGACGATTTCAAGTCTAGATTTTTGTTCCGGGTCTGGATTTTTGGAAATTCTACTGTAATTCTAGGAAAGCAGGATCCAGCTCTTAGCAAATGAAGTCAGTGCAACTGACCAAGCAAAAACTTTCTAAAAGCTAGATGTCACACCGTACGCCATAAAAACGTAAAATATTTATTGAATGCATTTATTACTTCGTCATTTCATAATGTATTTGTTGCTAATTTATAAGCTATTTTATGGAAGAAGAACTGGAAGAAGAATTAAAGAATATTTGGGGGGGCTAAACAGCATATATTTTTAATCGAGTAGTCATCAAGTAATTATTTACATGGAATGATCTTGACTAATGGATGACAGGCACAAATTCACTGTAGCGCCACAGAGAACTAACCTTCCATTAGCACCTGTTTGAGTGGCACACGCTTGTGCTTCATGTGGTATAAATGCATGTTTCTAACGCTGCCAGTCCGCTGTCATTAAATAATGAAGACACTCCTCTGGAATAAACAGGTTCAAAATCCCAGTTTGCTCAGCGAGGCCACCTGTGATCCACTCATGCATATATTTTATTCCTTGGCTCTGTAATTTAAAAATTACATCCGAAGATGCAGAAGGAAAATAGCCCTCTGAGCTAAGGGAATGCACACAGTTCCCTAGTGGGAAATGATTGTTTCCCACATCCTACATCTTGCGTTGTTTTCTAAAGTGTAGTCAGACAAACTGTAGAAACCTTCTCATATTGTCTTTCTTCCATTCCCCAGACCTCAGCTTTGCCACTAGCCTGACGGTTCAGATAGTTTATCGGAAAATTTCAAACTCTTCACTCTGAAAGAATGACAAACATTAATCTTTCCTTTCTTAAGGGACTGTTCTAAGCACCAGGTGTTCAAACAAAATTATTTTTTCCTTTTGTTTCCAGTAAAAATTGTTGCAATAAAAGTGTTTTGGTTTTTTTTTTGTAGAATGAGGTGGTGTTAGTCGCAGGATATGCTTTCTATAAAACACCCTAAGAAGTCCTTTAACTGATTAAAAATTTACTGTGTGGAGGATAAGAATGCAGCAAATGAATACACATCTCACTGAGATAACTCCATTCTTTTTTCTTATGGTTCTATAAAAGATCTGCATTTTACTCTTCAAATTAAATACTCATCTTCCCAAGTTTTTAGCAGTCACCATGGACGCAGCACAAGCCTGTAAATAAACATGTATTTGCAGAGGAGCTGAGCAGATGTCAAGTTACCATCTCCAGACTGTGTCCCACACATCACTTCCTCCAGATCAGAGGGTTTTTTCAGTCTTGATAAGCTGCAATTCAACACCACAGGGCTATACACAAATGAGTAATAATTACTTACATTCTCAGGCTTTAGTTCAATGGAGATGTTGCACAACGTTTGACCTGCCATGCAGGTAGTGGATCCCACCACGGATACAAGTTCATTCTCCAAGTTCACGCCATCCTTCAGAAGGACAACAGCTGTTTTATTAAAGGTCACACGCCAAAAGATCTTCACCTCTTCAAAAGCCCGATAAGCAAATCGAGAGTATATATGTACTGAAGGAGATCACTATTGTTTTAGGAAACATAAACCACGGAGGTAACACACGTTTTCTGTTATGATTCAAAGCTTATCACCAGGGAACAAACTGCTGTAGGATGAAAACTTCTCTTTTTTAATTTAAATTCCTTCACCTGACATGTGTTTAGATCACAAAAACATCACACAGGAAGAAAATAAAGCAATTACACGGAGCTAGATTATTCTCAAGTTTTATTTCAGAAAACATGACATTAGCTGCATAAGAGACACTGGTTCTTGGAAGGGAGTTGCCCGTGTACCTTCCTTAATACTACAGTGACCGTTCGCCTGGAAAACCAGGTAGGATTTGTCTTTCCTCTAAGTTTAAGGAACGTGAAGTACTTGAGCATATTTGATTAAAAGTACACATCAATGTGCAACATATATAGATATACATATACGTGCTAATTAGAAAAAATATAGTGTCTGTGTGACTGAAAACATTATCATAGTGCTGACACTCAGGTGCCTTCTTAATTGCTCATTTTAGTATTCATACCTACATTGTACTACACGGGGAGTTGAGAATTTGAATTACACCTCGAGCAGGGCAAATATTTTAACTCAAGCAAATCTTTCACACTTGTAGCCTTATAGTGTAAGTTGGAAAATACTTGTTTTTCCTGTCTCTGCTTTATCACAGTAGAGTGACAGACCTAATCACATTCACAACTTAAAGCCAGTTCATCAACTTCTGAGAAGTTACTAAAGCAGCTGAAAGGCAGATTTATTTTAAAACTCTTTGATAAACTCTTCCACTAACAGCAGCTCCTGTGGTTAACAACACAGCATGTTACAACATGTGGGAAGCACATTCGAATCGGCTGTTGCCTGCACCTGTTTGGTTGCCTTGTGACAATCAGCAGCACCTCTCTGTTCTCCGAGTCTTCATCAAGTACGAGAGCGCTTTGTACTTCTGGAACAAATCCCAAAATGCCATTCTGGAGATCACTTCCTATAGAGGAAACAGTCCATGAAAGTAAGCAAGAAAGTTAAGCTGAGACTAAATTATAACCTTCATGTGAATAACCACTAAAAAAAATTTAAAATAGGTATCAAAACAATGCTACAAAGTATCATCTGGGGACACCTTGAGAAAATTTATTATAATATTTCTGGGTTTAATTTACACTACATAGTTATCCAGAACTTTAAATGTTGGCATTTCTAAATTTTATTTTAACCAGTAGAATAAGTACTTTTGAAAGCAGATATAGTAGGGTACGGGATGAAGATGGGCTTCCAAGGACAGCTTTCTTATTCGTCCCACTCATACTCTTGTTGAACCCATTAATTTTTCCAAATTGTCACATCAGCTTTTCTTCTGCATCTTTAATTCCGTGTGTGCAAGTATGGAGCTGCACAATACTTCACTGTTCTCATGGGAATGTAAACATCTTTGGCAAAACAGCAGTGTATGGAAAAAAAATCCAGGTTTCATGAGGGGAAGCTAATGTCTTCACAGTGTCCCATTAAATCTTGTTACTAAAGGATTTCTCCTTTACAGGTAGCAATGGCTTTACTTACCAGTGCATGCTGAATGTCAATATAGAGACTGATACTTTGCACAAACCCCATTGTATGTAAAAGTGACAAAATGGCAAAAGTAAAAATCTAAAATGCCTGCAATGCTACTGGATCTACATAAAAACTACTCAAGATTAGTCTTTTCCCTTAAAGAGTAAAACAGGGCAAGAACAGAGATAAGCATAATCTCTAAATGTATTTTGAGCTACGTTGCTAAGGGACGCGTAGTAGCTTTGTACATTAGATGCTTCCTCTGCTCTGGAAAACTCAAGATTTCACAATAGAATACCCTGCTTATCGTCAAATAGATTGCCAATCTTTACATGAAAATTGCTATGAAAACATAGTCATGTACTGTTATTAATTTTCCCAGGGAAATAATATTACCTGCAATAATTACTGTTGCAAAAGCAGCAAATCCATATTCATCCTTTCCTTCTACAATCTGAGCTCCATATTCAGGATTTGAGAGGAAAACATAAAACAATTCCTGTCCTTCAGGCTCATCATCGTCAAAAATCTTTATGGACACCCTGCTTTCTCTTTGTCCATCCAGCAAAGTCAAAGAGACTGACTGTTCCTCAAAATCTTCCCCTTCCATTGCCCAAGTGAAGTTGGATCTTCCATAAACGGAAGGAAATCCTTCATAAAAGGATATGAATCTGCTCCCCTTTGTGCACTCACTCCCCCAAAGGTTTTAATGGTTACTTCAACATCACCAGTAAAACCCTTGGTCCTTCTGATATGAAGTATCGCTGTGTTGGGGGTACTGTTGTTGGCATCTTCTTCAACATAAATAAACTCTGGCCCCAAACTTAGTATTCCATGAAGAATATCATTAGCGAGGATATTAACGGTTGCAACACTGAAAGCTGGATTCAGACGTGGACTCCAGGCAAGGTTCACAGGTTGAACATCCAAAATTTCCACACAAGTCAAATTTACAAAAAAAAATTCCTCAATTTCAGAGACAGAGTCATCAATTATTGATATTTCTATCACAGCGTTTGTCTGAAAATGTAAAAACGTAAGCTCTCCATTGTAGATGGGTACAAAGTCCTCTAGTGGTTTGGCACTTCCTGGAATGGTCTGATATGTCAATTTAGTGAGATTACTTTGAAAACCAATCAATCTTTGGACATGTAGTGTGACTGCCCAAACATCATCTTCAACTGAAACAGACCTTGAGTTAAGAGCAAACTGGAAGATCCCCATTGGCTCAATTTCAGCTGTTGTAAAACCCGATCTGAAACAGAAAAGACACCAAAGTTGACAGAGGAAATACGAAGCGTGAAGAAAAGTAAAACACTGAAGCAGAATAATTTCCAGTGAACAATCAATGATGGCTGTAAGAAAGCGGATTAAACAAATGTCTAATAGCAGAGGGAAGAAATAGCAACCATACCAAAGCAAGATGTAACATGATTGCCTGAAAAATGATTTTGTAATAATAGGATCGAACAGCCCTCCTCAGATGCAATGCACCCAAATCAGCACAGGATACAGAGTAAAGTTTAAATAAAATAAAGTCTTCCTGAGAAAACGGAGAAGCAAAGTAAAGTATGATGTTTTTCCGTTCTGGACACAATGAAAGAAGATACATTACAATACAGCCACCCCGAGTAATACCAGTTTTATCTATAGAACAAACTTCCCATTTCAAAGGAAAACTGAGGGATAGACAGATCCTAACAGATCTACAGTTAGAGCCAGGAAGCTAGAGAATGAGAGGAAGTTATTTTAAAACTTACAGTGGGGCTTTGAAATACTAACTGCCCCCTCACAGGAATTTTTTTTCCAGATCTGAGCCCTGTGATCAATATAAACTTAAGCTCTACTTCATTCATATTAAATAGATCCCTTTCTTATTAGAAAATAAGCATAGAGGCAAAACTCTTCGTTAAATCTTGTGTCTTATACCTGTCTGCAGAACTGACCTATTATTCAGTGCTAGAGGCTATCAAATGGCACTAAAATTACAGTGGTTTTGGTCAAAAAACTAGACCATTTCCACCACTAAGGGAGCCAAAAGCTCTTCAAAGTCACCTTTACCCTCCATGGGATGTCATCTTCAGTTTTCTAGGAAAGGTCATTCTCACATACTTAATGTATTTGATTAACAGGGTAAATAGGGGCTCTGAGGACACCAGTCCACAGGACAGACAAGCCCAGGAGAAGGGCTCAATCTCAGGATTTATCCATCCATTTCACTCCTGACTTCCTTCAGATTTGCCACTGTAATTGTAACATGGCGAAGCCAAAACTTTTCTCCATACGTGGTGTTACTCCATGTCCATTCTTTTTATACCACTTCTAGCTATCAATGGCTAAGGATGAATGAAAATAAAATAGCTTGAAGAATAGATAACTTATCTGAGATGGAAAACTACATTAAACGTAATGGTTTTGTTTTTTTAAAAAATAAAAAGGAGGTTTTATATAAATTAGGTATTTTCAGAACATTTCTTGTTTTATTTTTCTTATTATAAATAATTTGTTATGTAAGACCTTCTAAATATGGATTTTTAGGGACACGAATGAAAACTGTTAAGAGTTGCTTTCAGTCTTCAGCTTCCCGGCTAAAACTGTTGATCTTCATTGTCTTGACTGTCTCCGTTATTCTAGGCACCTATGAAATAGACTGGAGTTGGATAAAAGCCTCAGTTCTGAACAGGTCAGATCTAGATCACTTTGTTCTCACCTGAGACAAGCTATACAAATTTATCAAA
Source organism: Nesoenas mayeri (assembly GCF_963082525.1). Lineage (NCBI taxonomy): Eukaryota > Metazoa > Chordata > Aves > Columbiformes > Columbidae > Nesoenas > Nesoenas mayeri. Next base: position 86,701 of record NW_027660014.1, read on the forward strand.
GAATGGACTACAAGTTACTAGCTGCCTAGAATAATAACAACAGGGATTTGTATAAGTTTTGTATCTGTACACAGGTCATAATTCTTATGGCATTGGTGCGACTCAAAAATACAAGTAGCATCCTTACCTCAGGCGAGCCCCACCAGACACATTGCTGTGCGCTGCTGTTAAAGTGATGGCAAATGACTCACATTTATTTAGGCTTGGAGTGGCCTGAAATGAAATCACTTTACTTTGCTCACCAGAGGAAAATGCAACAGTACCTGAAGGAAAGAGAGAGTGAGAGAGAGCAAAAGTCAAAATAATCCAATAGGAATCCTCTTTTTATCTGAGAATGCGCTAAAGTACAGACTTTAATCACAATTCCACTCCATTTAGGAAGAAGAAAACTGGATAAGGGTCTTTCCTATATGAAGCTGTCCTTCATGGCCACAGCATCGTGCCTGCCTCCCAGACATGTATCTATGGAGTTGAAGGGTTTTTTTGCTTATAAAATGCACACATCCCTTATAGCTAAAAATTAGACCATACCATTTCAATCTAATGACGCTTTATTAATAGAGAGAGCATACAGAGGTATATATAACTAAAAGGTGGTATCATCACTTATGCAACTTTCATAGCTGTTTCCTCAGACTGTTACTCACCAAACAGAGGAGTAATATTGCCTGACTGAGCAAAGTCAGTGATCAGGTCTGCTGGGTATCCTGAGATCCAGCTCACGATGACAGAGCCATAAGCTCCTTTTCTGGTGATGACAGCCTGGCCTGTCCCTGCTATAATGTCTGTAAGTCGTAAAATCACAGATTCAAAGCCAACCTGTGGAAACATAATGGATTTTGTTATAGAAAATGGAATAAAAGTGGACAATAACATATATGAAAGAGTACTATATTTTGTAAGGTAGGCATCTTAACAGTAGTTACACATGCATATAAATACATGTATGTACATGTCTATATATGTTTGTGTATATATATATATAAATGCTTTCTTCACAACTCTTCAACATTTCTAAATCTTAGACTTCTGAGAATTAGATATCAGGGAAAAAAAGGAACCAGTATGAATGACATTTTGGTACTGAAAACACTGACTATAGCATTTTGTGTCTGTCATTCAAAAGGAAAACAAACCAACCTGCCCTTAATGCTCACATGCAATGGCTGTGGTACCATACAGATACACACAGGTCTAAAATAAAGTATCATTTGTCTATCCAGTGAAAGTAAGTTGTTGTCACATTACATTGTTCACAAAAACATTCTTGATAGTATGATGTACTTTTCTTTCTTTGACCAAAAAATGGGAATGAAAAGATAATTCACACATTCTAAAATGATAAGTGGATGTATGGTAGTAAACAATGTTTACAGAAAGACCATTTGAATTAAGTTCAATTCCAAATTGAAAGACAAAACAGTGTGTCAAGAGAATTAAAATCATTACATAAAGACTTCAATAAAATTTAAGAGACAAAAACTCAGCATGCTGTTGTCTTTGCTTGCCACATAAAAAGGGAACTGTAGCACATATGCCATATTGGAACAGGTATAGTATATTTTTTCTGTCTCATACAAAGCAGACAAATGGAAAATTCCCCACTCAGTGATTAGTCAAAGGTACTGTCAACTGCACTAAAACGCAGCATGACCTCCACTTCTTTTTGCACGTGATACTGCATGCATGCTCTTATCTACTTTGGGGCTGCTGTACTTAAAGGAATAACATCGTCCAGAACTAGCTATTTTCCTCTAAGTCTCAGAACTTCCACTTCATGTAAACAAAAGCATAAGTAAATCATTATATTTATGCTATTTACATTTTATAGATGAAGAGACCTTTTCAAACTGCATTTACACATCTCTATATGAATTTGTATCAGAGAAAAGACAATATACAGTACAAGTAATAACTGGAACAGTCTTGTTGGTCATTAAATTGGTTGCAATGATGAAAACTTTAAGGAGCAAACTGAATTCTTATAGCGGCTGCCTTTTGTAATGAAGCGTACCTTCCTTCTGCGGGAGAAAATTACACTGCAGTCAGTCTACTGACCTGTGAATTGGCAGCTTCCTCAGGAACAAGCAGAATGGCTGACTTCGCTTTTCCTAATATTTTGGCACATCCTTGGCACTTGTCCCAACCAGGCTTACGTTAGTCAGTTCCAGGGTAAAATTCAAGCCCAGTACAATAAACGCCTTTGAGAGGAAGAATGCAATTAAAATGGTGGCAATGGAATTCCACTGAAAACACGATAACCACCAGTTCAAAGAGTTAAGTGGCAGAAAAATCAGCAGATTTTGTTGTTTGCATGAAAAAGCAGTGTTTTCAAGTCAAGCATTTTGTTGATTATCTTTCTATAAAGAAACACAGTTAAAACAGCAATATTGTGATTGTAATTTACCAGCAGTTAATTGAAAGGTGAGTTTATAGAGCAAGTATTGCCATTTTACTGAACTGTATCTAACATAGTGGGTCTCAGCTTGATCTTAACTCTTAGGGTTAATAAGAATATTTGAATACATAAAATAACAAAATATTGAACTGATAGTAACACAAAGCAATGATGGAAGGAAACACTGGATATTTGAACGCATGCATAGAGTGATTTTGCAGTTATTACCTGAAAATGTGATATTTGAACCCACTTCTAGTCCATAAATAGGAAATTCATTATACCAAAACTCTCTTTTCTGCTTCTTGACAGTGGACAGTATTGAGAGTTCAGTATCTTATTCCAGCACATTTGTATTGTGATGAACACAAATGGAAACAATAGATACCACATGACTTAAAAGGATAATACAGACCTGGTTGCTTATTGGCACTCTTTTCACTCCAAAGCTGGCACCGTCTTTTATTGTGAGGTATCCCACCTCATTCTCAGGCTCAATTAGTGCTTCTTCACAATGAGATGTGATATGGTACTCCACAATTGCTTCTCCAAATGCCCCAGCATGCCGAGTTACATTGATCTGAACATACCGACGATCCAGGTTCCTCTCTACGAGTACTGACTGCTGGTCAGAGTACAGGGCGAACACTCCATAGGGGTCATCATTTGCAAACACATTGATTTCCGAAATTCTTTTCTCTTGGTCTAAATCTGCTCCACCTTCTACTGAAATCAGCTGCACCACATAGTTCTCAAGCAGTCCTGGAACATCGTCAGGTAACAGGTAGATGATTATCTCAGCTGTGCTCTCCTGCTCAGCAACGACAACAGATCCCTCTGTCCTAAGAAAGTCACCCGTGATGTCAGATTCACTACGTATTTCCCAGTAAACCTGAAATTTATTTAGAAAATGCACAAAATGAAGGCAATATCACCCACAGAGTCGGAAACTTTCACATTCATGGTTCAGTATAGATTGCATACGGAATAGGTTGGGTTTAAATGGGTAAAATAAAAATTTGTTTAAGTATGCATAGAAAGAAGCACATAGACTATCTTACAAAGTGGTGTGTTGTTCTTCCAGCAGTACTGTGAATGCAAAGATTACCTTTGTATATCTTCTGGACACCTACGTAAAACTATATGGAATCTCTGAACAATTGCTTGAAATTATTTCTATTTTTACACCAAGATATCCTTGCTGTTTTTCCAGTTTCCAGAATTCCTCACGACAGAAAGGTGTGAAGAGTTCTCATTAAACACATTAGATGCTTTTTATTAATTTTTTTTTTTTTAAATAAATGAGTACTTGTGAAAATGCTGACTCGCAAACAACTTTAGGTAAAGACAATGTAAGTGATGATTCTAAAATGTCTGATTCTTACCTTTACATATGGCTGAAAAAGAGTAAATTGTGAGGATCTCAAAGAAAGCTCACTATGAAAGTCTGGTCTCTCCTGTTCTCCCATCAAAAGCACAGGAGCAGAGGGAGAGAGAAAGCAAGACAAGCACTCCAGTGCTGGTTTTCTGTTTTTTTCACTGACCAGGGGAGACTGAATCTGACTCTACAAACCACAACTACTAGAGCTGAGCCCTTGCTAAACTCAGTCTAAAAGGCGACATTTCACAATTTGAGAAATACGCAATTGAAAGGCACAGAATAAGATCTCCCTCCATGCATTGATACAGAGGATTATTTCAGATTATAATGTTGATTAGGAAGAGAGTGAGAATACCGTTATGTTTCCCATGGTGCCCTGGATTCGTCTGACAAACAGTGTAATACTTTGTGGCCCTTCCACTGCAGAGGGTTCTGTGAAGTTTTTCTCAGTTAACGATTCAGGAGCAAACTGTACCATTCCGTTGGGATCACCAAACTTCTGTATCTTTAAGGAAGTAATTGAATAAAAAAAAATTAAACAATCAGAAATGTAAAGTGAATAGTATTATTCTTTGAAACATTGAGATTTTCATTGCTAGATGCTATAGGGAATGTATCAATTAGTTCTTCCTCTTGAGTTTTCTCCTCTTAAGAAGACTCAAGAGTACATCAGTATTTAGAAGAGAGTCTGAGAGAGTCTGCTCTCTAATAGGTCATTTCCCAACTTATACTGGAACCTGGGGTTGTTCCTGCCCAGACACAAGACTCTACACTTGCCCTTGTTCTATTTCATTAAATTTCTCCCTGCCCAACTCTCCAGCCTGTCCAGGTCTCCCAATGGCAGCACAGCTTCCAGGGTCAGCCACTCCTCTCAGCTTGGTGTCATCAGCAAACTTGCTGACAGTCACTCTGTTCCCTCATCCAAGTCATTGATGAATATATTGAATAATACAGGCCCCAGTACTGACTCTTGAGGGACTGCACTAGATACAGGCCCCAACTGGACTCTGCCCCGTTGACCACGACCATCAAACCCATGTAGTAGGGGAGGCAAAAGAAAAAGAGGCAAATGACAAGCTATTCAATCATTATGATTACCCTTCAAAGCTTTGCAGGATAAATACCAATACCAGAGATCTCAAGAGGAAGAAAAGCAATAATGACTTACTATTAGTGTAATGCTGTTTGCCTTAGGATCTAGTTCTGCTTCACCTTTCATAAGGCTCAGCCTAATAATGAAGATCTCCTGAACTTCAACTTCTTCACGAGGATGGATTTGTAGATTAATAGTTCTCAGCCCTCCTTCCCCTTCTCCAAAATAGAATGATCCGTTCACAGGGTCACCAATGTCACTATTCGGGGGAGATAAAACCTCTTCTGCATTGGGTCCCAAGATGTCCCAATTAATCTGTGGAAGATACCAGTTTCAGATTTACAGTAGTGACATATTATAACTGCCTCCCAGGTCGGGGGAAGTGACAGAGTAACACAAGCGACATAAAAATTCTTGCATCTGCTAACAAGCTACATTTAAATATGTGCTCTTTTTACAGAACACAACATATTAATAATTGATTATATGTGGGAAAATATAGAATCCTTTGGAGAAAAATAAACATTAAAAATAGAAATTCTGAAGTGCTAGTTAGCCACAATGCCATTTTATTAAATTCTAGATATTAGTTACAGAAAAGAAAATAAACTGAGGTTTCTGTAGCACGTAACAGGAAATGCACACAAATACTTTTATTTTCTGACAGTTACCACTGAAGATTTTTGGTCACACTTTTTCAAACTATATCTGCAAAACTGGCAGTTTTTTCACAGAAATGTGGGTCTTTCGCTTTTTCTTTCACATTTTATCTTCTTCTTTGAGTTTCATGTGATTTGACAACTTCTATGTAATGGATGGACTTTCAGCTTTAATAAATCTGAATCAGCAAAATCTTAAAATTAATGTTGAAAGAATTTGGATTGCCATACATCCAATTTGTATTATTATTACTATTATAGCTGCCATATGAAATTTTACAGTAAAACACCTGAAATCCAGCGGTGCCTTTATGCAGGTAGATCAGATTCCAAATACAGTTTGATCTCCTGCTTTTAATTAATTTTATCTTATAATTAATTTTATCTTTACCTTCCTTGGAGTTCCACTTTGGTAATCATCACTGAAAAGTCTTCAGGACCTTCAGGAAAGTCGTCACCATGAATTTCAACCGAAATCATTCTACTCTCCTCATGTGGTTCAAATAACAGTTCCCTTACTGTGGGGGTGAAATCAGCTCCCTCCTCTGCAGTCCCATTTATTCTCTGCAAGCAAAGACGCACTTTGCCATAGGATCCCCTTGAACGCAAAACAGTGATGTTAACCTGAGGGAGAGAGGACATTTGCTTTAAAAAATGGCTTTGCTTTTCTGTTACCATTCTGAGACTGTTCTATAGGCACCTTCTCAACGGTTCTGCCAGGTGACAATTTGCTGCAGTAAGTGCAGAATACACATAATTTAACAGACAGGCATCTTCCTCAGAGTATTAAAAACACCAAAAGCCTCAGATGGGCTATGCTATGATAAATGCAGAATAAATCTCTGCCTTTTTTTTTTTTTCCTAAAGTTAAGTATAAATCTACCGACAATATTGATATCTATCGCTATTTTACGTAAGAAGGAATTTTAACCATATACCCATTTTTCTTCTTCTGTTGTCAGCAATATTTCTCGTGAAAATGTAAACTCTCCGTATGGAAAATCACTGGAGGCCATGGTAATATTTGCTGTGCTGCTAGATTCATTTATGAGTCCTCCATCACTGATCCCAGTTAATACAAATGAGTAGTAACGCTTCTCCTCAGGACGGTTATCATCGACAGCCTAGGGAGAAGAACCAATTAACCATTTCCAGGTAGAGAGGTATAACTAATTTCTAATCAAGATGCTGGCTAGATAAAAGGAAGAACCTGAAAGAGCTACTGGTGTAAAATCTCTTGTACCTGTATCAGAACCACTGCTGCACACTGCCTGTCTCGCATTGTCAAGGTCCCCGACGTCTCAATAAATTCTGTGTGATGACGGAGTGTTATATTCCAATATATTATGATTTCACCAAAAATCCCTGGGCCACGTGTCAGGCTGCAGAATGCAAACACAGATTTAATCTTCTACCTTTAATATTTGATACCAAATCCAGAGATATAAAGCATAGATATTGTTGTGCACGGAAGAAATGTTACCAGCACTGTGAAGCTTGAATTTTAATCTATTAAGTCACTATTAAGATCTTTACCGTAACCTCTTCAGAGCAATAACGTGTCTGCAGTTCTGATTTACTTCCCCGTGTTGGGAGGCATCTTGAGCTGTATTTTTACCCAGAGCACTTTATAGTTTCTTTGTGCATACAGCCCAAAGTTGGCAGCTGAAAACTGAGCTGTCTTTCTGCTTTTCAGGAAACAGACATGCAAAACAGAAGGGAAATGGGACTTACGGGTAGCACCCAGAGGTAATTTGGTTTTGAAGGCAGAAAGATACGAGAATAGTACTATGAGATCACTTGAGAAATGTTCTGTGTGCTGCTTGTCTAAAAAGCTAGAGGCTAATCCTACTCATGACATTGTCGGTGAACTGAAGCATGGCAAGAAATTGTCTATACCATGATCTAGTACATGTTCTAAACTGGTGCTGCACAAAGCATCCCTTTGTCTGTTGGGATTCTCAGGGCAGCATGAGAATCTGTTTTCTTGCTTCTATTTGCTGTTTCACTAAGGGAAAGTGTTGTAATACTTTTTCTCCAATTCTGTTAGAAGGTATGGTAACATTGTGATTTCTTCATCTTGTTTTCAGCTGACTGAATGCAGTGAAAGAATTGCATCTTGTTTCAACTAAGACCCAGTGCTGCTTTGGTTATGCTGATCATCGTAACAATGTACCGAATTTCAGCTCAAGCACCAATCCTGAACTGAATCCTGAAAAGCACAAAGCATCTTCAAATATAATTGACTGCCTTCCCCTATTCCTTTGATTAGAATCCTCTTTCCTTTAATGAATCTATGTTGTAAATAATTGGAAAACATATCTAAAGCTCCTCAGCAATACTGAAAAGACACCTACGTAGTATGTTCTGCCCTTCTTAAAAAACAAGCATCTAATTTTAAAAATACTTATGATTTTAGAAGTGATAATGAAATGCAGCATTCAATTAATTCTTGCCAAATGTGGAGCCTCATAGCTTTTGAAACAGAGCTGTTTTGGATAAATGAGTGATGTACTCACCTAATAAGAGCAGTCCCATTATAATTTCCTGAAGGTTCTCCAATCAGAACATGCTGGGATGAATGTGCTATCCCAACCACCCCAGAAGCTCCTTCATCACCCACAATAATGATGGTTGCAACACCTAGGAAGAGAACAAAAGCTTCTCATGGTAAAACAAAGCTAACTAGTGAGGTATTTTTTTAGCATGTTTGGTGACACAAATGGTTAAGCACCAGCTTCCCGGGGAGCCCATGGAATCCCCAACCTTGGAGATACTCAGAATTTCAGTAGACAAGGCATTCAGTGACCTGATCTCATTGTGAAGGCAATTCAACAAGGTGACCCCCCTAGATGGTCTCTTACAAACGAAATTATTCTATGCTTCTTACAGGTCTGAACCTGGTTTTGGTTTCTGCTTGTTTTGGTTAAACAATTCTTTACAGACAATGTTGATTATCTGAACACAAAAGTCTACGCCAACACTTGATTTAGACGGAAAAAATACCATCTAAAATCCTCTTTGATTTCTTCAGATAAGGAAAAAACTGAGGGAAAAATACTGACCTCCTTTTGTCACAGGAGCTCTGCTAGCTCGTTTCTTCTCTGTTGTTTCTGGGGGGAGTTGGGTTTTATTTACGGGGGGGACGTTTGAGTCGATTCATGTGAAGATACACAATGCTGCACTAGCTTTTAAGAAATGTGTCTTTTTTTCAGACCACTTCACTCCTTCACAGAATATCAGTTCTAACTATAACATTCAGCACATATTCGGCTCCTCTCTTTGACTTGTAGAACGAATCCCAAAAGACACATCTCCTTAGGACTGAGGGCGTCTAGCACACAGACAGCCGCGGCGCGAAAGCCGCGCCCACAGGACACAGAACCCGCCGCGCCTCGCCCCGAGCTCCCGCCGAAGCGGCGCCCCGCTCGCCACGCCACCGGCTCTGCTTTTCAACGTCCCCCCGACTAACGGGGGCTGCGCCGCTCCCGGAGGGACCGCCGGACCGGGCACGGGCGCTGCGCCGGAGGGAGACACGGCTCCAGACCGCCAGCCTTCGGCGCACCTGCCCGCAGGGTCACACGCCTCCCGCCAGCTTCGCCCGCTCGGCGGGGGGGAACCGGAGACGAACGCCTCCGCGCCGCGCCGGCAAATCCCGCCCCCCCCGTTCCACCGGCACGGTCACCCCCGCCGCGGCCGCACTCACCTGCCGCCTCTTTCGCCGCTCCGCTCCCGCCAGGCGCCCGTGCTTTGGGCATGCGCGGTAGCGAGACCGCAGCACCCGCCCCTTGCCGCGTCCCGGTTGGCTGCCTAGGACACGTCAATCACCTCTCTCGCCGCCTAGCAGCGCTCGCGAGTCGGGCATGCGCAGTACGGAGACCTCAACGCCCGCCCCTCTGGCAACCTGATAGGCGGACAGAGTGGCGACTGACGTGCCTAGGCAGCCAACCAGCGCTCCGCCCCTCCAGCCCTCCAGCCCTCCCGCGCCAGCAGCCGCGTTGCAAGGGGAACAATAAACCGCGCTCCCCTGCTTTCCGCTGAAAAGGGGGGCGGCTGGGTCCCCGCAGCAGAAAAAACCCTTCCGTCCTGCATTGCCCTTCGCCAGTACAACTGCACAGCTGGGAACTCGGCAACGTCAAGCGGCCGTCTGACAGACGCACACTCGGAACTTGACTCGGCTGGCGATTTTGGCTGGCTTACACACACGGACTTGCACTTCTCTGAGGAAACTAATTCTTTTTTAAGCACAGCCTCTCCCTGGGGAAGAAAAAACGCCCCCTCCGAGCTCCCAAACACTAGGCAGCCGTGGGGAAACCACCGAAAGCCAAGACCGACAGCAGCAACGTCGAGTGCAATCTGGCTTCAATTCTGATCACGCACTTAATGGCCTCTCCCAGGCCTACCAATGACTGCTCCTTTTCTGGAAGGACAAACTGAACGTCCTAAACTGAAGACTGCACGGAACACAGCTCCACTGGCAGCCAATTCGCCTCTTCTCCGGCTTCCACGGGGAATATCTCCAACTCGCAAACGTTCTTCCTCAGTCCACGGCCCCAGACGCGGAATCTCCTGAGCAGGGAGCGGAAACAACCGCGCGAGATTTTCTTCACGGCACCGAGAAGGCGGCACTGGCAAAAAAGCAGGCCAAAGCACCTGAACCCGTCTGCCAGCCCCAGCCTGCGGCCAAGAGACCGGGAGCACCCTGCCCGAGGGGCCGCGCACCCCGCAGCTGTACTTGGACGACCGTGTGCGTGAAAGCATGTGTGTCTACAAACGATTGTCTGTCCACATGAGTGTGCCTTTTTGCAGGCTCCATTCGTGCTTAAGCGCGAGTGAGTGCACAGCTGCGCCGTTTGTTGGCAAAGCTCCCCGTGTCGCACGACGTTGCCCAGTCCTGCATTTCTCACGCAGACAGATACACGGGAGCTCTGCTAGTAAAGGAGCAAAGACAGTCGTAGGCACAACTGAATGCTGCTCCGAGCTACTTCTCACCTATGGCAAACGCTTCACAGAGGCCCGAGGAAAGGCGCTCAGCAGCCGATCTACAAGAGAAACGAAACAGATCATGCCTTAACGCGAAAGAGCAACAAGACGTCACTGCGCAAGCTTGTCCCTGATCTACAGCTGAGAGCGAACACTTGTGTGCTTGTCGGAGAGATTGTGTCTTGCCTGTAAGTGTCTGGGAGTTTGGGGCAGGTCAGTGTGGCTGGTTCGATAATCAACGTCTAGGATAGCTGCAGAGCGGTCCCTGTTGGTGTGGGGACAGTGTGCCTGTAGGTCAGTCTGTGTTCCTGGCGCCTGCTGTATCGATCCGTCGCTCCACACGCGTGTGAGTCCATGTCTTTCTCTCCACAAGCATGTGTGCTGATTTCGTCGAACATGTGCATCTGTGCTAGTGTTGAGCTCAGCGGAGTGTGTCTCTGGACACTTGGTGTGCGTTGGCTGTGCCTGTGTGTAACGCAGCACAGCCACGACTGTTCCGGTGAAGAGAGACCAGGGAAATCATCTAGGCAGAGTCAACAAAGGAAAACCGAAGACGCGTTGACGTGTGCTCGACAGAGACGGATTCCCTGCGCTGACATTTCTCAGTAACGCCAGAAGAAAGCTGAGCGGTAGATCGACCGGAGAAATGCTTCCCTAGACGACATTTAGCGAATGAACTGCATTGTGCGCGGCTTTCGGGATTGTGCCTGAAAAGTGCGAAAACCAGCAGAGCCTGTGCTCAAAAGCTGGTGGCTGTGTGACTGCATTGATGCACCTTCCCGTGTCTGCGAGTGTATAGACGGCTGTTTCACGTTCACACAAATGCATCTAGTCGGGTTTTTCTTCTGTGCGTGCACACGCGTTTCCGTTGTCTCTTCGGAACAGACGTAGCTCTCTGCATGCTGAACGACGTGGTAAAACGCGTCTGCCTATATTTTGGTAAACAATCGAGGGTGCGTGTTCCGTCAGCGGCATTTCCGGAGACGACTCCGCAGAGCCAGTTCTGAAAGCTCCGCACACCAGGACTGAATGTAGAACCAAGCAATTGCACCGGTGCGCTCGTAACATATTCTGACGGACGTCTTTTATGCCATAGCATTACGAACGTATTAGCGTTCAAGCAAGTATCACAAACAACGTGTGAACCGAGTATCTGTGGGTATTTTCTCCGTACGGCATGCTTCGTGCTAGCTTACTTGCCGACCGCAGGCTTAGCGGTTTCTATACAGGAATCCATAAAGGGAGAGAAAGAGAGTGCATCGGAAAACTTGCGTTTTCTGAGCTGGAACTGAGTTGCTATGCATTGTTTTTGTCCACGTGAACACACACGATTCCCCACTGAAAACCAAGCAGAAACCATTCCACAAGCTCCCAGGTAGGAGCACACACCACCTCGTGCACGCGAACGCAGCTAGAGAAAAGCACCTAATTTTCCACACTGATGCTTAAGCAAACGCCTGACCACACACAAGCACACATCCGCAAGCGCGCCCACTCCCATCTATGCACAGAGAGAGGTGCGAGAAACGTGTTTACATGCTGGAGGGTAAACAGGTGTGCTTTGATGATTGGCGTACTGCATCACGCATACGTGGCTGCACGAGAATATTCTTTTGGAGGGTACGTGCAGATACGTCCCTGTACTTGGACGACCGTGTGCATGGAAGCATATGTGTCTACAAACGATTTTCTGACCACATGCGTGTGCCTTTTTGCAGGCTCATTTCGTGCTCAAGATGCAGTGAGTGCACAGCTGCGCCGTTTGTTGGCAAAGCTCCGCGTGTCGCACGACGTTGCCCAGTCCTGCATTTCTCACGCGGACAGATGCAAGGGAGCTCTGCTAGTAAAGGAACAAAGACAGTCGCAGGCAGAATTGAATGCTGCTCCAAACAACTTCTCACCCTTGGCAAATGCTTCACAGTGGCGCAAGGAATAGTGTTCCGCAGTCGATGGACAAGAGAAACGAAAGAGATCATGCCTTAACACGAAAGAGAAACAGGACGTCACTGCGCAAGCTTGTCCCTGATCTACAGCTGAGAGCGAACACTTGTGTGCTTGTCGGAGAGATTGTGTCTTGCCTGTGTCTGGGAGTCTGGCGCAGGTCAGTGTGGCTGGTTCGATAATCAACGTCTAGGATAGCTGCAGAGAGGTCCCTGTTGGTGTGGGGACAATGTGCCTGTAGGTCAGTCTGTGTTCCTAGCGCCTGCTGTATCTATTCGTCACTCCAGACGCGTGTGAGTCCATGTCTTTCTCTCCACAAGCATGTGTGCTGATTTCGTCGCACATATGCATCTGTGCTAGTTTTGAGCTCCGCGGAGTGTGTCTCTCGACATTGGTGTGCGTTGGCTGTGCCTGTGTGTAACGCAGCACAGCCACGACTGTTCCGGTGAAGAGAGACCAGGGAAATCATCTAGACAGAGTCAACAAAGGAAAACCGAAAAGGGATTGACATGTGCTCGACAGAGACGGATTCCCTGCGTTGACATTTCTCAGTAACGCCAGAAGAAACCTGAGCGGTAGATCGACCGGAGAAATGCTTCCCTAGACGACATTTAGCGAATGAACTGCATTCTGCGCGGCTTTCGGGATTGTGCCTGAAAAGTGCGAAAACCAGCAGAGCCTGTGCTTAAAAGCTAGTGGCTGTGTGGCTGCATTGATGCACCTTCCCGTGTCTGCGAGTGTACAGACGGCTGTTTCACGTTCACACAAAGGCACCTGGTCGGGTTTTTCTTCTGTGCGTGCACACGCGTTTCCGTTGTCTCTTCGGAATAGACGTAGCTCTCTGCATGCTGAACGACGTGGTAAAACGCGTCTGCCTATATTTTGGTTAACAATCGAGGGTGCGTGTTCCGTCAGCGACATTTTCGCAGACGACTCCACAGAGCCAGTTCTGAAAGCTCCGCACACCAGGACTGAATGTAGAACCAAGCAATTGCACAGGTGCGCGCAATCACATATTCTGAGGGACGTCATTTATGCCACAGCAGCACGAAGATATTTGAGTTCAGGCACGTATCAGAAACAATGTGTGGACCGAGGATGTGTTGGTATTTTCTCCGTACGGCACGCTTCGTGGTAGCTTACTTGCCGATCGTAGGCTTAGCGGTTTCTATACACGACTCTGTATAGGGAGAGAAAGAGAGCGCATCGGAAAACTTGCGTTTTCTGCGCTGGAACCTAGTTGCTACGCATTGTTTTTGTCCACGTAAACACACACGATTCCCCACTGAAAACCAAGCAGAAACCTTTCCACAAGCTCCCAGGTATGTGCACCCAAGACCTCGAGCGCATTAACGCAGCTAGAGAAAAGCACCTACGTTTTCACACACTGATGCTTAAGCAAACGCTTGGCCATAAACATGAACATATCCACAAGCGCGCCCACTCCCATCTATGCACAGAGAGAGGTGCGAGAAACGTGCTTACATGCTGGAGGGTAAACAGGTGTGCTTTGATGGTTGGCGTACTGCATCACGCATACGTGGCTGCACGAGAATATTCTTTTGGAGGGTACGTGCAGATACGTCCCTGTACTTGGACGACCGTGTGCGTGAAAGCATGTGTGTCTACAAACGATTGTCTGTCCACATGCGTGTGCCTTGATGCAGGCTCCATTCGTGCTTAAGCGCGAGTGAGTGCACAGCTGCGCCGTTTGTTGGCAAAGCTCCGCGTGTTGCACGACGTTACCCAGTCCTGCATTTCTCACGCAGACAGATACACGGGAGCTCTGCTAGTAAAGGAGCAAAGACAGTCGTAGGCACAACTGAATGCTGCTCCGAGCTACTTCTCACCCTTGACAAATGCTTCACAGGGGCGCGAGGAAAGGCGCTCAGCAGCCGATGTACAAGAAAAACGAAATAGATCATGCCTTAACGCGAAAGAGCAACAAGACGTCACTGCGCTAGCTCTTCCCTGATCTACAGCTGAGAGCGAACACTTGTGTGCTTGTCGGAGAGATTGTGTCTTGCCTGTAAGTGTCTGGGAGTTTGGGGCAGGTCAGTGTGGCTGGTTCGATAATCAACGTCTAGGATAGCTGCAGAGCGGTCCCTGTTGGTGTGGGGACAGTGTGCCTGTAGGTCAGTCTGTGTTCCTGGCGCCTGCTGTATCGATCCGTCGTTCCATACGCGTGTGAGTCCATGTCTTTCTCTTCACAAACTTGTGTGCTGATTTCGTCGAAATTGTGCATCTGTGCTAGTGTTGAGCTCAGCGGAGTGTGTCTCTGGACACTTGGTGTGCGTTGGCTGTGCCTGTGTGTAACGCAGCACAGCCACGACTGTTCCGGTGAAGAGAGACCAGGGAAATCATCTAGGCAGAGTCAACAAAGGAAAACCGAAGACGCATTGACGTGTGCTCGACAGAGACGGATTCCCTGCGCTGACATTTCTCAGTAACGCCAGAAGAAAGCTGAGCGGTAGATCGACCGGAGAAATGCTTCCCTAGACGACATTTAGCGAATGAACTGCATTCTGCGCGGCTTTCTGGATTGTGCCTGAAAAGTGCGAAAACCAGCAGAGCCTGTGCTCAAAAGCTGGTGGCTGTGTGACTGCATTGATGCACCTTCCCGTGTCTGCGAGTGTACAGACGGCTGTTTCACGTTCACACAAAGGCACCTGGTCGGGTTTTTCTTCTGTGCGTGCACATGCGTTTCCGTTGTCTCTTCGGAACAGACGTGGCTCTCTGCATGCTGAACGACGTGGTAAAACGCGTCTGCCTATATTTTGGTAAACAATCGAGGGTGCATGTTCCGTCAGCGGCATTTCCGCAGACGACTCCGCAGAGCCAGTTCTGAAAGCTCCGCACACCAGGACTGAATGTAGAACCAAGCAATTGCACAGGTGTGCGCAATCACATATTCTGAGGGACGTCTTTTATGGCACAGCAGCACGAAGGTATTTGCGTTCAGGCACGTATCAGAAACAATGTGTGGACCGAGGATGTGTTGGTATTTTCTCCGTACGGCATGCTTCGTGCTAGCTTACTTGCCGACCGCAGTCTTAGCGGTTTCTATACACGACTCGGTATAGGGAGAGAAAGAGAGCGCATCGGAAAACTTGCGTTTTCTGCGCTGGAACCTAGTTGCTACGCATTGTTTTTGTCCACGTGAACACACACGATTCCGCACTGAAAACCAAGCAGAAACCTTTCAACAAGCTCCCAGGTATGTGCACCCACCACCTCGTGCGCACGAACGCAGCTAGAGAAAAGCACCTACATTTTCACACACTGATGCTTAAGCAAACGCTTGGCCACACGCATGCACACATCCGCAAGGGCGCCCACTCCCATCTTTGGACAGAAAGACGTACGCGAAACGTGCAGACATGCATGAGAGTAAACAGGTGTGCGTTGATGGTTTACGTACTGCATCACGCATACGTGGCTGCACGAGAATATTCTTTTGGAGGGTACGTGCAGATACGTCCCTGTGCTTGGACGACCGTGTGCGTGAAAGCGTGTGTGTCTACAAACGATTTTCTGTCCACATGAGTGTGCCTTTTTGCAGGCTCCATTCGTGCTTAAGCGCGAGTGAGTGCACAGCTGCGCCGTTTGTTGGCAAAGCTCCGCGTGTCGCACGACGTTGCCCAGTCCTGCATTTCTCATGCGTACAGATGCACGGGAGCTCTTCTAGTAAAGGAGCAAAGACAGTCGCAG
Organism: Nesoenas mayeri; assembly: GCF_963082525.1. Classification (NCBI taxonomy): domain Eukaryota; kingdom Metazoa; phylum Chordata; class Aves; order Columbiformes; family Columbidae; genus Nesoenas; species Nesoenas mayeri. Next base: position 102,867 of record NW_027660014.1, read on the forward strand.
GCAGAACTGAATGCTGCTCCGAGCTACTTCTCACCCTTGACAAATGCTTCACAGTGCGCGAAGAATAGCTTTCCGCAGCCGAAGTACAAGAGAAACGAAACAGATCATGCCTTAACGCGAAAGAGCAAAAACAGGGCGTCACTGCGCAAGCTTCTCCCTGATCTACAGTTGAGAGCGAATACTTGTGTGCTTGTCGGAGAGATTGTGTCTTGCCTATAATAGTCTGGGAGTTTCGCGCAGGTCAGTTTCGCTAGTTCTATAATCAACTTCTAGGATAGCTGCAGACCAGGGAAATCATCTAGGCAGAGTCAAAAAAGGAAAACCGAAGACGCATTGACGTGTGCTCGACAGAGACGGATTCCCTGCGCTGACATTTCTCAGTAACACGAGAAGAAAGCTGAGCGGTAGATTGACCGGAGAAATGCTTCCCTAGACGACATTTAGCGAATGAACTGCATTGTGCGCGGCTTTCGGGATTGTGCCTAGAAGTGCGAAAACCAGCAGAGCCTGTGCTCAAAAGCTGGTGGCTGTGTGACTGCATTGATGCACCTTCCCGTGTCTGCGAGTGCACAGACGGCTGTTTCACGTTCATACAAAGGCACCTGGTCGGGTTTTTCTTCTGTGCGTGCACACGCATTTTTGTTGTCTCTTCGGAGCAGACGTAGCTCTTTGCATGCTGAACGACGTGGTAAAACGCGTCTGCCTATATTTTGGTTAACAATCGAGGGTGCGTGTTCCGTCAGCGACATTTTCGCAGACGACTCCACAGAGCCAGTTCTGAAAGCTCCGCACACCAGGACTGAATGTAGAACCAAGCAATTGCACAGGTGCATGCAATCACATATTCTGAGGGACGTCATTTGTGCCACAGCAGCACGAAGGTATTTGAGTTCAGGCACGTATCAGAAACAATGTGTGGACCGAGGATGTGTTGGTATTTTCTCCGTACGGCATGCTTCGTGGTAGCTTACTTGCCGATCGCAGTCTTAGCGGTTTCTATACACGACTCGGTATAGGGAGAGAAAGAGAGCGCATCGGAAAACTTGCGTTTTCTGCGCTGGAACCTAGTTGCTACGCATTGTTTTTGTCCACGTGAACACACACGATTCTCCACTGAAAACCAAGCAGAAACCTTTCCACAAGCTCCCAGGTAGGTGCACCCACCACCTCGCGCGTGAAAGCACGTGTGTCTACAAACGATTGTTTGTCCACATGCTTGTGCCTTGGTGCAGGCTGCATTCGTGCTTAAGCTGGAGTGAGTGCACAGCTGCGCTGTTTGTTGGCCAGGTTCCGCGTGTTTCACGACGTTGCCCCGTCCTGCATTTCTCACGCGGACAGATTCAAGGGAGCTCTGTATAGACGGCTGTTTCATGTTCACACAAAGGCACCTGGTCGGGTGCATCCCAGATTCAGCATCCCCGATACAGCTTCCCGGATACAGCATCCCAAATACAGCGTCCTAGATATAGTATCCTAGATACGGCATCCTAGATACGGCATTCTGGATACAGTATCCCGGATACAGCATCCCAGATACGCCATCCCAGATACAGCATCCCAGGTATAGCATCCTAGGTACAGCGTAATAGATACAGCATCCCAGATACAACATGTCGAGCTGTGCTCCTCTCCCACACCAAGTGCTGATCGTGGGGCTCAGGGTGAGGGGGGGCAGCGAGGGGGTCCGTGGACTGGAATAAGTTTTGTTTGGGGTTTTTCAAACGCCTCTGCTGACACGTCGTATAAAAACCGATTGCTGCAGGGCTAAGGAATGAACAGGAGGTTGAGCAACAGACTGCAGAAACTGCTTGCGTTTTGGTTTATTGAAAAATTCTTATTGAACTCAAAAAGCAATACGATCTTGCAGTGGTCTTCTAATACCTAGTGACAGCTTTTAATGTACTGGTTTGGAACTTGGAGATGAGATTTGAGATGAAGGGCTGTTCCATTGTGGAATATTGCAGGAGTAAATTTCAGGCATTTCAGCATGCCTGGCAGATCTGCAGCTTGCTAAAGACCTCAGGCTGTTTGGTTTAATCAGACTTTTGTAGATGCCACCTTCACTGGTCAAAGCACCGGCTGCCAATGTGTTTTCTGGTGTTGTCACTTCTTTCTGACCAAAGACGGCAGAGGCAGCAGCTCTACTGGTGGTGTCTGTTTTATTGAAACATGGGGATCTACAGGAACTTTAACCCGAAAGCTCAGGAAGCTGTGGTCCGTGGTCTATCTTTGTAAGGTTTGTAGATTGTTCTGCAACGTTTGTGAGTGTGAACTGCTGTGCAGGTAGAAGGAAGAAAGATGTGTGAGCTAAAGCAGCAGGAAGGCTGCAGCCGTGTAAGGCGGGGGTGCAAGCGGCACGAAACCGGCTGCAGCGGCGGAGCCCTCGGTCCCGGGCCGTCCCGGGCAGGCGCAGCCCGAGCGCTCCCGGCCCCGCTGCCGCTGCCCCGCCGGGGCCGGGGCCGCGCTGCGGGCCGACAGCGCCGCTCTGCGGCCGCCGGCGGCACCGGGCCGGGAGGGGGGGCGGGGCCCGGTGGCGGGCGCGGACGGGATTGGCTCCTGCGGCGGATGGGCGGGGCCACGCTGCGTAAGTGCGGGGGCGGGGGAGTGCGTGCCGCCGGTGCGGCGGCGGGAGGAGCGCGCGAGGAGCGGCGGGGCCGGCGGTGAGCGAGCGGACACCGGGGAGACCGGCCGGGGCCGCCCCGGTCCCGGCTGAAGAGGGAGGCTGGAGGGGGAGGGACAGGCTGGTTTGGGCAGGAGGAAGGCGAGGGGCAGGCAGCCGCAACAGCGCGGCCCCGGGCCGGGCCGAGCAAGAGGCGAGGGGGAAACACGCGGGCGGCTGTGAGGGAAGGGAGCTCCGGGCTGAGCGCTGCGCGGGGCTCGGGCGGGGCCGTGGGTCGGAGGGGGGAGCCCGTGGTGCCACAGGGCAGAGGGAGGAAGGCGAGCGGGAGGGGGCGGCGCCAGGGGGCGCGAGGGGCGGGGGCGGTGCGAGGGGCGGGGGCGGTGCGAGGGGCGGGGGCGGTGCGAGGGGCGGGGGCGGTGCGAGGGGCGGGGGCGGTGCGAGGGGCGGGGGCGGTGCGAGGGGCGGGGGCGGCGCTGCCGCCGGGAGGGGCCGGGAACGGGGGGAGCGGCGGAGGAGCCTGAGGGCGGGACGGCGCGGAAGGAGCTTGGGCGGGAAAGGCTGAGGGACCTCAGGGAGAGGGTGACATCGGGGAGGCTTTGGCGGGAAAGGCTGAGGGACCTCAGGGAGGGGGTGACATCGGGGAGGCTTTGGCGGGAAAGGCTGAGGGACCTCAGGGAGGGGGTGACATCGGGGGGGCTTTGGCGGGAAAGTCTGAGGGACCTCAGGGAGGGGGTGACATCGGGGAGGCTTTGGCGGGAAAGGCTGAGGGACCTCGGGGAGGGGGTGACATCGGGGGGGCTTTGGCGGGAAAGGCTGAGGGACCTCGGGGAGGGGGTGACATCGGGGAGGCTTTGGTGGGAAAGGCTGAGGGACCTCGGGGAGGGGGTGACATCGGGGGGGCTTTGGCGGGAAAGGCTGAGGGACCTCGGGGAGGAGATGACGTCGGAGAGGCTGCAGAGGGCAATGCTGAGGGAGCTCAGGACGGGATGGCACTCAGGTCTGGTTTCAAAGGGAAATGCTGAGGTACCTTGAGGAATGGACGCTGGGCTGGCAGCTATGAACACATCAGACTGGTTAAGAGAGTGTTCATGACAGAAATTTGTGCAGTGAAGTATTCCAGCAAAGAGCGGGAGAAGAGCCAAACTTAGATCAGGCCTCCTAGGACGCCTGCAGGTTTGGGGACAGGGATGACGAGGTTGTTAATCCGGTCCTAACTGTTTCTTTGTCTGTCCCTCTCTTGCAGCACCTGACTGAATGGAGGAGCAAGTGGACGGGAAGTTCCTGCGCCACACACAGATCACATTTATCGCTCTCGCCCTCAGAGACCCGGAGATCCAAACCGCTCGCATCGTGCCTTGAAGCAGCCTGTGCTCATGCGCTTCTCCCAGGGAGAAGGCGGAATGGCAGTGACTGGCCACGTTAAGCCACAGGGTGCACACTGTGCAGCTGTCAAGCCCAGCTCTGCGTTAGCTCACACCTGCGGTTTTGCGCCGCACACGCACATTTGAGTTGTCGCTGGTTGTTGCAGCGTTTGGCTTTGGTGAGGACAGCGTGTGTTTGTCAGCAGTTGGTGTAGGTGGGATCTGGAGGAGAAAGCGATATTTCCGTGCCAGAACCGTTTGGTGTTTGCATGGTATTGTGGCGGTTGTTCCTGCAGGCGATGAGTGCTGTAGTATTATTGCAGGATGAGGGGATTTTGGAGGCTTGTCTGTGAGATGCACTAGAGGCAGCAGTTGAAAGCGAAAGGCTGAGATTTGGAGGGTTTGTCGGTGGGTTTTGGATGGTTGTCAGCTGAAGAGTTGGCTGTTTGCAGGTGAGGTGTAGGGCAGAGGGTGAAGCTGACTTTGCCTGGGCGGCGCAACTGGCTGGGTGTGCAGAGCTGAGGAGAGCGGGCTGCTGCGGGTGACCCTAAAGCTGGAGAACCAGCCGGCAGCTCCAGACGCTCCCGCTGCCGGGCAGGGCCGTGCAGGCCAGTGCCCTGGGGCACAGCGACGTGACCCTCCGCAAGTACCAAAGAGCAGGTGAGGACCGTGGGCATTTGTACTGAGCTGTGACATCTCTAACCCGTGACATTGGGGTCCAGCCTGAGCAGGGCACGTGCGGAAGCTGTGCTGCAGGGAGGGCAGAGCTGAGGGGAAGGGCTGTGCCAGGGGCTGGTGCCAAGGCAAGGTGGGCGCGCTGTGGGGTGTGGGGAGGTGTCAGCCTCGGACTCAGCCGCTGTTGACTGTAGTGCCCTTGGGCTGGTGTAGCTCAGTCCTCTGTGTGTTTCTCTTCAGGGGGAGCAGCATGCAAAGGAAAAGCAAGGAAGGAGGTGAACCCATGAGGAAGAGTGATGGATAAAGAGAGTTGGAGCGCACCTGCCAGTCAAGAGGGATCAAGAAAGAAGACACCAGTGGTGGAACCGCAGGTCAGGAGAGCTCAAGGAGGGAGAAAGGTGACTGTGGCCGTATGGGTTTTTCTAGCTCACACACCAATGAAAACAGTTTGGATAATAAAAGAAATGTATGGAAAACCAATAATTAAAGGCAGAGAACGTTTATATGCTATGTATGGGGTAGACCTGAAGGTATATTTCTTCCTACAACAAAGGAGAATTCGCAATACATGCTGCTGTCAGCAACGACCAGTAAGCGACAAGACTCTATTTACTGATGCCTCTGGTCGCTCACATAAAGTTGTAATTACATGGCTAAACTCAGATACCCAGTGCTGCAAACACAAGGTAGAAAAAGAGACCAAGAGTCAAACAAGTTCTGGAGCTGACATCTGTTAGGATCGCTTTGAGGTGTTCTGTAACAAGCCTTTGAATGTTGTAACTGGCTCATATTATGCCACTGGCATACTTAACGGCCTGGAAGCTTCTTTTCTTAAGGAAGAGGATAATCCTCTTTTGATGGCTGAATTGAGAATGCTATGGTTTCTAATAAATCATAGACATCATAGGTATTATGCAATGCACACCCGCTCTCGCAGTGGCCCTTCCAGGACCACTTGCGGAAGGCAGTAGGAGGGCCGATGCACGAGCTGTGCCGCTCACTGTGCCTAAAGCCTTGGAGCAAGCTAAATGATCACATAAATTCTTTCACCAGAGTGCAAAGGCGTTAAAACGACAACTTCAAATGACAGTGGATCAGGCCAGGAGCGTTCTTATGTCCTGCCCTGATTGCCAACAGTTGGCACCCGCGCCATCCACAGAGGGTGTTAATCCAGGAGGGGTTACTGCCAATGAAGTACGGCCAGCGGATGTAACGCATTGTTCTGAATTGGGTAAATACGTACGTGTTTCTGTAGACGCTCATTCCAGATTTCTCGTTGCTGCTGCACACGCTGGTGAAAGAGCACGAGACGTCTGTAACATTGGTTGGCATGTTTTGCTGTTTGAGGAGTTCCACGATCTGTAAAACCAGAGGAGAGCGGAACGCACACTTGATTAGAGGAGCGATCCCCCAGCGCGCTGTAATAGAAGTGCCTGCTTTTTAACACTTTCAAAACAGTGTTAAAGAGTCTGTTTGACGACTTTTCGGTATCATTTCTGGCGACGAGGATGGGATAATCTGCCTGACCTCCCGTGGATCCCAGGATCTCTGGGACCTTGTGCCGGCACCGGGGAATTCCTGGAAGGGACCACAGCTCCTCGGACCAGCTCAGGACGCGGGTAAAACCCCATCAATGAGATAAGGCACTTTCATTGTCTGGTTGCGTTGGCACGCTGCCTGCGCGAGACGTGCGCGACAGCAGCGCGTTGGGTCTGCGCATTCGCGTCTGCGCATTTTGGTAAACTGGGTAACTTAAAAAAAGAAAGAAATACAAAATTAAAGAGGAAAATGAGAAAACAATAAAGAGAAAAACGAGGGAACAGCAATTTGATAAAGGTACCTTTAATAATTTTGCTGTTTGTGCCTTAGCAATTGTATAATTGTTTCTGGCTTTAGTGGTTTGTTGTTGTTGTTACTTGTGTCTTGGGGGATTTTATAGTCCAGTACTTAGGGTTCACCAATTGTCTGTGATTGTGATTGTGAAGTAGGTAGTGGACAATCGGCAGGAGGATTCGTGAGAAATCCCCCCCAGGCTGTGTTTTCTGACATTGGAAAAGGATCGTTTGCTGTTCAACAGGGCGTCAACCAGGGAGAATCTGATTGAATATTGTAATTAATGGTGGCCACTGTAAATAATATTAATATGCTTCACAGGTCTAGGTGGGTATACTTTGAGATCTGTAGTATAGTAATGTGCTGCATGTAATATGTAGTAAGATATCTATTTTAAATCATATATTGCCTATTACATAAGGCATATTACACAATATATAATGTTACATATGCATTGTCTTTATCCTCTTCAGATCCATTTGTTTTGAAAAAGGATAATCAGGGAAAGAAATGCAAACCAGTAAAAGGTTTGTTGAAGAACAGCTATTGGTGTAGAATACACAGAGAACATGAGATCAAAATTGTCCCTCGGTCAGTCCAGGGTGGGATCCTGATATCCTTATATCGGGGCACAGGCTGCATTGGTATCGCCAGTGCATTTTATACGGGATTAGACACGCTGCGCCTAAAGCTGTAAATATGCCAAAACCTTCTGAGATTAAACAGGATTGTGAGGAGTCTCCCACTGAGTTTTTACACGGTCTTAAACCGACAGCTCAGAAATATATTAATATAGATCCTGACTTGGAGAACAGAGAAATAGAATTCTTAGTTGACTGGGAGCTCATTATTCTGTGTTAAACACTATGCAGGGAATATTAAGTAGCGATTCTGTAACAGTTATGGGTGCCACAAAAATTGCAAGACACGGCCCTTTAACCTGCTGCTTAGAATGTTTGTATGTGGAGTCTGTACTTATTGATTGTGTACCATGTGTCTTCTCTTGTGCACAACGAATGGTTGAAAAAAGCTTTAATGGTGCAATGGCTGTGCAGTTACACGCTGCTGTGGCTGCAATTGTTAAACAAAGAAGGGGAGATGTGGCAGGGTTGTGACATCAGGCCCGTGAGAAATTGCAAGAGTCACAGTGTGAGAACAAGCGCTGGTGGAACAACACAAGCAGCAAGGACTGTGTGGGACATGAATCATCAGGGACAGAGGGATTGATACGCGGTGGGTACATCAGGGACAGAGGGATTGATACAGGATCGGTACATCAAGGACAGAGGTCCGCGATGTTTCAAATGCAAACTTGAGTTTGTATTAAATGTCTCTCTGCATCTTAAAGAGAGTCTGTGCCTCATCTGCTACACCCCTTTATCTGTTTCCCAAATTACGATTTAGACTGTATTTACCGTTGTAAAAACAAAGCTTTCCCCCCTTAATTTTTGTCACGTGTTGTAGTTAGAATTAATAGAGATATTGGAGCCCATCGTAGCTAAACTGGAAAAAGACAGCAGCCGTGTGTATTTTTAAATAAAGACTAAATCAAGTGTGCTAGCTCATTATCCTTAAGCGTTTTACTGTGATCACCTCTCTCCCAAGGTTTTGTGTCTGTTGTATCAAGGCCTGACACCCACGGCCACAGTGGATGAATCACCATGGGCACAACACCAGGAACCTGCCTGTTCGTGTCCAGGATATCCACTCCAGCAGACACGTTTTAATTGGTACTTGCATTATGGATTAGATGCAACAAAAATCCATACTTTCTTTTGCCCTTTGCTATAGAGGAGGGGGTTGAACTTTTCTATAGCAGATTCAATCACTTGTTGTAAAGCAATGAAATAAATAACTTCGGCTTTTTCTATGGATAAACAACGTTTACTTCAATTCCTTAATTGTATTCCTTAAACACTTGTTCGTTAGACCACAAGCAAAACAGCGCTGGGTGTTAGTTCGTTAGTAGGACCTTACTATGTGGTTGGTTAACCCTGAAAATGTTAGCTCCCTCTATCAATATAACCTCATAAACAAGTTTCAAAATTTTTATGTAGAACTTACCCACCTTTTCCTTTTTGCAGGTTCAGAGCCCGAGCCTCATTTGGTTGTATCTGTAAACATCAAACGTCTCAGCACAAATCACAACTGCATTTCTCACAGACAGAAGTGCCTGATCTCCACAGCTTGCCTGGCAGTGCAGAGAGCAGGAAGTGCGGTGAGTCCTGGGCCTTTGGGGACATTTCACCCTGTTTTGTGTCCCAGTCCCTCCCTGCTCCCTCCTCTTTCCTGCTGTGCCCTTCTTCCTCTTCATCTCTTCTCCCTCTGTTCCTCTGCTGCTTCCTCACCTATTCCCCCACCCTTCTGAATCTCTGTGCAGGGTTTCTCGTATCTCCCTCTCCGTCTCCACCCCTCTGTGTTCTCATCATCCCTGGTTTCTCTTTGTCGTCATTCTTGTCTGTTGCTCTGTCCCGCTCCGTGCCCCATCATTTCTCACTGTATCCCTCTGTCCTGCTCCCTGCGCCTATTCCTGCCCCTCTTCTTTTTTACTCCCTCTCCCTCTTGCTGCCCACCCCAGGATTTTTTCCCAATCTCTATCCTGCCCCAACCCTTATTATTCTTTCTCTCTTCTGCTCCCTCTCTGTCTTTCTGCCTGTCTGCCCTTTGCCTGCTGCTTCTTTCTCCATTTCTGTCCAGATTACTGCCCCTTTTCCTTCTTGATGTCTTTCTGTCCTGTTTGTCTTTCTGTCTTCCTTGCCTGTTCCCAGCCCCATCCCCTCTCGCTGTATCCTCCCTGTCCAGCTGGCTCTGCCTTTTCTTTGTCTTCTCATCCTCTTTCCTGCTCCTCAGCCCTCTTTTCCTCTTCCTCCAGCTCATTGCTCCATGTGTGTATCAGAAAAACCAATGAACAGTGTGTGTGTCACAGACCCCATTGTACAGGTTGTGTGTCACAAACGCCTCTGGACTGAGCATGTGTCACAAACCCCACTGTAGAGTGTGTGTGTCACAAACCCCATTAGACAGCGTGTGTGTCACAAATGCCCCTGGACAGCGTGTGTGTCACAAACCCCATTGGAGAGTCTGTATGTCACAACTCCATTGACACTGTGTGTGTCACAAACACCAGTGGACAGCCTGTGTGTCACAAACCCCATTGGACAGTGTGTGTGACACAAACCTCATTGGACAGGTTGTGTGTCACAAACACGCCTGGACACTGTTTGTGTCAGAAACGCCCCTGGACAGGTTGTGTGTCACAAACACCCCTGGACAGCGTGTCTGTCACAAACCCCATTGGACAGGGTATGTGTCACAAACACCCCTGGACACCTTTTGTGTCAAAAACACCCCTGGACTGGGTGTGTGTCACAAACCCCATTGGAGAGTGTGTGTGTCACAAACGCCCCTGGACACCATTTGTGTCACAAATGCCCCTGGACATCGTGTGTGTCACAAACCCCTTTGGACAGCGTCTGTGTCACAAACCCCCTGGAAACTGTGTGTGTACAAAATACCCCTGGACAGCGTGTGTGTCACACAACCCATTGGATAGCCTGTGTGTCACAATCCCCATTGGACAGGGTGTGTGTCACAAACACCCCTGGACACCGTTTGTGTCACAAACACTCCTGGACAGGGTGTGTGTCACAACCGCCATTGGACAGTGTGTGTGACATAAACCCCATTGGACAGCGTCCATGTCAAAAACCCTTTGGACATTGTGTGTGTCACAAACTCCCTTGGAGAGGGTGTGTGGCACAAACCACATTGGACAGTGTGTATGTCACAACCCCATTGAACACTGTTTGTGTCACAATTCCCATTTGACAGCGAGTGTGTAAGAAATCCCATTGCACAGCGTGTGTGTCACAAACCCAATTGGACAGCGTGTGTCACAATCGCCCTGGAAACTGTGCGTGTCACAAACACCCCTGGACAAGGTGTGTGTAAAAATCCCATTGGACTGCATGTGTGTCACAAACCCCTTTGGACAGCGTGTGTGTCACAATCCACCTGGAAACTGGGTGTGTCACAAACACCCCTGGACAGGGTGTGTCTCACAAATGCCATTGGAAAGCCTGTGTGTCACAAACCCCATTGGACAGCGTGTGTCTCACAAACCCCATTGCACTACCTGTGTGTCACAAACCCCATTGCACAGCATGTGTGTCACAAACGGCATTGGACAGCGTGTGTGTCACAAACCCCATTGAAGAGTGTATGTGTCAGAAACCCCATTAGACAGCGTGTGTGTCTCAAACCCCATTGGACAGCGTGTGTGTCACAAACCCCATTGAAGAGTGTATGTGTCAGAAACCCCATTAGACAGCGTGTGTGTCATAAACCCCATTGGACAGCGTCTGTGTCACAAACCCCATTGGACAGGGTGTGTGTCACAAACACCCCTGGACAACGTGTGTGTCACAAACGCCCCCGTACAGGGTGTGTATTGCAAACACCCCTGCACAGAGTGCGTGTCATAAACCCCATTGCACTTTGTGTGTGTCACAAACGCCTTTGGACAGCGTGTGTGTCACAAACCCCCCTGGACAGAGTGTGTATCAGAAAAACCAATGGACAGTGTGTGTGTCACAGACCCCGTTGTACAGCTCGTGTGTCACAAACAGCCCTGGACATCTTTTGTGTCACAAATGCCCCTGGACTGAGCGTGTGTCACAAACCCCACTGTAGAGTGTGTGTGTCACAAACCCCATTAGACAGTGTGTGTGTCACAAACACCCTTGGACACCGTTTGTGTCACAAATGCCCCTGGACAGCGTGTGTCACAAACCCCATTGGAGAGTGTGTATGTCACAACCCCATTGACATTGTGTGTGTCATAAACCCCAGTGGACAGCCTGTGTGTCACAAACCCCATAGTAAAGGGTGTGTGTCACAAACACGCCTGGACACCGTTTGTGTCAGAAACGCTCCTGGGCAGGTTGTGTGTCACAAATGCCCCTGGACAGCCTGTCTGTCACAAACCCCATTGGACAGCGTATGTGACACAAACCCCATTGGACAGGGTATGTGTCACAAACACCTCTGGACACCTTTTGTGTCAAAAACGCCCCTGGACTGGGTGTGTGTCACAAACCCCATTGCACTTTGTGTGTGTCACAAACGCCCCTGGACACCATTTGTGTCACAGACGCCCCTAGACATCGTGTGTGTCTCAAACCCCATTGGACAGCGTCTGTGTCACAAACCCCATTGGACAGGGTGTGTGTCACAAACACCACTGGACAGCGTGTGTGTCACAAACGCCCCCGTACAGGGTGTGTATCGCAAACACCCCTGGACAGAGTGCGTGTCATAAACCCCATTGCACTTTGTGTGTGTCATAAACACCATTGGACAGAGTGTGTGTCACAAACCCCATTGGACAGGGTGTATATCACAAACACCCCTGGACACCGTTTGTTTCACAAACGTTTCTGCACAGGATGTGTGTCACAAACCCTATTTGACAGTGCGTGTGTCACAAACCCCATTGGACAGCGTGTGTGTCACAAATCCCCTGGAAACTGTGTGTGTACAAAATACCCCTGGACAGCGTGTGTGTCACAAACCCCATTGGACAGCATGTGTCACAAGCCCCCCTGGAAACTGTGTGTGTCCAAAATATCCCTGGACAGCCTGTGTGTCACAAACCCCTTTGGACAGTGTGTGTGTCACGAACCCCATTGGACATTGTGTGTCACAAACCCCCCTGGACACTGTGTGTGTCACAAACACCCTTAGACAGGGTGTGTGTCACAAACCCCATTGGAGAGCGTGTCTGTCACAAACCCCATTGGATTGTTTGTGTATCACACACCCCATTGGACAGCATGTGTGTCACAAACCCCATTGGACAGCATGTGTCACAAGCCCCCCTGGAAACTGTGTGTGTCCAAAATATCCCTGAACAGCGTGTGTCGCAAACCCCTTTGGACAGTGTATGTGTCACAAACCCCATTGGACACCATGTGTATCACAAACCCCATTGGAAAGGCTGTGTGTCACAAACACCCCTGGACAGTGTGTGTGTCACAAACAACCCTGGACAGGTTGTTTGTCACATACCCCATTGGACAGTGTGCATGTCACAAACCCCATTGAACAACGTGTGAGTCACAAAGCCCATTGGACACTGCGTGTGTCACAAACCCCATTGGACAGCGTGTGTGTCATAAACACCATTGGACAGGGTGTGTGTCACAAACACCCCTGGACAGAATGCGTGTTCACAAACCCCATTGCAAATTTTGTGTGTCACAGATCCCATTGGACAGCATTTATGTCACAAACCCCCTTGGACAGTGTGTGTGTCAGAAACCCCCTTGGACAGCGTGTGTGTCACAAACCCCTTTGGACAGTGTGTGTATAACAAACGTACCTGGACAAGGTGTGTGTTACAAACTGCGGTGGAGTTTATGTGTGTCACAAACCCCATTGCACATTGTGTGTGTCACAAAACCCATTGGTCAGCCTGTGTGTCACAAACCCCATTGGACAGCGTGTGTCACAACCCTCCCTGATCAGCGTGTGTGTCACAAACCTCATTGGAGAGTGTGTGTGTCACAAACCCAATTGGACAGCGTGTGTGTCACAAACTCCATTGGAAGGGTTTTGTGTCACAAACGCCCTGGACACCGTTTGTGTCACAAACGCCCCTGGACAGGGTGTGTCACAAACCCCATTGGACAGCATGTGTGTCACAAACCCATTGAACAGCCATTGTATCACAAACCCCATTGCACAGGGTGTGTGTAACATACACCCTGGACGCCGTTTATGTCAGAAACGCCCCTGGACAGCGTGTGTGTCACAAACTCCATTGGAGAGTGTGTGTGTCACAAACCCCATTGGACAGCGTGTGCCACAACCCCCCCTGGAAAATGTGTGTGTCACAAACACCTCTGGACAACGTGTGTGTCACAAACGCCCCTGGACAGCGTGTGTGTCACAAACCCCATTGCACAGCGTGTGTGTCACAAACCCCATTGGACAGGTTGTGTGTCACAAACACACCTGGACACCTTTTGTGTCACAAAAGGCCCTGGACTGCGTGTGTGTCACAAACCCCATTGCAGAGTGTGTGTGTCACAAACCCCATTGGAAAGCATGTGTCACAAGCCCCCATAGAAACTGTGTGTGTCCAAAATATCCCTGGACAGCCTGTGTGTCACAAACCCCTTTGGACAGTGTGTGTGTCACGAACCCCATTGGACATTGTGTGTCACAAACCCCCCTGGACACTGTGTGTGTCACAAACACCCTTAGACAGGGTGTGTGTCACAAACCCCATTGGAGAGCGTGTCTGTCACAAACCCCATTGGATTGTGTGTGTATCACACACCCCATTGGACAGCATGTGTGTCACAAACCCCATTGGACAGCATGTGTCACAAGCTCCCCTGGAAACTGTGTGTGTCCAAAATATTCCTGGACACCGTGTGTGTCAGAAACCCCTTTGGACAAGGTGTGTTTCACAAACACCCCTGGACAGCGTGTGTGTCACAAACGCCCCTGTACAGGGTGTGTGTCACAAACACCCCTGGACAGAGTGCGTGTCATAAGCCCCATTGCACTTTGTGTGTGTCACAAACGCCTTTGGACAGTGTGTGTGTCTCAAACCCCCCTGGACAACTTGTGTATCAGAAAAACCAATGGACAGTGTGTGTTTCACAGACCCCATTGTACAGGTTGTGTGTCACGAACACCCCCGGACATCTTTTGTGTCACAAACGCCCCTGGACTGAGCGTGTGTCACAAACCCGACTGTAGAGTGTGTGTGTCACAAATCCCATTAGACAGCGTGTGTGTCACAAACAACCCTGGACACCGTTTGAGTCACAAATGCCCCTGGACAGTGTGTGTGTCACAAACCCCATTGGACAGTGTGTGTGACACAAACCCCATTGGACAGGTTGTGTGTCACAAACACCCCTGGACACCGTTTGTGTCAGAAACACCTCTGGACAGGTTGTGTGTCACAAACGCCCCTGGCCAGCGTGTGTGTCACAACCCCATTGAACACTGTCTGTGTCACAATTCCCATTAGACAGCGAGTGTGTAAGAAATCCCATTGCGCATCGTGTGTGCCACAAAACCAATTGGACAGCGTGTGTCACAATCGCCTTGGAAACTGTGCACGTCACAAACACCCCTGGAGGGCTGTGTGTCCCAAACGCCATTGGACAGCCTGTGTGTCACACACCCCATTAGACAGCGTGTGTCTCACAAACCCCATTGGACAGCCTGTGTGTCACAAACCCCATTGCACAGCATGTGTGTCACAAAACCCATTAGACAGCGTGTGTGTCACAAACCACATTGGAAAGGCTGTGTGTCACAAACACCCCTGGACAGTGTGTGTGTCACAAACGCCCGTGGACAGGGTGTTTGTCAAATACCCCATTGGACAGTGTGCATGTCACAAACCCCATTGCAGAACGTGTGTGTCAGAAATCCATTGGACAGTCGTTGTTTTCCAAACCCCATTGTATGTGTGTGTGTGTGTGTCACAAACACCCCTGGACGCCGTTTGTGTCACAAATGCCCCTGGACAGCGTGTGTGTCACAAACCCCATTGCAGAGTGTGTGTGTCACAAACCCCATTGGACTGTGTGTGTGTCACAAACCCCTTTGGACAGCATGTGTGTCACAAACTGCCTTGGACAGCCTGTGTGTCACAGCCCGCCCCGGACAGTGTGTGTATCACAAAGCCCATTGGACACTGTGTGTGGTACAAACACCATTGGACAGCGTGTGTGTCACAAACCCCATTGGAATGCGTTTGTCACAACCCCCACTGGAATCTATGTGTGTCTAAAACAGCCCTGAAGAGCGTGTGTGTCACAAACTCCATTGGAAGGGTTTTGTGTCACAAACACCCCTGGACACCGTTTGTGTAACAAACGCCCCTGGACAGGGTGTGTCGCAAACCCCATTGGACAGCGTGTGTGTCACAAACCCCATTGGAGAGTGTGTGTGTCACAAACCTCATTGGACAGAGTGTTTTTCACAAAAACCCCTGGACACCGTTTGTGTCACAAACGGCCCTGGACAGCGTGTCTGTCACAAACCCCATTGGACAGCGTGTTTAAAAAACCCCCCTGGACAGCATGTTTGTCACAAACCCCATTGGACAGTGTGTGTTTCACAAAGCTCATTGGACAGCGTTAGTGTCACAAACACCCTATGGACAGTTTGTGTGTCACAAACACCCCTGGACAGCGTGTGTGTCTACAAACGCCCCTGGACAGCCTGTGTGTCACAAACCCATTGGACAGCATGTGTGTCACCAACCCCATTGGACAGCGTGTGTGTCACAAACCTCCATGGGCAGTATGTGTGTAACAAACCCCATTGAACAGAGTGTTTGTCACAAACCCCATTGGACAGTGTGTGTGTCACTAACCCCATTGGACAGTGTGTGTGTCACAAACCCCATTGAAGAGCGTATGTGTCACTAACCCCATTGGACAGTGTGTGTGTCACAAACCCCATTGGACTGGGTGTGTGTCACAAACCCCATTGAAGAGCGTGTGTGTCACAAACCCCATTGGACAGCGTCTGTCTCACAAACCCCATTGGACTGGGTGTGTGTCACAAACACAACTGGACACCATGTGTGTAAGAACGGCCCCTGGACAGGATGTCTGTCACAATTGGAGAGTGTGTGTGTCACAAACTCCATTGGAGAATGTGTGTGTCACAAACACCCCTGGACACTATTTGTGTCACAAACGTTTCTGGACAGGATGTGTGTCAATAACCCCATTGGGCATCGTGTGTGTCACAAACACCCCTGGACACCGTGTGTGTCACAAACGCCCCTGGACAGCGTGTGTGTCACAAACCCCATAGCACAGCGTGTGTGTCACAAACCCCATTGGACAGGGTGTATCTAACAAACCCCATTGGACAGCCTGTGTTTCACAAACCCCATTGGACAGCGTGTGTCACAAACCCCATTGTACAGGGTGTGTGTCACAAAGCCCTGGACAGCGTGTGTGTCACAACTCCCCGTGGACAGTTTGTGAGTCACAAACCTGATTTGACAGTGTTTGTGTCACAAACCCCACTGGACAGCGTGAGTGTCAGAAACACCATTGGGCAGTGTGTGTGACACAAACCCCATTGGACAGGTTGTGTGTCACAAACACCCCTGGACACCGTTTGTGTCAGAAACACCTCTGGACAGATTGTGTGTCACAAACGCCCCTGGCCAGCGTGTGTGTCACAAACCCATTGAACACTGTCTGTGTCACAATTCCCATTAGACAGCGAGTGTGTAAGAAATCCCATTGCGCATCGTGTGTGCCACAAAACCAATTGGACAGCGTGTGTCACAATCGCCTTGGAAACTGTGCACGTCACAAACACCCCTGGAGGGCTGTGTGTCCCAAACGCCATTGGACAGCCTGTGTGTCACACACCCCATTAGACAGCGTGTGTCTCACAAACCCCATTGGACAGCCTGTGTGTCACAAACCCCATTGCACAGCATGTGTGTCACAAAACCCATTAGACAGCGTGTGTGTCACAAACCACATTGGAAAGGCTGTGTGTCACAAACACCCCTGGACAGTGTGTGTGTCACAAACGCCCGTGGACAGGGTGTTTGTCAAATACCCCATTGGACAGTGTGCATGTCACAAACCCCATTGCAGAACGTGTGTGTCAGAAATCCATTGGACAGTCGTTGTTTTCCAAACCCCATTGTATGTGTGTGTGTGTATGTCACAAACACCCCTGGACGCCGTTTGTGTCACAAATGCCCCTGGACAGCGTGTGTGTCACAAACCCCATTGCAGAGTGTGTGTGTCACAAACCCCATTGGACTGTGTGTGTGTCACAAACCCCTTTGGACAGCATGTGTGTCACAAACTGCCTTGGACAGCCTGTGTGTCACAGCCCGCCCCGGACAGTGTGTGTATCACAAAGCCCATTGGACACTGTGTGTGGTACAAACACCATTGGACAGCGTGTGTGTCACAAACCCCATTGGAATGCGTTTGTCACAACCCCCACTGGAATCTATGTGTGTCTAAAACAGCCCTGAAGAGCGTGTGTGTCACAAACTCCATTGGAAGGGTTTTGTGTCACAAACACCCCTGGACACCGTTTGTGTAACAAACGCCCCTGGACAGGGTGTGTCGCAAACCCCATTGGACAGCGTGTGTGTCACAAACCCCATTGGAGAGTGTGTGTGTCACAAACCTCATTGGACAGAGTGTTTTTCACAAAAACCCCTGGACACCGTTTGTGTCACAAACGGCCCTGGACAGCGTGTCTGTCACAAACCCCATTGGACAGCGTGTTTAAAAAACCCCCCTGGACAGCATGTTTGTCACAAACCCCATTGGACAGTGTGTGTTTCACAAAGCTCATTGGACAGCGTTAGTGTCACAAACACCCTATGGACAGTTTGTGTGTCACAAACACCCCTGGACAGCGTGTGTGTCTACAAACGCCCCTGGACAGCCTGTGTGTCACAAACCCATTGGACAGCATGTGTGTCACCAACCCCATTGGACAGCGTGTGTGTCACAAACCTCCATGGGCAGTATGTGTGTAACAAACCCCATTGAACAGAGTGTTTGTCACAAACCCCATTGGACAGTGTGTGTGTCACTAACCCCATTGGACAGTGTGTGTGTCACAAACCCCATTGAAGAGCGTATGTGTCACTAACCCCATTGGACAGTGTGTGTGTCACAAACCCCATTGGACTGGGTGTGTGTCACAAACCCCATTGAAGAGCGTGTGTGTCACAAACCCCATTGGACAGCGTCTGTCTCACAAACCCCATTGGACTGGGTGTGTGTCACAAACACAACTGGACACCATGTGTGTAAGAACGGCCCCTGGACAGGATGTCTGTCACAATTGGAGAGTGTGTGTGTCACAAACTCCATTGGAGAATGTGTGTGTCACAAACACCCCTGGACACTATTTGTGTCACAAACGTTTCTGGACAGGATGTGTGTCAATAACCCCATTGGGCATCGTGTGTGTCACAAACACCCCTGGACACCGTGTGTGTCACAAACGCCCCTGGACAGCGTGTGTGTCACAAACCCCATAGCACAGCGTGTGTGTCACAAACCCCATTGGACAGGGTGTATCTAACAAACCCCATTGGACAGCCTGTGTTTCACAAACCCCATTGGACAGCGTGTGTCACAAACCCCATTGTACAGGGTGTGTGTCACAAAGCCCTGGACAGCGTGTGTGTCACAACTCCCCGTGGACAGTTTGTGAGTCACAAACCTGATTTGACAGTGTTTGTGTCACAAACCCCACTGGACAGCGTGAGTGTCAGAAACACCATTGGGCAGTGTATGTCAAAACCCTCCCTGGACAGTGTGTGTGTCACAAACCCCCCTGGACAGTGTGTTTTTAACAAACATCCCTGGACACCGTTTGTGTTACAATCGCCCCTGGACAGGGTGTGTGAAAACCCCATTGGACACTGTGTGTGTCACAAACCCCATTGCACACTGTGTGTGTCACAAGCCCCATTGGACAGCGTGTGTGTCACAAGCCCTTTTGGACAGTGTGTGTGTAACAAACGTCCCTGAACAAGGTGTGTGTTACAAACCGTGGTGGAGTTTGTGTGTGTCACAAACCCCATTGGACAGCCTGTGTGTCACAAACCCCATTGGACAGGATGTGTGTCACAAACACCCCTGGACAACATTTGTGTCAGTAACGTCCCTGGACAGAGTGTGTGTCACAAACCCCATTGGACAGTGTGTGTGTCGCAAAACCGATTGGACAGCCTGTGTTTCACAAACCCCATTGGACATGGTGTGTGTCACAAACCCCATTGGACAGCGTGTTTCACAACCACCCCTGTACAGTGTGTTTTTCACAAACACCCCTGGACACCGTTTGTGTTACAATCGCCCCTGGACAGGGTGTGTGTGACAAACCCCATTGGACACTGTGTGTGTCACAAACCCCATTGCACAAGGTGTCTGTCAGAAACACCCCTGGACACCGTGTGTGTCACAAATGCCCCTGGACAGGGTATGTGTCACAAACTCCGTTGGACAGCATGTGTGACAAAAACCCCACTGGACAGCGTGCATGTTACAAACCCCATTGGACATTGTGTGTGTCACAAACACCATGGGACAGCATGTGTGTCACAATCCCCCTTGAACAGTGTTTGTGTTACAAACACCTCTGGACAGCTTTTGTGTCACAAACCCCATTGGACAGTGTGTGTGTCTCAAAACCGATTCGAGCGCCTGTTTGTCACAAACCCCTTTGGACAGCGTGTGTGTTCACAAACCCCATTGGACAGGGTGTGTGTCACAAACACCCCTAGACACCGTTTGTCTCACAAACGTTTCTGAACAGGATGTGTGTCACAAACCCCATTTGACAGTGCGTGTGTCACAAACCCCATTGGACAGGGTGTGTGTCACAAACCCCCTGGAAACTTTGTGTGTACAAAATACCCCTGGACAGCGTGTGTGTCACAAACCCCATTGGATCGCCTGTGTGTCACAATCCCCATTGGACAGGGTGTGTGTCACAAACACCCCTGGACACCGTTTGTGTCACAAACGCTCCTGGACAGAGTGTGTGTCACAACCGCCATTGGACAGTGTGTGTGACATAAACCTCATTGGACAGCGTCCATGTCACAAACCCTGTTGGATATTGTGTGTGTCACAAACCCCCTTGCACAGGGTGTGTGTCACAAACCACATTGGACAGTGTGTATGTCACAACCCAATTGAACACTGTCTGTGTCACAATTCCCATTCGACAGAGGGTGTGTAAGAAATCCCGTTGCACAGCGTGTGTGTCACAAACCCAGTTGGACAGCGTGTGTCACAATCGCCCTGGAAACCGTGCGTGTCACAAACCCCCCTGGACAGGGTGTGTGTAAAAATCCCATTGGACTGCATGTGTGTCACAAACCCCCTTGGACAGTGTGTGTGTCAAAAACCCCCTTGGACAGCGTGTGTGTCACAAACCCCTTTGGACAGTGTGTGTGTAACAAACATCCCTGGACAAGGTGTGTGTTACAAACCGCGGTGGAGTTTGTGTGTGTCACAAATCCCATTGCACATTGTGTGTGTAACAAACCCCAATGGACAGCCTGTGTGTCACAAACCCCATTGGACAGGGTGTGTGTCACAAACACCCGTGGACAACATTTGTGTCAGTAACGTCCCCGGACAGGGTGTGTGTCACAAAGCCCATTGGACAGTGTGTGTGTCGCAAACCCAATTGGACAGCCTGTGTGTCACAAACTTCATTGGAAAGCGTGTATGTCACAAACCCCATTGGACATGGTGTGTGTGACAAACCCCATTGGACAGCGTGTTTCACAACCACCCCTGTACAGTGTGTTTTTCACAAACACCCCTGGACACCCTTTCTATTACAATCGCCCCTGGACAGGGAGTGTGTCACATACCCCATTGAAGAGTGTGTGTGTCACATACCCCATGGGACAGCATATGTGTCACAAACCCCATTGGACTGTGTTTGTGTCACAAACACCTCTGGACAGCTTTTGTGTCACAAACCCCATTGCACAGTCTGTGTGTCACAAACCCCTTCGGACAGTGTGTGTGTCACAAACCCATTGAACACTGTGTGTGTCAGAAACCCTATTGGACAGCGTGTGTGTAAGAAAACCCATTGGACAGCGTGTGTGTCACAACCCCCCGTGGAATCTGTGTGTGTCACAAACACCCCTGGACAGGGTTTGTGTCACAAACCCTATTGGAGAGTGTGTGTGTCACAAACTGTATTGCACAGCGTGTGTGTCACAAACCCCATTGGAGATTCTGTATGTCACAAACCCCATTGGACAGGGTGTGTGTCACAAACCCCATAGTAAAGGGTGTGTGTCACAAACGGCCCTGGACACCATTTGTGTCACAAAAGCCCCTGGACAGTGTGTGTGTCACAAACCGCATTGGACAGTGTGTGTGTCACAAACCCCATTGGACAGCGTGTGTCACAATCCCCCTGGAAACTGTGTGTGTACAAAATACCACTGGACAGTGTGTGTGTCACAAACCCCATTGGGTAACCTGTGTGTCACAATCCCCATTGGACGGGGTGTGTGTCACAAACACCCCTGGACAGCGTGTGTGTCACAAACCCCATTGCAGAGCGTGTGTGTCAGAAACCGCATTGGACAGCCTGTGTGTCACAACCCCTCTTGGACAGTGTCTGTGTTCACAAACCCCTATAAACAGTGTGTGTGTCACAAAGCTAATTGAACACCGTGTGTCGTACAAACGCCATTGCATAGCGTGTGTGTCACAAACCCATCGGACAGCCGTTGTTTCACAAACCCCATTGGACAGGGTGTGTGTCACAAACCTCATTGGACAGAGTGTTTTTCACAAACACCCCTGGACACTGTTTGTGTCACAAACGCTCCTGGACAGGGTGTGTGTCACAACCGCCATTGGACAGTGTGTGTGACATAAACCCCATTGGACAGCGTGCATGTCACAAACCCTGTTGGACATTGTGTGTGTCACAAACCCCCTTGCACAGGGTGTGTGTCACAAACCACATTGGACAGTGTGTATGTCACAACCCCATTGAACACTATCTGTGTCACAATTCCCATTAGACAGAGGGTGTGTAAGAAATCCCGTTGCACAGCGTGTGTGTCACAAACCCAATTGGACAGCGTGTGTCACAATCGCCCTGGAAACCGTGCGTGTCACAAACCCCCCTGGACAGGGTGTGTGTAAAAATCCCATTGGACTGCATGTGTGTCACAAACCCCTTTGGATAGCGTATGTGTCACAATCCACCTGGAAACTGGGTGTGTCATAAACACCCCTGGACAGGGTGCGTGTCACAAACTCCATTGGACAGCCTGTGTGTCACAAACCCCATTGGACAGCGTGTGTGTCACAAACCCCATTGGACAGCCTGTGTGTCACAAACCCCATTGGACAGCGTGTGTGTCACAAACCCCATTGTACAGGGTGTGTGTCACAAAGCCCTGGACAGCGTGTGTGTCACAACTCCCCGTGGACAGTTTGTGAGTCACAAACCTGATTTGACAGTGTGTGTGTCACAAACCCCACTGGACAGCGTGTGTGTCAGAAACACCATTGGACAGTGTATGTCAAAACCCTCCCTGGACAGTGTGTGTGTCACAAACCCCATTGAAGAGCGTGTGTGTCACAAACCCCATTGGACAGCGTCTGTCTCACAAACCCCATTGGACTAGGTGTGTGTCACAAACACAACTGGACACCATGTGTGTGAGAAATGCCCCTGGACAGTATGTCTGTCACAAGGACAATTGGAGAGTGTGTGTGTCAAAAACTCCATTGGAGAATGTATGTGCCACAAACGCCACTAGACAGCATGTGGGTCACAAACAACATTGGAGAGTGTGTGTGTCACAAACCCCACTAGACATCATGTGTGTCGCAAACCCCATTAGACAGTGTGTGTCACACCGCCTCCTTGAAAATCTGTGTAATGACAAACCCAACTGGACAAAATGTGTGTCACAAACCGCACTAGACAGCATGTGTGTAACAAACCCCATTGGACAATGTGTGTGTCACAAACCCCATTAGACAGCGTGTGTGTAACAAACCCCATTGGACAGTGTGTGTGTCAGAAACCTCATTGGACAGCGTGTGTGTCACAAACACCGTTGGACAGCGTGTGTCACAAACCCCCCTGTAGAGTGTGTGTTTCACATACCCCATTGGACAGTGTGTGTGTCACAAACCCCATTGGACAGCGTGTGTGTAACAAACCCTTTTGGACAGTGTGTGTGTAACAAACGTCCCCGGAAAAGGTGTGTATTACAAACAACAGTGGAGTTTGTGTGTGTCACAAACCCCATTGCACACTGTGTGTGTCACAAACCCCATTGGACAGCCTGTGTGTCACAAACCCCTGGACAGCGTGTGTGTTACAACTCCCCGTGCACAGTTTGTGAGTCACAAACCTGATTTGACAGTGTGTGTTTCACAAACCCCCGTGGACAGTGTGTGTGTCACTAACCGCATTGGACAGTGTGTGTGTCACAAACCCCATTGAAGAGCGTGTGTGTCACAAACCCCATTGGACAGTGTCTGTGTCATAAACACCATTGGACTGGGTGTGTGTCACAAACACAACTGGAAACCTTGTGTGTAAAAAACGCCCCTGGACTGGATGTCTGTCACAAGGACAATTGGAGAGTGTGTGTGTCACAAACTCCATTGGAGAGTGTGTGTGTCACAAACCCCACTAGACATCATGTGTGTCACAAACCCCATTAGACAGTGTGTGTCACACCGCCCCCTGGAAAATCTGTGTAATGACAAACCCCACTGGACAGGGTGTGTATCACAAACCCCTGGACAGTTTCTGTGTCACAAACCCCAGTTGACAGCGTTTGTGTCACAAACCCCATTGGACAGTGTGTGTGTAACAAACCTCATTGGACAGTGTGTGTGTCACAAACACCATTGGACAGCGTGTGTCACAACCCCCCCTGTAGAGTGTGTGTTTCACATACCCCATTGGACAGTGTGTGTGTGACAAACCCCATTGGACAGCGTGTGTCACAACCCCATTGGACATGGTGTAGGTCACAAATCCCATTGGACAGCGTGTTTCAGAACCACCCCTGTACAGTGTGTTTTTCACAAACACCCCTGGACAGTGTGTGTGTCACAAACGCCCCTGGACAGGGTGTGTGTGACAAACCCCATTGGACAGCGTGTGTTTCACAAACCCCATTGGACAGGGTGTATGTCACAAACCCCATTGGACAGCCTGTGTTTCACAAACCCCATTGGACAGCGTGTGTGTCACAAACCCCATTGTACAGGGTGTGTGTCACAAAGCCCTGGACAGCGTGTGTGTCACAACTCCCCGTGGACAGTTTGTGAGTCACAAACCTGATTTGACAGTGTGTGTGTCACAAACCCCACTGGACAGCGTGAGTGTCAGAAACACCATTGGGCAGTGTATGTCAAAACCCTCCCTGGACAGTGTGCGTGTCACAAACCCCATTGAAGAGCGTGTGTGTCACAAACCTCATTGGACAGCGTCTGTCTCACAAACCCCATTGGACTAGGTGTGTGTCACAAACACAACTGGACACCATGTGTGTAAGAAACGCCCCTGGACAGGATGTCTGTCACAAGGACAATTGGAGAGTTTGTGTGTCAAAAACTCCATTGGAGAATGTGTGTGTCACAAACGCCACTAGACAGCATGTGGGTCACAAACAACATTGGAGAGTGTGTGTGTCACAAACCCCACTAGACATCATGTGTGTCACAAACCCCATCAGACAGTGTGTGTCACACCGCCCCCTGGAAAATCTGTGTAATGACAAACCCAACTGGACAGGATGTGTGTCACAAACCGCACTAGACAGCATGTGTGTAACAAACCCCATTGGACAATGTGTGTGTCACAAACCTCACTGGACAGCGTGTGTGTCACAAACACCATTGGACAGCGTGTGTCACAAACCCCCCTGTAGAGTGTGTGTTTCACATTCCCCATTGGACAGTGTGTGTGTCACAAACCCCATTGGACAGCGTGTGTGTAACAAACCCTTTTGGACAGTGTGTGTGTAACAAACGTCCCTGGACAAGGTGTGTGTTACAAACAGCGGTGGAGTTTGTGTGAGTCACAAACCCCATTGCACACTGTGTGTGTCACAAACCCCATTGGACAGCCTGTGTGTCACAAACCCCTGGACAGCGTGTGTGTCACAACTCCCCGTGCACAGTTTGTGAGTCACAAACCTGATTTGACAGTGTGTGTTTCACAAACCTCACTGGACAGTGTGTGTGTCAGAAACACCATTGGACAGTGTATGTCAAAACCCTCCCTGAACAGTGTGTGTGTCACAAACCCCCCTGGACAGTGTGTGTGTCACTAACCGCATTGGACAGTGTGTGTGTCACAAACCCCATTGAAGAGCGTGTGTGTCACAAACCCCATTGGACAGCGTCTGTTTCACAAACACCATTGGACTGGGTATGTGTCACAAACACAACTGGAAACCGTGTGTGTAAAAAACGCCCCAGGACTCGATGTCTGTCACAAGGACAATTGGAGAGTGTGTGTGTCACAAACTCCATTGGAGAGTGTGTGTGTCACAAACCCCACTAGACATCATGTGTGTCACAAACCCCATTAGACAGTGTGTGTCACACCGCCCCCTGGAAAATCTGTGTAATGACAAACCCCACTGGACAGGGTGTGTATCACAAACCCCTGGACAGTTTCTGTGTCACAAACCCCAGTTGACAACGTTTGTGTCACAAACCCCATTGGACAGCGTGTGTGTAACAAACCTCATTGGACAGTGTGTGTGTCACAAACACCATGAGACAGCGTGTGTCACAAACCCCCCTGTAGAGTGTGTGTTTCACATACCCCATTGGACAGTGTGTGTGTCACAAACCCCATTGGACATGGTGTAGGTCACAAACCCCATTGGACAGCGTATTTCAGAACCACCCCTGTACAGTGTGTTTTTCACAAACACCCCTGGACACCGTTTGTGTTACAATCGCCCCTGGACAGGGTGTGTGTGACAAACCCCATTGGACACTGTGTGTGTCACAAACCCCATTGCACAAGGTGTCTGTCAGAAACACCCCTGGACACCGTGTGTGTCACAAATGCCCCTGGACAGGGTATGTGTAACAAACCCCATTGGACAGCATGTGTGACAAAAACCCCACTGGACAGCGTGCATGTTACAAATCCCATTGGACATTGTGTGTGTCACAAACACCATGGGACAGCATGTGTGTCACAATCCCCCTTGGACAGTGTTTGTGTCACAAACACCTCTGGACAGCTTTTGTGTCACAAACCCCATTGGACAGTTTGTGTGTCACAAACCCCTTCGGACAGTGTATGTGTCGCTAAATCGATTGGACAGCCTGTGTTTCAAAAACCCCATTGGACAGCCTGTGTGTTCACAAACCCCATTGGACAGCGTGTGTGTCACAAGCCCTTTTGGACAGTGTGTGTGTAACAAACGTCCCTGGACAAGGTGAGTGTTACAAACCGCGGTGGAGTTTGTGTGTGTCACAAACCCCATTGCACACTGTGTGTGCCACAAACCCCATTGGACAGCCTGTGTGTCACAAACCCCATTGGACAGGGTGTGTGTCACAAATACCCCTGGACAACATTTGTGTCAGCAACGTCCCTGGACAGAGTGTGTGTCACAAACCCCATTGGACAGTGTGTGTGTCGCAAAACCGATTGGACAGCCTGTGTGTCACAAACCCCATTGGACAGCGTGTATGTCACAAACCCCATTGGACATGGTGTAGGTCACAAACCCCATTGGACAGCGTGTTTCAGAACCACCCCTGTACAGTGTGTTTTTCACAAACACCCCTGGACACCGTTTGTGTTACAATCGCCCCTGGACAGGGTGTGTGTGACAAACCCCATTGGACACTGTGTGTGTCACAAACCCCATTGCACAAGGTGTCTGTCAGAAACACCCCTGGACACCGTGTGTGTCACAAATGCCCCTGGACAGGGTATGTGTCACAAACACCCCTGGACAGGGTGTGTGTAAAAATCCCATTGGACTGCATGTGTGTCAAAAACCCCTTTGGACAGCGTGTGTGTCACAATCCACCTGGAATCTGGGTGTGTCACAAACACCCCTGGACAGGGTGTGAGTCCCAAATGCCATTGGACAGCCTGTGTGACACACACCCCATTGGACAGCGTGTGTCTCACAAACCCCATTGGACAGCCTGTGTGTCACAAAACCCCATTGCACAGCATGTGTGTCACAAACCGCATTGAACAGTGTGTGTGTCACAACCCCTCTTGGACAGTGTGTGTGTCACTAACCCCCCTAAACAGTGTGTGTGTTCACAAAACCCATTGGACACCGTGTTTGGTACAAACGCCATTGGACAGCGTGTGTGTCACAAAGCCATTGAACAGCCGTTGTATCACAAACCCCATTGCACAGAGTGTGAGTAACATACACCCCTGGACGCCATTTGTGTCAGAAACGCCCCTGGACAGCGTGTGTGTCACAAGCTCCATTGGAGAGTGTGTGTGTCACAAACCCCATTGGACAGCGTGTGTCACAACCCTCCCTGGAAAATGTGTGTTTCGCAAACACCCCTGGACAACGTTTGTGTCACAAATGCCCCTGGACAGCGTGTGTGTCACAAACCCCATTCCACAGCGTGTGTGTCACAAACCCCATTGGACAGGGAGTGTGTCACAAAGACCCCTGGACACCGTTTGTGTCACAAACACCCCTGGACAGCGTATGTGTCACAAACCCCATTGGAGAGTGTTTATGTCCAAACCCCATTGGACATCGTGTGTGTCACAAAACCCACTGAACAGGGTGTGTTTCACAAACACCCCTGGACAGCGTGTGTGTCACAAACGCCCCTGTACAGGGTGTGTATCACAAACACCCCTGGACAGAGTGCGTGTCATAAGCCCCATTGCACTTTGTGTGTGTCACAAACGCCATTGGAAAACGTGTGTTTCACAAACCCCATTGGACAGGGTGTGTGTCGCAAACACCCCTGGACACCGTTTTTGTCACAAATGCCCCTGGACAGCGCGTGTGCCACAAACCCCATTGGACAGCACGTGTGTCACAAACCCCATTGGATAGTGTGTGTGTCAGAAACCCCATTGGACAGGGTGTGTGTCACAAACACCTCTGGCAGAGTGTGTGTCACAAACACCCTTGCACAGGGTGTATATCACAAACACGCCTGAACGGAGTGTGTGTCACAAACCCCATTGCACTTTGTGTGTGTCACAAAGCCCATTGGACAGCGTGTGTGTCACAAACCCCATTGGACAGCATGTGTCACAAGCCCCCTGGAAACTGTGTGTGTCACGAACCCCATTCTACAGTGTGTGTCACAAACTCCATTGGAGAGCGTGTGTGTCACAAACCCCATTGGACAGATAGTGTCACAACCCTCCCTGGACAGCATGTGTGTCACAAACCTCATTGGAGAGTGTGTGTGTCACTAACCCCATTGGACAGCGTGTGTGTCACAAACCCCATTGGAAAGGGTGTGTGTCACAAACACCCCTGGACAGTGTGCATGTCACAAACCCCATTGAACAATGTGTGAGTCTAAAAGCCCATTGGACACTGCGTGTGTCACAAACCCCATTGGACAGCGTGTGTGTCATAAACACCATTGGACAGGGTGTGTGTCACAAACACCCCTGGACAGAATGCGTGTTCACAAACCACATTGCAAATTGTGTGTGTCACAAACCCCATTGGACAGTGTGTGTGTCACAAACCCCATTGGACTGCGTGTATCACAATCCCTCTGGAAACTGTGTGTGTACAAAATACCGCTGGACAGCGTGAGTGTCACAAACCCCATTCGATAATCTGTGTGTCACAAACCCCATTGGACAGCCTGTGTGTCACAAACCCCATTGCAGAGAGTGTGTGTTAGAAACCGCATTGGACAGCCTGTGTGTCACAACCCCTCTTGGACAGTGTGTGTGTCACAAACCCCTATAAACAGTGTGTGTGTCACAAAGCCAATTGAACACCGTGTGTCGTACAAACGCCATTGGATAGCATGTGTGTCACAAACCCATTGGACAGCCGTTGTTTCACAAACCCCATTGGACAGGGTGTGTGTCACAAACACCCCTGGACAGCGTGTGTGTCACAAATGCCCCTGGACAGCGTGTGTGTCACAAACTCCATTGCAGAGTGTGTGTGTCACAAACCCCATTGGACAGCGTGTGTGTCACAAACCCCATTGGACTGTGTGTGTGTCACAAACCCCTTTGGACAGCATGTGTGTCACAAACCGCATTGGACAGCCTGTGTGTCACAGCCCCCCCCGGACAGTGTGTGTATCACAAAGCCCATTGGACACTGTGTGTGGTACAAACACCATTGGACAGCGTGTGTCACAATCCCCATTGGAATGCGTTTGTCACAACCCCCACTGGAATCTATGTGTGTCTAAAACAGCCCTGGAGAGCGTGTGTGTCACAAACCCCATTGGACAGTGTGTGTGTCACAAACCTCATTGGACAGAGTGTTTTTCACAAACACCCCTGGACACCGTTTGTGTCACAAACGGCCCTGGACAGCGTGTCTGTCACAAACCTCATTGGACAGCCCGTGTGTCACAAACCCCATTGGACAGCGTGTTTAAAAAACCCCCCTGGACAGCATGTTTGTCACAAACCCCATTGGACAGTGTGTGTTTCACAAAGCTCATTGGACCGCGTTAGTGTCACAAACACCCTATGGACAGTGTGTGTGTCACAAACACCCCTGGACACCGTGTGTGTCTACAAACGCTCCTGGACAGCCTGTGTGTCACAAACCCATTGCACAGCGTGTGTGTCACCAACCCCATTGGACAGCATATGTGTCACAAACCCCCATGAGCAGTGTGTGTGTCACAAACACCATTGAACAGAGTGTTTGTCACAAACCCCATTGGACAGTGTGTGTCACAAACACCCCTGGACACCGTTTATGTCACAAAAGCCCCTGGAAAGTTCCTCTGTAACAAACTCCATTGGACAGTGTGTGTGTGACAAACCCCATGGACAGGGTGTGTGTCACAAAGACCACTGGACACTGTTTGTGTCACAAACGTTTCTGGACAGGATGTGTGACAAAAACCCCATTGGGCATCGTGTGTGTCACAAACACCCCTGGACACCGTGTGTGTCACAAACGCCCCTGGACAGGGTGTGTGTGACAAACCCCATTGGACAGCGTGTGTTTCACAAACCCCATTGGACAGGGTGTATGTCACAAACCCCATTGGACAGCCTGTGTTTCACAAACCCCATTGGACAGCGTGTGTGTCACAAACCCCATTGTACAGGGTGTGTGTCACAAAGCCCTGGACAGCGTGTGTGTCACAACTCCCCGTGGACAGTTTGTGAGTCACAAACCTGATTTGACAGTGTGTGTGTCACAAACCCCACTGGACAGCGTGTGTGTCAGAAACACCATTGGGCAGTGTATGTCAAAACCCTCCCTGGACAGTGTGTGTGTCACAAACCCCATTGAAGAGCGTGTGTGTCACAAACCCCATTGGACAGCGTCTGTCTCACAAACCCCATTGGACTAGGTGTGTGTCACAAACACAACTGGACACCATGTGTGTGAGAAATGCCCCTGGACAGTATGTCTGTCACAAGGACAATTGGAGAGTGTGTGTGTCAAAAACTCCATTGGAGAATGTATGTGCCACAAACGCCACTAGACAGCATGTGGGTCACAAACAACATTGGAGAGTGTGTGTGTCACAAACCCCACTAGACATCATGTGTGTCGCAAACCCCATTAGACAGTGTGTGTCACACCGCCTCCTGGAAAATCTGTGTAATGACAAACCCAACTGGACAGAATGTGTGTCACAAACCGCACTAGACAGCATGTGTGTAACAAACCCCATTGGACAATGTGTGTGTCACAAACCCCATTAGACAGCGTGTGTGTAACAAACCCCATTGGACAGTGTGTGTGTCACAAACCTCATTGGACAGCGTGTGTGTCACAAACACCGTTGGACAGCGTGTGTCACAAACCCCCCTGTAGAGTGTGTGTTTCACATACCCCATTGGACAGTGTGTGTGTCACAAACCCCATTGGACAGCGTGTGTGTAACAAACCCTTTTGGACAGTGTGTGTGTAACAAACGTCCCCGGAAAAGGTGTGTATTACAAACAGCAGTGGAGTTTGTGTGTGTCACAAACCCCATTGCACACTGTGTGTGTCACAAACCCCATTGGACAGCCTGTGTGTCACAAACCCCTGGACAGCGTGTGTGTCACAACTCCCCGTGCACAGTTTGTGAGTCACAAACCTGATTTGACAGTGTGTGTGTAACAAACCCCCCTGGACAGTGTGTGTGTCACTAACCGCATTGGACAGTGTGTGTGTCACAAACCCCATTGAAGAGCGTGTGTGTCACAAACCCCATTGGACAGTGTCTGTGTCATAAACACCATTGGACTGGGTGTGTGTCACAAACACAACTGGAAACCTTGTGTGTAAAAAACGCCCCTGGACTGGATGTCTGTCACAAGGACAATTGGAGATTGTGTGTGTCACAAACTCCATTGGAGAGTGTGTGTGTCACAAACCCCACTAGACATCATGTGTGTCACAAACCCCATTAGACAGTGTGTGTCACACCGCCCCCTGAAAAATCTGTGTAATGACAAACCCCACTGGATAGGGTGTGTATCACAAACTCCTGGACAGTTTCTGTGTCACAAACCCCAGTTGACAGCGTTTGTGTCACAAACCCCATTGGACAGCGTGTGTGTAACAAACCTCATTGGACAGTGTGTGTGTCACAAACACCATGAGACAGCGTGTGTCACAAACCCCCCTGTAGAGTGTGTGTTTCACATACCCCATTGGACAGTGTGTGTGTCACAAACCCCATTGGACAGCGTGTGTCACAACCCCATTGGACATGGTGTAGGTCACAAATCCCATTGGACAGCGTGTTTCAGAACCACCCCTGTACAGTGTGTTTTTCACAAACACCCCTGGACACCGTGTGTGTCACAAACGCCCCTGGACAGGGTGTGTGTGACAAACCCCATTGGACAGCGTGTGTTTCACAAACCCCATTGGACAGGGTGTATGTCACAAACCCCATTGGACAGCCTGTGTGTCACAAACCCCATTGGACAGCGTGTGTGTCACAAACCCCATTGTACAGGGTGTGTGTCACAAAGCCCTGGACAGCGTGTGTGTCACAACTCCCCGTGGACAGTTTGTGAGTCACAAACCTGATTTGACAGTGTGTGTGTCACAAACCCCACTGGACAGCGTGAGTGTCAGAAACACCATTGGGCAGTGTATGTCAAAACCCTCCCTGGACAGTGTGCGTGTCACAAACCCCATTGAAGAGCGTGTGTGTCACAAACCCCATTGGACAGCGTCTGTCTCACAAACCCCGTTGGACTAGGTGTGTGTCACAAACACAACTGGACACCATGTGTGTAAGAAACGCCCCTGGACAGGATGTCTGTCACAAGGACAATTGGAGAGTTTGTGTGTCAAAAACTCCATTGGAGAATGTGTGTGTCACAAACGCCACTAGACAGCATGTGGGTCACAAACAACATTGGAGAGTGTGTGTGTCACAAACCCCACTAGACATCATGTGTGTCACAAACCCCATCAGACAGTGTGTGTCACACCGCCCCCTGGAAAATCTGTGTAATGACAAACCCAACTGGACAGGATGTGTGTCACAAACCGCACTAGACAGCATGTGTGTAACAAACCCCATTGGACAATGTGTGTGTCACAAACCTCATTGGACAGCGTGTGTGTCACAAACACCATTGGACAGCGTGTGTCACAAACCCCCCTGTAGAGTGTGTGTTTCACATACCCCGTTGAACAGGGTGTGTGTCACAAACACCCGTGGACAACATTTGTGTCAGTAAGGTCCCTGGACAGGGTGTGTGTCACAAAGCCCATTGGACAGTGTGTGTGTCAGAAACCCTATTGGACAGCGTGTGTGTAAGAAAACCCATTGGACAGCGTGTGTGTCACAACCCCCCGTGGAAACTGTGTGTGTCACAAACACCCCTGGACAGGGTTTGTGTCACAAACCCCATTGGAGAGTGTGTGGGTCATAAACTCTATTGCACAGCGTGAGTGTCACAAACCCGATTGGAGATACTGTATGTCACAAACCCCATTTGACAGCGTGTGTGTCACAAACCCCATAGTAAAGGGTGTGTGTCACAAACACCCCTGGACACCATTTGTGTCACAAACACCCCTGGACAGTGTGTGTGTCACAAACCCCATTGGACAGTGTGTGTGTCACAAACCCCATTGGACTGCGTGTATCACAATCCCTCTGGAAACTGTGTGTGTACAAAATACCACTGGACAGCGTGAGTGTCACAAACCCCATTGGATAATCTGTGTGTCACAAACCCCATTGGACAGCCTGTGTGTCACAAACCCCATTGCAGAGAGTGTGTGTTAGAAACCGCATTGGACAGCCTGTGTGTCACAACCCCTCTTGGACAGTGTGTGTGTCACAAACCCCTATAAACAGTGTGTGTGTCACAAAGCCAATTGAACACCGTGTGTCGTACAAACGCCATTGGATAGCATGTGTGTCACAAACCCATTGGACAGCCATTGTTTCACAAACCCCATTGGACAGGGTGTGTGTCACAAACACCCCTGGACAGCGTGTGTGTCACAAATGCCCCTGGACAGCGTGTGTGTCACAAACTCCATTGCAGAGTGTGTGTGTCACAAACCCCATTGGACAGCGTGTGTGTCACAAACCCCATTGGACTGTGTGTGTGTCACAAACCCCTTTGGACAGCATGTGTGTCACAAACCGCATTGGACAGCCTGTGTGTCACAGCCCCCCCCGGACAGTGTGTGTATCACAAAGCCCATTGGACACTGTGTGTGGTACAAACACCATTGGACAGCGTGTGTCACAATCCCCATTGGAATGCGTTTGTCACAACCCCCACTGGAATCTATGTGTGTCTAAAACAGCCCTGGAGAGCGTGTGTGTCACAAACCCCATTGGACAGTGTGTGTGTCACAAACCTCATTGGACAGAGTGTTTTTCACAAACACCCCTGGACACCGTTTGTGTCACAAACGGCCCTGGACAGCGTGTCTGTCACAAACCTCATTGGACAGCCCGTGTGTCACAAACCCCATTGGACAGCGTGTTTAAAAAACCCCCCTGGACAGCATATTTGTCACAAACCCCATTGGACAGTGTGTGTTTCACAAAGCTCATTGGACCGCGTTAGTGTCACAAACACCCTATGGACAGTGTGTGTGTCACAAACACCCCTGGACACCGTGTGTGTCTACAAACGCTCCTGGACAGCCTGTGTGTCACAAACCCATTGCACAGCGTGTGTGTCACCAACCCCATTGGACAGCATATGTGTCACAAACCCCCATGAGCAGTGTGTGTGTCACAAACACCATTGAACAGAGTGTTTGTCACAAACCCCATTGGACAGTGTGTGTCACAAACACCCCTGGACACCGTTTATGTCACAAAAGCCCCTGGAAAGTTCCTCTGTAACAAACTCCATTGGACAGTGTGTGTGTCACAAACCCCATGGACAGGGTGTGTGTCACAAAGACCACTGGACACTGTTTGTGTCACAAACGTTTCTGGACAGGATGTGTGACAAAAACCCCATTGGGCATCGTGTGTGTCACAAACACCCCTGGACACCGTGTGTGTCACAAACGCCCCTGGACAGGGTGTGTGTGACAAACCCCATTGGACAGCGTGTGTTTCACAAACCCCATTGGACAGGGTGTATGTCACAAACCCCATTGGACAGCCTGTGTGTCACAAACCCCATTGGACAGCGTGTGTGTCACAAACCCCATTGTACAGGGTGTGTGTCACAAAGCCCTGGACAGCGTGTGTGTCACAACTCCCCGTGGACAGTTTGTGAGTCACAAACCTGATTTGACAGTGTGTGTGTCACAAACCCCACTGGACAGCGTGTGTGTCAGAAACACCATTGGACAGTGTATGTCAAAACCCTCCCTGGACAGTGTGTGTGTCACAAACCCCATTGAAGAGCGTGTGTGTCACAAACCCCATTGGACAGCGTCTGTCTCACAAACCCCATTGGACTAGGTGTGTGTCACAAACACAACTGGACACTATGTGTGTGAGAAATGCCCCTGGACAGTATGTCTGTCACAAGGACAATTGGAGAGTGTGTGTGTCAAAAACTCCATTGGAGAATGTATGTGCCACAAACGCCACTAGACAGCATGTGGGTCACAAACAACATTGGAGAGTGTGTGTGTCACAAACCCCACTAGACATCATGTGTGTCGCAAACCCCATTAGACAGTGTGTGTCACACCGCCTCCTGGAAAATCTGTGTAATGACAAACCCAACTGGACAGGATGTGTGTCACAAACCGCACTAGACAGCATGTGTGTAACAAACCCCATTGGACAATGTGTGTGTCACAAACCCCATTAGACAGCGTGTGTGTAACAAACCCCATTGGACAGTGTGTGTGTCAGAAACCTCATTGGACAGCGTGTGTGTCACAAACACCATTGGACAGCGTGTGTCACAAACCCCCCTGTAGAGTGTGTGTTTCACATACCCCATTGGACAGTGTGTGTGTCACAAACCCCATTGGACAGCGTGTGTGTAACAAACCCCATTGGACAGTGTGTGTGTCACAAACCTCATTGGACAGCGTGTGTGTCACAAACACCGTTGGACAGCGTGTGTCACAAACCCCCCTGTAGAGTGTGTGTTTCACATACCCCATTGGACAGTGTGTGTGTCACAAACCCCATTGGACAGCGTGTGTGTAACAATCCCTTTTGGACAGTGTGTGTGTAACAAACGTCCCCGGAAAAGGTGTGTATTACAAACAGCAGTGGAGTTTGTGTGTGTCACAAACCCCATTGCACACTGTGTGTGTCACAAACCCCATTGGACAGCCTGTGTGTCACAAACCCCTGGACAGCGTGTGTGTCACAACTCCCCGTGCACAGTTTGTGAGTCACAAACCTGATTTGACAGTGTGTGTGTCACAAACCCCCCTGGACAGTGTGTGTGTCACTAACCGCATTGGACAGTGTGTGTGTCACAAACCCCATTGAAGAGCGTGTGTGTCACAAACCCCATTGGACAGTGTCTGTGTCATAAACACCATTGGACTGGGTGTGTGTCACAAACACAACTGGAAACCTTGTGTGTAAAAAACGCCCCTGGACTGGATGTCTGTCACAAGGACAATTGGAGAGTGTGTGTGTCACAAACTCCATTGGAGAGTGTGTGTGTCACAAACCCCACTAGACATCATGTGTGTCACAAACCCCATTAGACAGTGTGTGTCACACCGCCCCCTGGAAAATCTGTGTAATGACAAACCCCACTGGACAGGGTGTGTATCACAAACCCCTGGACAGTTTCTGTGTCACAAACCCCAGTTGACAGCGTTTGTGTCACAAACCCCATTGGACAGCGTGTGTGTAACAAACCTCATTGGACAGTGTGTGTGTCACAAACACCATTGGACAGCGTGTGTCACAAACCCCCCTGTAGAGTGTGTGTTTCACATACCCCATTGGACAGTGTGTGTGTGACAAACCCCATTGGACAGCGTGTGTCACAACCCCATTGGACATGGTGTAGGTCACAAATCCCATTGGACAGCGTGTTTCAGAACCACCCCTGTACAGTGTGTTTTTCACAAACACCCCTGGACACCGTGTGTGTCACAAACGCCCCTGGACAGGGTGTGTGTGACAAACCCCATTGGACAGCGTGTGTTTCACAAACCCCATTGGACAGGGTGTATGTCACAAACCCCATTGGACAGCCTGTGTTTCACAAACCCCATTGGACAGCGTGTGTGTCACAAACCCCATTGTACAGGGTATGTGTCACAAAGCCCTGGACAGCGTGTGTGTCACAACTCCCCGTGGACAGTTTGTGAGTCACAAACCTGATTTGACAGTGTGTGTGTCACAAACCCCACTGGACAGCGTGAGTGTCAGAAACACCATTGGGCAGTGTATGTCAAAACCCTCCCTGGACAGTGTGCGTGTCACAAACCCCATTGAAGAGCGTGTGTGTCACAAACCCCATTGGACAGCGTCTGTCTCACAAACCCCATTGGACTAGGTGTGTGTCACAAACACAACTGGACACCATGTGTGTAAGAAACGCCCCTGGACAGGATGTCTGTCACAAGGACAATTGGAGAGTTTGTGTGTCAAAAACTCCATTGGAGAATGTGTGTGTCACAAACGCCACTAGACAGCATGTGGGTCACAAACAACATTGGAGAGTGTGTGTGTCACAAACCCCACTAGACATCATGTGTGTCACAAACCCCATCAGACAGTGTGTGTCACACCGCCCCCTGGAAAATCTGTGTAATGACAAACCCAACTGGACAGGGTGTGTGTCACAAACCGCACTAGACAGCATGTGTGTAACAAACCCCATTGGACAATGTGTGTGTCACAAACCTCATTGGACAGCGTGTGTGTCACAAACACCATTGGACAGCGTGTGTCACAAACCCCCCTGTAGAGTGTGTGTTTCACATACCCCATTGGACAGTGTGTGTGTCACAAACCCCATTGGACACTGTGTGTGGTACAAACACCATTGGACAGTGTGTGTGTCACAAACCCCTTTGGAATGCATTTGTCACAACCCCAACTGGAATCTATGTGTGTCTAAAATAACCCTGGAGAGCGTGTGTGTCACAAACTCCATTGGAAGGGTTCTGTGTCACAAACACCCCTGGACACCGTTTGTGTCACAAACGCCCCTGGACAATGTGTGTGTGTCACGAACCCCATTGGACAGTGTGTGTCACAAACCCCATTGGAGAGCGTGTGTGTCACAAACCCCATTGGACAGTGTGTGTGTCACAAACCCCATTGGAGAGTGTGTTTGTCACAAACCTCATTGGACAGAGTATTTTTCACAAACACCCCTGGACACCGTTTGTGTCACAAACGGCCCTGGACACCGTGTCTGTCACAAACCTCATTGGACAGCCTGTGTGTCACAAACCCCATTGGACAGCGTGTGTAAAAAACCCCCCTGGACAGCATGTTTGTCACAAACCCCATTGGACAGTGTGTGTTTCACAAACCTCATTGGACAACGTTAGTGTCACAAACACCCTATGGACAGTTTGTGTGTCACAAACACCCCTGGACACCATGTGTGTCTACAAACGCCCCTGGACAGCCTATGTGTCACAAACCCCTTCGGACAGTGTGTGTGTCAGCAACCCCATTGCACAGCGTGGGTGTCACAAACCCCCATGGGTAGTGTGTGTGTCACAAACCCCATTGAACAGAGTGTTTGTCACAAACCCGATTGGACAGTGTGTGTCACAAACATCCCTGGACAGTTTCTGTGTCACAAACACCCCTGGACACCGTTTATGTCACAAAAGCCCCTGGACAGTTCCTCTGTCACAAACCCCTTTGGACAGTGTGTGTGTCACAAACCCCATTGGACAGGGTGTGTGTCGCAAACACACCTGGACACTGTTTGTGTCACAAACGTTTCTGGACAGGATGTGTGTCAAAAACCCCATTGGGCATCGTGTGTGTCACAAACACCCCTGGACACCGTGTCTGTCACAAACCCCAGTGGACAGCGTGTGTGTCACAAACCCCATTGGACAGCGTGTGTTTCACAAACCCCATTGGACAGGGTGTGTCTCACAAACACCCCTAGACACTTTTTGTGTCACAAACGCCCCTGGACTGGGTGTGTGTCACAAACCCCATTGGAGAGTGTGTGTGTCATAAAGACCCCTGGACACCGTTTGTTTCACAAACGCCCCTGGACATCGTGTGTGTCACAAACCCCATTGGACAGCGTCTGTGTCACAAACCCCATTGTACAGGGTGTGTGTCACAAACACCCCTGGACAGCGTGTGTATCAGAAATGCCCCCGTACAGGTTGTGTATCACAAACACCCCTGGACAGATTGCGTGTCATAAATCCCATTACACTTTGTGTGTGTCACAATCGCCATTGGACAGCGTGTTTTTCACAAACCCCATTGGACAGGGTGTACGTCACAAACACCCCTGGACAACGTGTGTGTCACAAACGCCCTTGGACAGTATGTGTGTGTCACAAACCCAATTGGACAATGAGTCTGTCTCAAATCCCCGTGGATATTGTGTGTGTCAAAACACCACTGGACAGTGTGTGTGTCACAAACCCCATTGCACAGCGTGTGTGTCACAAACCCCATTGGACAGCGTGTGTGTCACAAACCCAGTTGGACAGCGTGTGTCAAAACCCCCCTTGACAGTGTGTGTATCACAAACACCGTTGGACAGTGTATGTGGCACAAACACCATTGTACTCTGTGTGTGTCACAAACCCTCCTGGACAGGGTGTGTGTCACCAATCGCATTGGACATCGTGTGGGTCACAAACCCCATTGGACAAAGTATGTGTCAGAAATCCCTTAGGACAGTGTGTGTGACACCAACCCCATTGGACAGTGTGTGTGTCACAAACCTCCTTGGACAGGGTGTGTGTCACAAACCTCCTTGGACACCATGTGTGTGTCACAAACCCCATTGGACAGGGTATGTGTCACCAGCCCCATTGGACAGCCTGTGTGACACAAACCCCTTTGGACAGCGTGTGTGTCACAAACCCCATTGGACAGGCTGTGTGTCACAAACTCCCCTGGACAGCATGGTTGTCACAAACCTCATTGGACAGCGTGTGTGTCACGCACCCCTCTGGACAGTCTGTGTGTCACAAACCCCATTGGACAGTTTGTGTCACAATCCCCCCTGGACATTGTGTGTGTCACAAAACTCTCCTGGACAGTGTGTGTGTCACAAACCCCACTGGACACACAGATGACTACAGTAAAAAACCAACACTGAAGGTATGCAGTTCTTTATTTCTTCTAGTTGAGGGGATCAATAAGAGATTTAGCTGCTTACACTGTTTTTGTTACTCACACACTGATGATCTAGTATAGAAGCTACAAACCTCACAAGAAGCAGACCCAGAACCTCATTTAAGTGCCCTAAGGTCAAATTAAGAAGTCATTTAGCTGGTTTTCTCAGTGATCCCCCTGCTCTGAGGTTCCTCCTTGCACAGTGACTATCAACTCCAGAAGGAAAATTTACTTTAATCCCGCACGCAGGTGAATTGTGGGTTTTTAAGTTTCTTTCCTTAAATGAATGATGTATTTCTCTCTTATATGGTTAAGTAAAGGTTCAAAAAAAAACCGCATTTCTTTGCTGGACTTTTGTTTCTTTTCAGTGGCAAAATTTGTCACTGTACAAATATTGGATCAGATGGCAACTAAAATATCATGAAGTTAGTTGACATTCCTCCAATACCCATCTATAGAAACAGATTGTTATCAGTTACTAAAATGGTTAAAAATCAGTCTTACTGCTCGTCAGTTGTTATTAATGAGAAAACTGTTTTACATAACTGACCTAAAATGCAGATGAATCCAGAAGGAAAAAAAGCCTCATTGTATGAAGACAAGTTATCTGTTTGGGCATAAACTGCATAAATGGACGTATGAGAACAAGAGCATTCCACATAGTCTGATGTGTCGTCAACCACTTTGCAGAACCCGCTGTCGGACAGCCAGCTGCAAAACAAAATGTTCACAAAGCTGGAAATCGACTTGTCTAATTCACGCGGTAAACAGGCTTGAAAATTGTTGTATCTCTGAAAACACCAGGTTTTCTAAACTACTGCATAAGTTTATCTTCATCTATTGCACGTCTTTCATGTGCAGTTTTTAGAATAGCATATTTACATGAAATTAAAACAGCTTTTAAAAAAATATATTATTAAAAAAATATAAGTATATAGTAATGAACTTTGTTTTTCTGCTAGAAATTTTTTTTGTGGCCATGTTTTAAAACTTACACAAGATTCACAGTCCCATCTGAATTTTTAACTAGTGTGTTGCTTATACTTGCACAGTGCTTTAGCCCATTCTGAAGAACACTTGCTGTTTGCTGTTTTGAAACTAAAATACATGTTCTCCTTCAGTATTGCTGAAAATTTTGGAAAAGGATACTACAGGTGACATCCTAAGCCATTTCTAGTGGAAACCACATTGTTCTGTGATACAATGTCTAGATAAAAGGAGAGTATGCAGGTAAATTCTGCTGCATCTCCTTCCTGAATAGTTTATGTCAGTGACAGACTGATAGAATCCAGACCATCTAATGAAATCATATCTAAACTAACTAGTTGTCTGCAGGATATAGAATGTAACTCTCTCTAATTTCATTTATACTGTGTGAACAGGAAAGAAATAGGCAAATCAAATAATAGGGCATTGAAGGGAATACACAGAAAACTTTAGCACATCACTTGCAATGGTGTGAGTAGCAATAAGAATGGAAAATGATCAGCAGTTCACCACTTCTGAAAAGCAGGATACATCAAGTCAAGCTAGCAGCAGCAATATTAAAAACTACCAGGAGATGGCTTTTCTGTCAAAAAGTAAGAGCCCTACAGAGATCATCGTCAAAAGTTATGCCAAAATTCTGGATATTAGCAAATAAGGAATATTCTGTTTCAGTGACTTGAAGCAATACCAGAGACGCAGGTTTAGTTCTTTGTAAGAATGGACTCGAAATGTTGTCTGATAACAACTGTAAAGAGTACAAAAGACGCTAATATTAATGAAGTGATGCCATTCTGGAATTTATGGCCTCTCAGCATTGCCCAACACATCATTACGTAAACTAAACAGTACTGTGATGAAAAAAATCAATAGTAGAAGTCTGAGAAATCTCTAAGTTAGAATAACTACACATTTTATTATACAGAATGTTTTACGTGCTGGTACAAAGGCCAGAAAAGTTAAGGGAAAAAGATGGATAAGAAATAGATCAGTTTCGTACTTGCAGGCGATCTGATCGGACTTGATGGGATTTTATACAAATAGACATGGTAGAAACTGGAAAACTAAACAGATTAATAAAACAACCTTTCAGCAGCTTGGCTCCAGAGGAGACATAGAGACTTTTGTGGAACAATCCGACTTCCTGTAGCATAAATCCGATAAACAACTACATTGTTATCTTTCAAAGGGTATGAACTCCGACCCTTCAAACTCATAGAAAAAGCCTGAAACAATACACACAACATAAACACAAACTTAATATTAAAATTCAACAGTCAGTGCTCATTTTAATCACAAACACACTAAAACGCTCACATTATTTTAAAGATATTTAAGATGGTTCGAGTAATATATAAATTAATTTATTGAAAAAATAAATTGCATTATCTTCCAACCTTGTTCTTCAAGGCAAGCTCTTTGTCTCCAGTAAGGAACCACTGCTGACTGCTATATTCTGTGAACTGTACAGATTCACAGCTCTCTTCTTGAAGAGGGGATAACACAACAGAGACCTTTAACAAATGTTCAGGTACTTGAATAAAATCTCCATCTTTTCCATCAAATCTGTGTCCGTTGATTTGCTAAGGAAACCAGTTGTGAGCCATTATTGCAATGTACGGGCAGCTGTCAAGGCTATTTTTACCTCTGTTGAAGAGGAAAAGCAACAGGGCTGGTAAGTGGAACTGAACTTTCACTATGCTTCACATAATTACTCTAAAATGTATGCGTAATTAATATTTTATTCCTTCATCATTTTAGGCTTTATTACATTTAATAAAAAGACAGCTTCCGTTTCTGTGAAAAAAGGAGGGGCGGAATTATGATGTATTTTGGCTTCTCCATTTCTCCTCTGGATTTTGCTCACTATGATCTGTAAGAAAAACCATCCCATGGTAAAACAGGTTATCATAATATTCATCTTTATAACTTGATGTAGAGAAGAGTCAATAACAAGGAGAAGCATTAAAATGGATGATCTAGCTCTTATTCCCAAGAGATGACACAAAAAACTTGCAATAAGGAATTTGAACTTTCAAGTTCTGGACACTGTTCCAGATAGCACTGTTATTTATGCCATTTACTGTCTTTTGGCTGAGATGGGCATCTTAACCCCTATAACTTATGCAATGTCACAGAAAGTTACATCTCCAAAAGAAACTGAGAAAGAAATCTAAAGCATGCTGATTTTCACCTGACGGGAAAAAAGAAAAAAGGTATTTTTTTATTCTAGATTCAACTACCAGTTTTTTAATAGGTTCACAGTGGGAGAAACCCACTGTTGAGAAGTGTTTGTGTCATAAAACTGTCATTTGTTTCTGCAGTCATCTATTTTCCCTGCCCATTAGCCTGGCCATAGCTTATGATGCACTTGCAGAAAAAACTAGGAATTTGAAACTACATGTGAAAACTATGAGTTGCTTTCAGGCAATTCTAAATAATGTTCAAGTGAGCAAAACCATGTACACAGAAATTAGAGAACGCCAGTAGAAATTTTGGGTTACTTACTGTCACCTACATCTTAAAGCATAGCTCTCCATCATATAATTACGTTATTTTCTTAGCAAGATTAATTAATCCTTTTCTAAGCAATATTTAAGCTAATGGTGACTTAATACATCCCAGATCTCCTGACTTCTACTCTCAGAGCTACCCCGCATTTGTGACACCAGCTCTTAGAGCTTTGTAAGATTCCGACAGAGTGCAACACGTTTTCATACAGGTAACAAGTCCCTTTTCTAAAAAATATCATTTACATTTTTACTGTATTAGCTTTCTGGTATTTTCAAAACATATTTTGAATTCAAGGTTACTTACCTTTCTCCCGGTGACCCACACATCACCCCTGTCAACAGGGAAAAGGCAAATTTCCCGGTCACCGCAGCAAGCAGGCTATATCCTCGTGTGTCCTCGCGCTTTGGGCTAGCCAGGGTGCAGAGTGTCTCATAGAAAAGGCTTCTACTTTTATCAGTGAGTAACTGTTTCTCACCAACATCTGTCACCTAAAGGGAGGAGAAGAAATGGAACATTTTATGCACACAAGTCTGCTTGTAACATTTCCTCATGAAACGAACATTTATCCCAGTGTTCATTCTGAAAGTTCAGCATATTTTTCATTTCTTGATCACTGCGGCCAAGGCATCAGGTGCAGTCTGTGTCAAAACTACACAAAGATATCCTTACTAATGTGGATTTATTAAAGAAACCATGTGGGACTTTTCATTCCTTCACAAGTCAAAGATCGTTGCGCCCTGAGGATTCTTGATATGATTTCTGTGTCAAAATGGCAACAGTCACAAATGAATTATTCTGCATTAATGTTTTTATACTTTTTTGTGTCTAGGTATTTAAACATTTTCCAGCTCCACATTTAAACACTTTCCAGATGCATTTTGCATTGCTCCACAAGTCCAGAAGAGCCAGGAAGCCACAAAACTAGTCCCAGAGTTTTCACAGAACTCAGGGCAATGCTGAAGTGCTCAGGTACTTGCCAGCCCGATTGCCAAAGATAATGCAGAGGGGAAAAAAAGGAAAAGAATATGCAGGCCTGGTTAAGACAACAGCAGAAGACTCCGGCTGGTCCTGGTAGGACTTGCTGGTGTGTTGACTGTATTCAA
This sequence comes from Nesoenas mayeri, assembly GCF_963082525.1. Classification (NCBI taxonomy): domain Eukaryota; kingdom Metazoa; phylum Chordata; class Aves; order Columbiformes; family Columbidae; genus Nesoenas; species Nesoenas mayeri. The sequence goes on from NW_027660014.1 coordinate 147,436, forward strand.
ATGTGAAGATAAGAACAACCTATCAGAGAGCAGTGTAGGGGAAAGGGACCTGGGGGTCCTGGGGACAGCAGGGTGACCATGAGCCAGCACTGGGCCCTTGTGGCCAGGAAGGCCAATGGGACCTGGGGTGGGTTAGAAGGGGGTGGTCAGTAGGTCAGAGAGGTTCTCCTGCCCCTCTGCTCTGCCCTGGGGAGACCACACCTGGAATCTTGTGTCCAGTTGTGGCCCCTCAGTTCCAGCAGGACAGGGAACTGCTGGAGGGAGTCCAGCGCAGCCACCAAGATGCTGAAGGGAGTGGAGCATCTCCCGTGTGAGGAAAGGCTGAGGGAGCTGGGGCTCTGGAGCTGGACAAGAGGACACTGAGGGGTGACTCATTCATGGGGATCAATATGGAAAGGGGGAGCGTCAGGAGGATGGAGCCAGGCTCTTCTCGGTGACAACCAATGGTGGGACAAGGGGTAATGGGTACAAACTGGAACACAGGAGTTTTGGAGGTTCTGCTTAAATTTGAGAAGAAACTTGTTCCCGGTGAGGGTGGCAGAGCCTGGCCCAGGCTGCCCAGGGAGCTTGTGGAGTCTCCTTCTCTGCAGACATTCCAACCCGCCTGGACACCTTCCTGTGTAACCTCATCTGAGTGTTCCTGCTCCATGGGGGGATTGCACTGGATGAGCTTTCCAGGGCCCTCCAACCCCTGACATTCTGTGAATCTGTGATTCTGTGAACCCTGAGCCTCACTGCCTTGTGCCAGGGCTAAAACCAACAAAGGTATGCCCTGAGAATCAAGAAATCGTAACAAGCTCTGTGAAAGTGTGACACCGAAGGGAAAATGTGGCACAGCACAAAACATCGTGCTATAGGTACATACACAAAATCAATACCAGTTGTTCTTTTCAACCTATTTGATTGTTGATTGCCGGCCACCATCCTAACTTGTAGCAGGCAAACGTCTTCCATGACTGGGACTTCACAGCTTCTATTTTTACCTTTGTCTGTGTCCCTGGATCCCTGGGTCCCTGCTGTGGATGCTGTCCTTGATCTTATCACAGGCCTGTGTGTTATTTTACTCTTATTAAAGTCATTGGTCATTCAAGAAAGAGCAGGAAAGGTTTACCTTATCTATTATATGCATCACAGCAGTAAGCTGCTCTTCTGTGGTTTCTGTAGCCACTTTGACATTCAGATTCTGGAGGACTCTGTGTAAGATGGTGTCATCAAGAGGCTGATGGAGTTGATCAATGAGCCCCCAAGCTGGCAAGGAGTCCAAATCTGACACAATGGTGACCTTAGCAATGCCATACACGTCATCTGCCCTGGCACCGCCTGTGGGATTAGAAAGTACAACCTGGAAACGCTTTGGAAATGGGTTTAAAGATCCTGTCTTTGGAGTCAGGGTCACATCCAGGAACATATTTCTCTGTCCAGGTTCAAAAGTCAATAAACCCTCAGATCTGGCAAAATCTTGTCCTGCCACAGCTGGAGAGATGAAGGTCCGGCCAATAGGTTCAGGTTTCTGTAGCTCCTTAAAACAAATCAGAAGAGTTTGGGGTAACATTATGATAGATACAATCGTTCAAAAACAGCTGCTGTAGAACTCCTGTTGTAAATAGGTAAAATTTAAGTGTGTAAAAAAAGAAACCCTCTTTCAAAATGCAGTTAAGAATTATATAACAATTACCTTAAATGAAATATCTCCCTGAAGTAGCAATCTGTCACCTGTCATCACTGACTACCCAGGGAAAGAATTATATATATTGTCGATAGTGTACAGGATCCCTCTCGTTCTTTTGCAAAACAAAAATCACAAAGCTTTTTCTGGGTGAACAGATGTTACAGAAACGTCAGCACATCTGTAAGGTGAATTCCAGAGGGCAACAATGTAAGTTTAGGTCTGTAGCATGAAATTCCCTCGGTTCAGGGTACAGGCAGGCGTTACAGATACATAAAAACTAAACAAAAGGAAAAAAATAAACCACTCTGGAAACCTGTGCCCAAATTAATATCAGTTCATGATATTTTTAGTCCCAGTAAAGATACCTAGGAATGCTATAGGGCCTCATTTCTTCTGTGAAGTAGCACTCTTTTCACCTTCCACGAGGTCTGCAGATTCTTCATATCCCTACTGGTTTTGTCAGTTGCCATAACCCTGGTATTATATCTCGTAATATAACAAACTTTCCTTAAGTGGGCTATTATTCAAATTCAATAGTATTTCTTAATTTAGTAAGAACTGATTGTATACTGACTATTAAGCAAAGGTGTTTATTTGTGAAATACTAGACCGCTTTTGAAAACATTTTGCTTTAATTAGTAGAGTTTACTTATGGAATAAATCAGAATTTTTTTTTGAGTTCAGAGAACTTAGTAAATCAATGCAGTGTGTATCTCTTTCAAAATTGCTCTAGAACAAAATCACATCATCTGTGCAAATTTCAGTAAGAAGTTGCCTTTTGTTTACCCCTTCCAATCGAGAACTAGGAAATGGAGCAATAAGTGGTAATAAAAGCACCAGTGGCAAGAGCATTGTTTAAGAAACCTTTGTAGAAATGAGATAAACATCTGTTTCCTGTCTGCCACGGCTTCTTATTTTACAGGTACCAAGAGCACCAATAATTTGGTGTGTGGTCACGCACACTCATTACCTAAAAATATCCAAAGAAGGGTTGCTATATAGAAATTATAAACAGGTAAAGAAATGCTCCCTATATTTCAGCCTAAATATACACTGGACAGTAGCAATTTCTTCTCCATTTAACATCTAAATTATAATGAACTTTTGGCTAGAAAGAATGTGAAAATTTGTTATCACGCAATTCAACAAAAATTGTACTGGTCAGCTATAAGAAATGGATGGAAATATCACGTAATCCCATGCAGTTGAAATAAATACGCATCCAATACAGCAATAGAATGCAAAGCATTTTATTGTAAAGGTTGATGGAATTACACCCCTCTTGCAGCCTGTTCCTTGACATTGAAATCAAGGAAGGAATCATGTTTTTGCAGTTGTGTTACTTCTGCTAAAGGAGAATCTTCATAATCTGTCAGTTAATAATGAGGTAGTCATTTAGAGATAAAAGGGTCCCAAATTAGAAGTGTCTGATGTTACAGCTGTAAACATAACCAAAAAAATGAAAGGGGATGGTAAAATAGGCTTAAGCACGTGAGATTTTTTAATCAGATAATTTTAGTTTAGAACTTCAAGAAAATGCAATAAAATCTGATGAAAGCGCTCCTTCTCTTTTCCTCAGTGTGCTCTGTGTATTAATACATTTTTCACCTAAAACAGCAAGTGTGTTGGCACCTGAATCTTGACAGGCATACATATAATAAAAACTTAATTTGAGAGAAAAAAAGCCTCAAAAATTTGAGTATTTCAAGAACTTTAGGACAAAGAAAGAAATGTATTTAATGCCTGCCTGCCCGTTGTCTTTGAGGTAACTGAAAGGTACTATGAAACAAATCACTCTTGATAATACAAGAGTGAACAAGGCCTTTTTACTAGTGGAAAACAAACAAAATTATAATGCATGGGCCCAGCAAATGCTTGACGGCTTCCTGAAAAAAATGCTAATTACAGCCAGATTCACTTTACAGAATGAACGATTTACTAGCAAAAAAATAAGTTAAATTATAAAAGCAGCAACAGACGCTTTACCTGCATGCTGGAGCTGACCACTGTGGTGACCGATGTACTAGAATCTCTATGCACTTGCAGGCTGATTAAAGTTGTCTTCTTGTGAGCCACAGCAAAACGAGATCCCACAGCAAAATACACTAAACCACGAGGAGCGTCGCTTTCAAGGACGGTTATAAAAGCAAATCTGGCACTGCTGTTCAATGCAGCTCCTGTGCTTACAGCATAAAGCTCAACAAAAAAATACGTCTCAAATTCAGGTACCTGTAAAGGAGGGATGATTTTCATGTCATTATAAGACCCACTAATTATTTGTTTTTAAAAAGTTTGCATTATTTTGTATGCACAATGGATACTAACACCATAAGCATGCCTCTTGAAATGTGCAGTAAGTGCAAGGAAGTATTAATATATCCTAAAAATAATAATGTTGCAGCAATGCCACGTGCAATAATGACATTGTGAATTTTTGCATGGGACTCTACCGCAATAAAACAGCTATTTGTATACTACACGTATTGTTACCGTAAATTTGCCATAAGACAAGATGGTAAATGCTTTAAGAGCTCAATTTTCCAGATTATGGAGTTACACAGCTGTACATTTTGTAAGGAATTTGCTCTTTCACTTAATTTTTGCCTTATGAAAAGGCATGTACCCACCTTCTTACCTGTGTAAAAAACTCCATAGAAGAGTGAGTATGCAGTTTTGAATCTTCAGTTAATATTGACTGTATTTTTATATTGAACTCTGCTAACCACAGTTTTGAATAGTCTGGAAATACAGGCTATTGAATTTCAGCGTTCACATGTCAAAGAATTAGTCTAGGAATTTCTACAAACTGAATGCCTGTTTATTGAAAATAAGGTAGCAATATTAAATTACACTATGACGTGTTGCCCTACCTTTGATTTTCTATCTACACTACAGATATAACATGTTTAGAAATAGATATCCGATTCCTGAGATTCCATAAATAATTGGAAATATGGCATCCGAACCTGTTAGATGCACTGAGGAAGCAGCAAACCAGCAAAAAAACCTCCATAGTTCTTTACAAGACAACAGCATTATAAAAAAAAGTTGGTAATTGAAGACGATTTCAAGTCTAGATTTTTGTTCCGGGTCTGGATTTTTGGAAATTCTACTGTAATTCTAGGAAAGCAGGATCCAGCTCTTAGCAAATGAAGTCAGTGCAACTGACCAAGCAAAAACTTTCTAAAAGCTAGATGTCACACCGTACGCCATAAAAACGTAAAATATTTATTGAATGCATTTATTACTTCGTCATTTCATAATGTATTTGTTGCTAATTTATAAGCTATTTTATGGAAGAAGAACTGGAAGAAGAATTAAAGAATATTTGGGGGGGCTAAACAGCATATATTTTTAATCGAGTAGTCATCAAGTAATTATTTACATGGAATGATCTTGACTAATGGATGACAGGCACAAATTCACTGTAGCGCCACAGAGAACTAACCTTCCATTAGCACCTGTTTGAGTGGCACACGCTTGTGCTTCATGTGGTATAAATGCATGTTTCTAACGCTGCCAGTCCGCTGTCATTAAATAATGAAGACACTCCTCTGGAATAAACAGGTTCAAAATCCCAGTTTGCTCAGCGAGGCCACCTGTGATCCACTCATGCATATATTTTATTCCTTGGCTCTGTAATTTAAAAATTACATCCGAAGATGCAGAAGGAAAATAGCCCTCTGAGCTAAGGGAATGCACACAGTTCCCTAGTGGGAAATGATTGTTTCCCACATCCTACATCTTGCGTTGTTTTCTAAAGTGTAGTCAGACAAACTGTAGAAACCTTCTCATATTGTCTTTCTTCCATTCCCCAGACCTCAGCTTTGCCACTAGCCTGACGGTTCAGATAGTTTATCGGAAAATTTCAAACTCTTCACTCTGAAAGAATGACAAACATTAATCTTTCCTTTCTTAAGGGACTGTTCTAAGCACCAGGTGTTCAAACAAAATTATTTTTTCCTTTTGTTTCCAGTAAAAATTGTTGCAATAAAAGTGTTTTGGTTTTTTTTTTGTAGAATGAGGTGGTGTTAGTCGCAGGATATGCTTTCTATAAAACACCCTAAGAAGTCCTTTAACTGATTAAAAATTTACTGTGTGGAGGATAAGAATGCAGCAAATGAATACACATCTCACTGAGATAACTCCATTCTTTTTTCTTATGGTTCTATAAAAGATCTGCATTTTACTCTTCAAATTAAATACTCATCTTCCCAAGTTTTTAGCAGTCACCATGGACGCAGCACAAGCCTGTAAATAAACATGTATTTGCAGAGGAGCTGAGCAGATGTCAAGTTACCATCTCCAGACTGTGTCCCACACATCACTTCCTCCAGATCAGAGGGTTTTTTCAGTCTTGATAAGCTGCAATTCAACACCACAGGGCTATACACAAATGAGTAATAATTACTTACATTCTCAGGCTTTAGTTCAATGGAGATGTTGCACAACGTTTGACCTGCCATGCAGGTAGTGGATCCCACCACGGATACAAGTTCATTCTCCAAGTTCACGCCATCCTTCAGAAGGACAACAGCTGTTTTATTAAAGGTCACACGCCAAAAGATCTTCACCTCTTCAAAAGCCCGATAAGCAAATCGAGAGTATATATGTACTGAAGGAGATCACTATTGTTTTAGGAAACATAAACCACGGAGGTAACACACGTTTTCTGTTATGATTCAAAGCTTATCACCAGGGAACAAACTGCTGTAGGATGAAAACTTCTCTTTTTTAATTTAAATTCCTTCACCTGACATGTGTTTAGATCACAAAAACATCACACAGGAAGAAAATAAAGCAATTACACGGAGCTAGATTATTCTCAAGTTTTATTTCAGAAAACATGACATTAGCTGCATAAGAGACACTGGTTCTTGGAAGGGAGTTGCCCGTGTACCTTCCTTAATACTACAGTGACCGTTCGCCTGGAAAACCAGGTAGGATTTGTCTTTCCTCTAAGTTTAAGGAACGTGAAGTACTTGAGCATATTTGATTAAAAGTACACATCAATGTGCAACATATATAGATATACATATACGTGCTAATTAGAAAAAATATAGTGTCTGTGTGACTGAAAACATTATCATAGTGCTGACACTCAGGTGCCTTCTTAATTGCTCATTTTAGTATTCATACCTACATTGTACTACACGGGGAGTTGAGAATTTGAATTACACCTCGAGCAGGGCAAATATTTTAACTCAAGCAAATCTTTCACACTTGTAGCCTTATAGTGTAAGTTGGAAAATACTTGTTTTTCCTGTCTCTGCTTTATCACAGTAGAGTGACAGACCTAATCACATTCACAACTTAAAGCCAGTTCATCAACTTCTGAGAAGTTACTAAAGCAGCTGAAAGGCAGATTTATTTTAAAACTCTTTGATAAACTCTTCCACTAACAGCAGCTCCTGTGGTTAACAACACAGCATGTTACAACATGTGGGAAGCACATTCGAATCGGCTGTTGCCTGCACCTGTTTGGTTGCCTTGTGACAATCAGCAGCACCTCTCTGTTCTCCGAGTCTTCATCAAGTACGAGAGCGCTTTGTACTTCTGGAACAAATCCCAAAATGCCATTCTGGAGATCACTTCCTATAGAGGAAACAGTCCATGAAAGTAAGCAAGAAAGTTAAGCTGAGACTAAATTATAACCTTCATGTGAATAACCACTAAAAAAAATTTAAAATAGGTATCAAAACAATGCTACAAAGTATCATCTGGGGACACCTTGAGAAAATTTATTATAATATTTCTGGGTTTAATTTACACTACATAGTTATCCAGAACTTTAAATGTTGGCATTTCTAAATTTTATTTTAACCAGTAGAATAAGTACTTTTGAAAGCAGATATAGTAGGGTACGGGATGAAGATGGGCTTCCAAGGACAGCTTTCTTATTCGTCCCACTCATACTCTTGTTGAACCCATTAATTTTTCCAAATTGTCACATCAGCTTTTCTTCTGCATCTTTAATTCCGTGTGTGCAAGTATGGAGCTGCACAATACTTCACTGTTCTCATGGGAATGTAAACATCTTTGGCAAAACAGCAGTGTATGGAAAAAAAATCCAGGTTTCATGAGGGGAAGCTAATGTCTTCACAGTGTCCCATTAAATCTTGTTACTAAAGGATTTCTCCTTTACAGGTAGCAATGGCTTTACTTACCAGTGCATGCTGAATGTCAATATAGAGACTGATACTTTGCACAAACCCCATTGTATGTAAAAGTGACAAAATGGCAAAAGTAAAAATCTAAAATGCCTGCAATGCTACTGGATCTACATAAAAACTACTCAAGATTAGTCTTTTCCCTTAAAGAGTAAAACAGGGCAAGAACAGAGATAAGCATAATCTCTAAATGTATTTTGAGCTACGTTGCTAAGGGACGCGTAGTAGCTTTGTACATTAGATGCTTCCTCTGCTCTGGAAAACTCAAGATTTCACAATAGAATACCCTGCTTATCGTCAAATAGATTGCCAATCTTTACATGAAAATTGCTATGAAAACATAGTCATGTACTGTTATTAATTTTCCCAGGGAAATAATATTACCTGCAATAATTACTGTTGCAAAAGCAGCAAATCCATATTCATCCTTTCCTTCTACAATCTGAGCTCCATATTCAGGATTTGAGAGGAAAACATAAAACAATTCCTGTCCTTCAGGCTCATCATCGTCAAAAATCTTTATGGACACCCTGCTTTCTCTTTGTCCATCCAGCAAAGTCAAAGAGACTGACTGTTCCTCAAAATCTTCCCCTTCCATTGCCCAAGTGAAGTTGGATCTTCCATAAACGGAAGGAAATCCTTCATAAAAGGATATGAATCTGCTCCCCTTTGTGCACTCACTCCCCCAAAGGTTTTAATGGTTACTTCAACATCACCAGTAAAACCCTTGGTCCTTCTGATATGAAGTATCGCTGTGTTGGGGGTACTGTTGTTGGCATCTTCTTCAACATAAATAAACTCTGGCCCCAAACTTAGTATTCCATGAAGAATATCATTAGCGAGGATATTAACGGTTGCAACACTGAAAGCTGGATTCAGACGTGGACTCCAGGCAAGGTTCACAGGTTGAACATCCAAAATTTCCACACAAGTCAAATTTACAAAAAAAAATTCCTCAATTTCAGAGACAGAGTCATCAATTATTGATATTTCTATCACAGCGTTTGTCTGAAAATGTAAAAACGTAAGCTCTCCATTGTAGATGGGTACAAAGTCCTCTAGTGGTTTGGCACTTCCTGGAATGGTCTGATATGTCAATTTAGTGAGATTACTTTGAAAACCAATCAATCTTTGGACATGTAGTGTGACTGCCCAAACATCATCTTCAACTGAAACAGACCTTGAGTTAAGAGCAAACTGGAAGATCCCCATTGGCTCAATTTCAGCTGTTGTAAAACCCGATCTGAAACAGAAAAGACACCAAAGTTGACAGAGGAAATACGAAGCGTGAAGAAAAGTAAAACACTGAAGCAGAATAATTTCCAGTGAACAATCAATGATGGCTGTAAGAAAGCGGATTAAACAAATGTCTAATAGCAGAGGGAAGAAATAGCAACCATACCAAAGCAAGATGTAACATGATTGCCTGAAAAATGATTTTGTAATAATAGGATCGAACAGCCCTCCTCAGATGCAATGCACCCAAATCAGCACAGGATACAGAGTAAAGTTTAAATAAAATAAAGTCTTCCTGAGAAAACGGAGAAGCAAAGTAAAGTATGATGTTTTTCCGTTCTGGACACAATGAAAGAAGATACATTACAATACAGCCACCCCGAGTAATACCAGTTTTATCTATAGAACAAACTTCCCATTTCAAAGGAAAACTGAGGGATAGACAGATCCTAACAGATCTACAGTTAGAGCCAGGAAGCTAGAGAATGAGAGGAAGTTATTTTAAAACTTACAGTGGGGCTTTGAAATACTAACTGCCCCCTCACAGGAATTTTTTTTCCAGATCTGAGCCCTGTGATCAATATAAACTTAAGCTCTACTTCATTCATATTAAATAGATCCCTTTCTTATTAGAAAATAAGCATAGAGGCAAAACTCTTCGTTAAATCTTGTGTCTTATACCTGTCTGCAGAACTGACCTATTATTCAGTGCTAGAGGCTATCAAATGGCACTAAAATTACAGTGGTTTTGGTCAAAAAACTAGACCATTTCCACCACTAAGGGAGCCAAAAGCTCTTCAAAGTCACCTTTACCCTCCATGGGATGTCATCTTCAGTTTTCTAGGAAAGGTCATTCTCACATACTTAATGTATTTGATTAACAGGGTAAATAGGGGCTCTGAGGACACCAGTCCACAGGACAGACAAGCCCAGGAGAAGGGCTCAATCTCAGGATTTATCCATCCATTTCACTCCTGACTTCCTTCAGATTTGCCACTGTAATTGTAACATGGCGAAGCCAAAACTTTTCTCCATACGTGGTGTTACTCCATGTCCATTCTTTTTATACCACTTCTAGCTATCAATGGCTAAGGATGAATGAAAATAAAATAGCTTGAAGAATAGATAACTTATCTGAGATGGAAAACTACATTAAACGTAATGGTTTTGTTTTTTTAAAAAATAAAAAGGAGGTTTTATATAAATTAGGTATTTTCAGAACATTTCTTGTTTTATTTTTCTTATTATAAATAATTTGTTATGTAAGACCTTCTAAATATGGATTTTTAGGGACACGAATGAAAACTGTTAAGAGTTGCTTTCAGTCTTCAGCTTCCCGGCTAAAACTGTTGATCTTCATTGTCTTGACTGTCTCCGTTATTCTAGGCACCTATGAAATAGACTGGAGTTGGATAAAAGCCTCAGTTCTGAACAGGTCAGATCTAGATCACTTTGTTCTCACCTGAGACAAGCTATACAAATTTATCAAAGAATGGACTACAAGTTACTAGCTGCCTAGAATAATAACAACAGGGATTTGTATAAGTTTTGTATCTGTACACAGGTCATAATTCTTATGGCATTGGTGCGACTCAAAAATACAAGTAGCATCCTTACCTCAGGCGAGCCCCACCAGACACATTGCTGTGCGCTGCTGTTAAAGTGATGGCAAATGACTCACATTTATTTAGGCTTGGAGTGGCCTGAAATGAAATCACTTTACTTTGCTCACCAGAGGAAAATGCAACAGTACCTGAAGGAAAGAGAGAGTGAGAGAGAGCAAAAGTCAAAATAATCCAATAGGAATCCTCTTTTTATCTGAGAATGCGCTAAAGTACAGACTTTAATCACAATTCCACTCCATTTAGGAAGAAGAAAACTGGATAAGGGTCTTTCCTATATGAAGCTGTCCTTCATGGCCACAGCATCGTGCCTGCCTCCCAGACATGTATCTATGGAGTTGAAGGGTTTTTTTGCTTATAAAATGCACACATCCCTTATAGCTAAAAATTAGACCATACCATTTCAATCTAATGACGCTTTATTAATAGAGAGAGCATACAGAGGTATATATAACTAAAAGGTGGTATCATCACTTATGCAACTTTCATAGCTGTTTCCTCAGACTGTTACTCACCAAACAGAGGAGTAATATTGCCTGACTGAGCAAAGTCAGTGATCAGGTCTGCTGGGTATCCTGAGATCCAGCTCACGATGACAGAGCCATAAGCTCCTTTTCTGGTGATGACAGCCTGGCCTGTCCCTGCTATAATGTCTGTAAGTCGTAAAATCACAGATTCAAAGCCAACCTGTGGAAACATAATGGATTTTGTTATAGAAAATGGAATAAAAGTGGACAATAACATATATGAAAGAGTACTATATTTTGTAAGGTAGGCATCTTAACAGTAGTTACACATGCATATAAATACATGTATGTACATGTCTATATATGTTTGTGTATATATATATATAAATGCTTTCTTCACAACTCTTCAACATTTCTAAATCTTAGACTTCTGAGAATTAGATATCAGGGAAAAAAAGGAACCAGTATGAATGACATTTTGGTACTGAAAACACTGACTATAGCATTTTGTGTCTGTCATTCAAAAGGAAAACAAACCAACCTGCCCTTAATGCTCACATGCAATGGCTGTGGTACCATACAGATACACACAGGTCTAAAATAAAGTATCATTTGTCTATCCAGTGAAAGTAAGTTGTTGTCACATTACATTGTTCACAAAAACATTCTTGATAGTATGATGTACTTTTCTTTCTTTGACCAAAAAATGGGAATGAAAAGATAATTCACACATTCTAAAATGATAAGTGGATGTATGGTAGTAAACAATGTTTACAGAAAGACCATTTGAATTAAGTTCAATTCCAAATTGAAAGACAAAACAGTGTGTCAAGAGAATTAAAATCATTACATAAAGACTTCAATAAAATTTAAGAGACAAAAACTCAGCATGCTGTTGTCTTTGCTTGCCACATAAAAAGGGAACTGTAGCACATATGCCATATTGGAACAGGTATAGTATATTTTTTCTGTCTCATACAAAGCAGACAAATGGAAAATTCCCCACTCAGTGATTAGTCAAAGGTACTGTCAACTGCACTAAAACGCAGCATGACCTCCACTTCTTTTTGCACGTGATACTGCATGCATGCTCTTATCTACTTTGGGGCTGCTGTACTTAAAGGAATAACATCGTCCAGAACTAGCTATTTTCCTCTAAGTCTCAGAACTTCCACTTCATGTAAACAAAAGCATAAGTAAATCATTATATTTATGCTATTTACATTTTATAGATGAAGAGACCTTTTCAAACTGCATTTACACATCTCTATATGAATTTGTATCAGAGAAAAGACAATATACAGTACAAGTAATAACTGGAACAGTCTTGTTGGTCATTAAATTGGTTGCAATGATGAAAACTTTAAGGAGCAAACTGAATTCTTATAGCGGCTGCCTTTTGTAATGAAGCGTACCTTCCTTCTGCGGGAGAAAATTACACTGCAGTCAGTCTACTGACCTGTGAATTGGCAGCTTCCTCAGGAACAAGCAGAATGGCTGACTTCGCTTTTCCTAATATTTTGGCACATCCTTGGCACTTGTCCCAACCAGGCTTACGTTAGTCAGTTCCAGGGTAAAATTCAAGCCCAGTACAATAAACGCCTTTGAGAGGAAGAATGCAATTAAAATGGTGGCAATGGAATTCCACTGAAAACACGATAACCACCAGTTCAAAGAGTTAAGTGGCAGAAAAATCAGCAGATTTTGTTGTTTGCATGAAAAAGCAGTGTTTTCAAGTCAAGCATTTTGTTGATTATCTTTCTATAAAGAAACACAGTTAAAACAGCAATATTGTGATTGTAATTTACCAGCAGTTAATTGAAAGGTGAGTTTATAGAGCAAGTATTGCCATTTTACTGAACTGTATCTAACATAGTGGGTCTCAGCTTGATCTTAACTCTTAGGGTTAATAAGAATATTTGAATACATAAAATAACAAAATATTGAACTGATAGTAACACAAAGCAATGATGGAAGGAAACACTGGATATTTGAACGCATGCATAGAGTGATTTTGCAGTTATTACCTGAAAATGTGATATTTGAACCCACTTCTAGTCCATAAATAGGAAATTCATTATACCAAAACTCTCTTTTCTGCTTCTTGACAGTGGACAGTATTGAGAGTTCAGTATCTTATTCCAGCACATTTGTATTGTGATGAACACAAATGGAAACAATAGATACCACATGACTTAAAAGGATAATACAGACCTGGTTGCTTATTGGCACTCTTTTCACTCCAAAGCTGGCACCGTCTTTTATTGTGAGGTATCCCACCTCATTCTCAGGCTCAATTAGTGCTTCTTCACAATGAGATGTGATATGGTACTCCACAATTGCTTCTCCAAATGCCCCAGCATGCCGAGTTACATTGATCTGAACATACCGACGATCCAGGTTCCTCTCTACGAGTACTGACTGCTGGTCAGAGTACAGGGCGAACACTCCATAGGGGTCATCATTTGCAAACACATTGATTTCCGAAATTCTTTTCTCTTGGTCTAAATCTGCTCCACCTTCTACTGAAATCAGCTGCACCACATAGTTCTCAAGCAGTCCTGGAACATCGTCAGGTAACAGGTAGATGATTATCTCAGCTGTGCTCTCCTGCTCAGCAACGACAACAGATCCCTCTGTCCTAAGAAAGTCACCCGTGATGTCAGATTCACTACGTATTTCCCAGTAAACCTGAAATTTATTTAGAAAATGCACAAAATGAAGGCAATATCACCCACAGAGTCGGAAACTTTCACATTCATGGTTCAGTATAGATTGCATACGGAATAGGTTGGGTTTAAATGGGTAAAATAAAAATTTGTTTAAGTATGCATAGAAAGAAGCACATAGACTATCTTACAAAGTGGTGTGTTGTTCTTCCAGCAGTACTGTGAATGCAAAGATTACCTTTGTATATCTTCTGGACACCTACGTAAAACTATATGGAATCTCTGAACAATTGCTTGAAATTATTTCTATTTTTACACCAAGATATCCTTGCTGTTTTTCCAGTTTCCAGAATTCCTCACGACAGAAAGGTGTGAAGAGTTCTCATTAAACACATTAGATGCTTTTTATTAATTTTTTTTTTTTTAAATAAATGAGTACTTGTGAAAATGCTGACTCGCAAACAACTTTAGGTAAAGACAATGTAAGTGATGATTCTAAAATGTCTGATTCTTACCTTTACATATGGCTGAAAAAGAGTAAATTGTGAGGATCTCAAAGAAAGCTCACTATGAAAGTCTGGTCTCTCCTGTTCTCCCATCAAAAGCACAGGAGCAGAGGGAGAGAGAAAGCAAGACAAGCACTCCAGTGCTGGTTTTCTGTTTTTTTCACTGACCAGGGGAGACTGAATCTGACTCTACAAACCACAACTACTAGAGCTGAGCCCTTGCTAAACTCAGTCTAAAAGGCGACATTTCACAATTTGAGAAATACGCAATTGAAAGGCACAGAATAAGATCTCCCTCCATGCATTGATACAGAGGATTATTTCAGATTATAATGTTGATTAGGAAGAGAGTGAGAATACCGTTATGTTTCCCATGGTGCCCTGGATTCGTCTGACAAACAGTGTAATACTTTGTGGCCCTTCCACTGCAGAGGGTTCTGTGAAGTTTTTCTCAGTTAACGATTCAGGAGCAAACTGTACCATTCCGTTGGGATCACCAAACTTCTGTATCTTTAAGGAAGTAATTGAATAAAAAAAAATTAAACAATCAGAAATGTAAAGTGAATAGTATTATTCTTTGAAACATTGAGATTTTCATTGCTAGATGCTATAGGGAATGTATCAATTAGTTCTTCCTCTTGAGTTTTCTCCTCTTAAGAAGACTCAAGAGTACATCAGTATTTAGAAGAGAGTCTGAGAGAGTCTGCTCTCTAATAGGTCATTTCCCAACTTATACTGGAACCTGGGGTTGTTCCTGCCCAGACACAAGACTCTACACTTGCCCTTGTTCTATTTCATTAAATTTCTCCCTGCCCAACTCTCCAGCCTGTCCAGGTCTCCCAATGGCAGCACAGCTTCCAGGGTCAGCCACTCCTCTCAGCTTGGTGTCATCAGCAAACTTGCTGACAGTCACTCTGTTCCCTCATCCAAGTCATTGATGAATATATTGAATAATAC
The DNA here is from genome assembly GCF_963082525.1 of Nesoenas mayeri. Classification (NCBI taxonomy): domain Eukaryota; kingdom Metazoa; phylum Chordata; class Aves; order Columbiformes; family Columbidae; genus Nesoenas; species Nesoenas mayeri. The sequence goes on from NW_027660014.1 coordinate 162,732, forward strand.
AGGCCCCAGTACTGACTCTTGAGGGACTGCACTAGATACAGGCCCCAACTGGACTCTGCCCCGTTGACCACGACCATCAAACCCATGTAGTAGGGGAGGCAAAAGAAAAAGAGGCAAATGACAAGCTATTCAATCATTATGATTACCCTTCAAAGCTTTGCAGGATAAATACCAATACCAGAGATCTCAAGAGGAAGAAAAGCAATAATGACTTACTATTAGTGTAATGCTGTTTGCCTTAGGATCTAGTTCTGCTTCACCTTTCATAAGGCTCAGCCTAATAATGAAGATCTCCTGAACTTCAACTTCTTCACGAGGATGGATTTGTAGATTAATAGTTCTCAGCCCTCCTTCCCCTTCTCCAAAATAGAATGATCCGTTCACAGGGTCACCAATGTCACTATTCGGGGGAGATAAAACCTCTTCTGCATTGGGTCCCAAGATGTCCCAATTAATCTGTGGAAGATACCAGTTTCAGATTTACAGTAGTGACATATTATAACTGCCTCCCAGGTCGGGGGAAGTGACAGAGTAACACAAGCGACATAAAAATTCTTGCATCTGCTAACAAGCTACATTTAAATATGTGCTCTTTTTACAGAACACAACATATTAATAATTGATTATATGTGGGAAAATATAGAATCCTTTGGAGAAAAATAAACATTAAAAATAGAAATTCTGAAGTGCTAGTTAGCCACAATGCCATTTTATTAAATTCTAGATATTAGTTACAGAAAAGAAAATAAACTGAGGTTTCTGTAGCACGTAACAGGAAATGCACACAAATACTTTTATTTTCTGACAGTTACCACTGAAGATTTTTGGTCACACTTTTTCAAACTATATCTGCAAAACTGGCAGTTTTTTCACAGAAATGTGGGTCTTTCGCTTTTTCTTTCACATTTTATCTTCTTCTTTGAGTTTCATGTGATTTGACAACTTCTATGTAATGGATGGACTTTCAGCTTTAATAAATCTGAATCAGCAAAATCTTAAAATTAATGTTGAAAGAATTTGGATTGCCATACATCCAATTTGTATTATTATTACTATTATAGCTGCCATATGAAATTTTACAGTAAAACACCTGAAATCCAGCGGTGCCTTTATGCAGGTAGATCAGATTCCAAATACAGTTTGATCTCCTGCTTTTAATTAATTTTATCTTATAATTAATTTTATCTTTACCTTCCTTGGAGTTCCACTTTGGTAATCATCACTGAAAAGTCTTCAGGACCTTCAGGAAAGTCGTCACCATGAATTTCAACCGAAATCATTCTACTCTCCTCATGTGGTTCAAATAACAGTTCCCTTACTGTGGGGGTGAAATCAGCTCCCTCCTCTGCAGTCCCATTTATTCTCTGCAAGCAAAGACGCACTTTGCCATAGGATCCCCTTGAACGCAAAACAGTGATGTTAACCTGAGGGAGAGAGGACATTTGCTTTAAAAAATGGCTTTGCTTTTCTGTTACCATTCTGAGACTGTTCTATAGGCACCTTCTCAACGGTTCTGCCAGGTGACAATTTGCTGCAGTAAGTGCAGAATACACATAATTTAACAGACAGGCATCTTCCTCAGAGTATTAAAAACACCAAAAGCCTCAGATGGGCTATGCTATGATAAATGCAGAATAAATCTCTGCCTTTTTTTTTTTTTCCTAAAGTTAAGTATAAATCTACCGACAATATTGATATCTATCGCTATTTTACGTAAGAAGGAATTTTAACCATATACCCATTTTTCTTCTTCTGTTGTCAGCAATATTTCTCGTGAAAATGTAAACTCTCCGTATGGAAAATCACTGGAGGCCATGGTAATATTTGCTGTGCTGCTAGATTCATTTATGAGTCCTCCATCACTGATCCCAGTTAATACAAATGAGTAGTAACGCTTCTCCTCAGGACGGTTATCATCGACAGCCTAGGGAGAAGAACCAATTAACCATTTCCAGGTAGAGAGGTATAACTAATTTCTAATCAAGATGCTGGCTAGATAAAAGGAAGAACCTGAAAGAGCTACTGGTGTAAAATCTCTTGTACCTGTATCAGAACCACTGCTGCACACTGCCTGTCTCGCATTGTCAAGGTCCCCGACGTCTCAATAAATTCTGTGTGATGACGGAGTGTTATATTCCAATATATTATGATTTCACCAAAAATCCCTGGGCCACGTGTCAGGCTGCAGAATGCAAACACAGATTTAATCTTCTACCTTTAATATTTGATACCAAATCCAGAGATATAAAGCATAGATATTGTTGTGCACGGAAGAAATGTTACCAGCACTGTGAAGCTTGAATTTTAATCTATTAAGTCACTATTAAGATCTTTACCGTAACCTCTTCAGAGCAATAACGTGTCTGCAGTTCTGATTTACTTCCCCGTGTTGGGAGGCATCTTGAGCTGTATTTTTACCCAGAGCACTTTATAGTTTCTTTGTGCATACAGCCCAAAGTTGGCAGCTGAAAACTGAGCTGTCTTTCTGCTTTTCAGGAAACAGACATGCAAAACAGAAGGGAAATGGGACTTACGGGTAGCACCCAGAGGTAATTTGGTTTTGAAGGCAGAAAGATACGAGAATAGTACTATGAGATCACTTGAGAAATGTTCTGTGTGCTGCTTGTCTAAAAAGCTAGAGGCTAATCCTACTCATGACATTGTCGGTGAACTGAAGCATGGCAAGAAATTGTCTATACCATGATCTAGTACATGTTCTAAACTGGTGCTGCACAAAGCATCCCTTTGTCTGTTGGGATTCTCAGGGCAGCATGAGAATCTGTTTTCTTGCTTCTATTTGCTGTTTCACTAAGGGAAAGTGTTGTAATACTTTTTCTCCAATTCTGTTAGAAGGTATGGTAACATTGTGATTTCTTCATCTTGTTTTCAGCTGACTGAATGCAGTGAAAGAATTGCATCTTGTTTCAACTAAGACCCAGTGCTGCTTTGGTTATGCTGATCATCGTAACAATGTACCGAATTTCAGCTCAAGCACCAATCCTGAACTGAATCCTGAAAAGCACAAAGCATCTTCAAATATAATTGACTGCCTTCCCCTATTCCTTTGATTAGAATCCTCTTTCCTTTAATGAATCTATGTTGTAAATAATTGGAAAACATATCTAAAGCTCCTCAGCAATACTGAAAAGACACCTACGTAGTATGTTCTGCCCTTCTTAAAAAACAAGCATCTAATTTTAAAAATACTTATGATTTTAGAAGTGATAATGAAATGCAGCATTCAATTAATTCTTGCCAAATGTGGAGCCTCATAGCTTTTGAAACAGAGCTGTTTTGGATAAATGAGTGATGTACTCACCTAATAAGAGCAGTCCCATTATAATTTCCTGAAGGTTCTCCAATCAGAACATGCTGGGATGAATGTGCTATCCCAACCACCCCAGAAGCTCCTTCATCACCCACAATAATGATGGTTGCAACACCTAGGAAGAGAACAAAAGCTTCTCATGGTAAAACAAAGCTAACTAGTGAGGTATTTTTTTAGCATGTTTGGTGACACAAATGGTTAAGCACCAGCTTCCCGGGGAGCCCATGGAATCCCCAACCTTGGAGATACTCAGAATTTCAGTAGACAAGGCATTCAGTGACCTGATCTCATTGTGAAGGCAATTCAACAAGGTGACCCCCCTAGATGGTCTCTTACAAACGAAATTATTCTATGCTTCTTACAGGTCTGAACCTGGTTTTGGTTTCTGCTTGTTTTGGTTAAACAATTCTTTACAGACAATGTTGATTATCTGAACACAAAAGTCTACGCCAACACTTGATTTAGACGGAAAAAATACCATCTAAAATCCTCTTTGATTTCTTCAGATAAGGAAAAAACTGAGGGAAAAATACTGACCTCCTTTTGTCACAGGAGCTCTGCTAGCTCGTTTCTTCTCTGTTGTTTCTGGGGGGAGTTGGGTTTTATTTACGGGGGGGACGTTTGAGTCGATTCATGTGAAGATACACAATGCTGCACTAGCTTTTAAGAAATGTGTCTTTTTTTCAGACCACTTCACTCCTTCACAGAATATCAGTTCTAACTATAACATTCAGCACATATTCGGCTCCTCTCTTTGACTTGTAGAACGAATCCCAAAAGACACATCTCCTTAGGACTGAGGGCGTCTAGCACACAGACAGCCGCGGCGCGAAAGCCGCGCCCACAGGACACAGAACCCGCCGCGCCTCGCCCCGAGCTCCCGCCGAAGCGGCGCCCCGCTCGCCACGCCACCGGCTCTGCTTTTCAACGTCCCCCCGACTAACGGGGGCTGCGCCGCTCCCGGAGGGACCGCCGGACCGGGCACGGGCGCTGCGCCGGAGGGAGACACGGCTCCAGACCGCCAGCCTTCGGCGCACCTGCCCGCAGGGTCACACGCCTCCCGCCAGCTTCGCCCGCTCGGCGGGGGGGAACCGGAGACGAACGCCTCCGCGCCGCGCCGGCAAATCCCGCCCCCCCCGTTCCACCGGCACGGTCACCCCCGCCGCGGCCGCACTCACCTGCCGCCTCTTTCGCCGCTCCGCTCCCGCCAGGCGCCCGTGCTTTGGGCATGCGCGGTAGCGAGACCGCAGCACCCGCCCCTTGCCGCGTCCCGGTTGGCTGCCTAGGACACGTCAATCACCTCTCTCGCCGCCTAGCAGCGCTCGCGAGTCGGGCATGCGCAGTACGGAGACCTCAACGCCCGCCCCTCTGGCAACCTGATAGGCGGACAGAGTGGCGACTGACGTGCCTAGGCAGCCAACCAGCGCTCCGCCCCTCCAGCCCTCCAGCCCTCCCGCGCCAGCAGCCGCGTTGCAAGGGGAACAATAAACCGCGCTCCCCTGCTTTCCGCTGAAAAGGGGGGCGGCTGGGTCCCCGCAGCAGAAAAAACCCTTCCGTCCTGCATTGCCCTTCGCCAGTACAACTGCACAGCTGGGAACTCGGCAACGTCAAGCGGCCGTCTGACAGACGCACACTCGGAACTTGACTCGGCTGGCGATTTTGGCTGGCTTACACACACGGACTTGCACTTCTCTGAGGAAACTAATTCTTTTTTAAGCACAGCCTCTCCCTGGGGAAGAAAAAACGCCCCCTCCGAGCTCCCAAACACTAGGCAGCCGTGGGGAAACCACCGAAAGCCAAGACCGACAGCAGCAACGTCGAGTGCAATCTGGCTTCAATTCTGATCACGCACTTAATGGCCTCTCCCAGGCCTACCAATGACTGCTCCTTTTCTGGAAGGACAAACTGAACGTCCTAAACTGAAGACTGCACGGAACACAGCTCCACTGGCAGCCAATTCGCCTCTTCTCCGGCTTCCACGGGGAATATCTCCAACTCGCAAACGTTCTTCCTCAGTCCACGGCCCCAGACGCGGAATCTCCTGAGCAGGGAGCGGAAACAACCGCGCGAGATTTTCTTCACGGCACCGAGAAGGCGGCACTGGCAAAAAAGCAGGCCAAAGCACCTGAACCCGTCTGCCAGCCCCAGCCTGCGGCCAAGAGACCGGGAGCACCCTGCCCGAGGGGCCGCGCACCCCGCAGCTGTACTTGGACGACCGTGTGCGTGAAAGCATGTGTGTCTACAAACGATTGTCTGTCCACATGAGTGTGCCTTTTTGCAGGCTCCATTCGTGCTTAAGCGCGAGTGAGTGCACAGCTGCGCCGTTTGTTGGCAAAGCTCCCCGTGTCGCACGACGTTGCCCAGTCCTGCATTTCTCACGCAGACAGATACACGGGAGCTCTGCTAGTAAAGGAGCAAAGACAGTCGTAGGCACAACTGAATGCTGCTCCGAGCTACTTCTCACCTATGGCAAACGCTTCACAGAGGCCCGAGGAAAGGCGCTCAGCAGCCGATCTACAAGAGAAACGAAACAGATCATGCCTTAACGCGAAAGAGCAACAAGACGTCACTGCGCAAGCTTGTCCCTGATCTACAGCTGAGAGCGAACACTTGTGTGCTTGTCGGAGAGATTGTGTCTTGCCTGTAAGTGTCTGGGAGTTTGGGGCAGGTCAGTGTGGCTGGTTCGATAATCAACGTCTAGGATAGCTGCAGAGCGGTCCCTGTTGGTGTGGGGACAGTGTGCCTGTAGGTCAGTCTGTGTTCCTGGCGCCTGCTGTATCGATCCGTCGCTCCACACGCGTGTGAGTCCATGTCTTTCTCTCCACAAGCATGTGTGCTGATTTCGTCGAACATGTGCATCTGTGCTAGTGTTGAGCTCAGCGGAGTGTGTCTCTGGACACTTGGTGTGCGTTGGCTGTGCCTGTGTGTAACGCAGCACAGCCACGACTGTTCCGGTGAAGAGAGACCAGGGAAATCATCTAGGCAGAGTCAACAAAGGAAAACCGAAGACGCGTTGACGTGTGCTCGACAGAGACGGATTCCCTGCGCTGACATTTCTCAGTAACGCCAGAAGAAAGCTGAGCGGTAGATCGACCGGAGAAATGCTTCCCTAGACGACATTTAGCGAATGAACTGCATTGTGCGCGGCTTTCGGGATTGTGCCTGAAAAGTGCGAAAACCAGCAGAGCCTGTGCTCAAAAGCTGGTGGCTGTGTGACTGCATTGATGCACCTTCCCGTGTCTGCGAGTGTATAGACGGCTGTTTCACGTTCACACAAATGCATCTAGTCGGGTTTTTCTTCTGTGCGTGCACACGCGTTTCCGTTGTCTCTTCGGAACAGACGTAGCTCTCTGCATGCTGAACGACGTGGTAAAACGCGTCTGCCTATATTTTGGTAAACAATCGAGGGTGCGTGTTCCGTCAGCGGCATTTCCGGAGACGACTCCGCAGAGCCAGTTCTGAAAGCTCCGCACACCAGGACTGAATGTAGAACCAAGCAATTGCACCGGTGCGCTCGTAACATATTCTGACGGACGTCTTTTATGCCATAGCATTACGAACGTATTAGCGTTCAAGCAAGTATCACAAACAACGTGTGAACCGAGTATCTGTGGGTATTTTCTCCGTACGGCATGCTTCGTGCTAGCTTACTTGCCGACCGCAGGCTTAGCGGTTTCTATACAGGAATCCATAAAGGGAGAGAAAGAGAGTGCATCGGAAAACTTGCGTTTTCTGAGCTGGAACTGAGTTGCTATGCATTGTTTTTGTCCACGTGAACACACACGATTCCCCACTGAAAACCAAGCAGAAACCATTCCACAAGCTCCCAGGTAGGAGCACACACCACCTCGTGCACGCGAACGCAGCTAGAGAAAAGCACCTAATTTTCCACACTGATGCTTAAGCAAACGCCTGACCACACACAAGCACACATCCGCAAGCGCGCCCACTCCCATCTATGCACAGAGAGAGGTGCGAGAAACGTGTTTACATGCTGGAGGGTAAACAGGTGTGCTTTGATGATTGGCGTACTGCATCACGCATACGTGGCTGCACGAGAATATTCTTTTGGAGGGTACGTGCAGATACGTCCCTGTACTTGGACGACCGTGTGCATGGAAGCATATGTGTCTACAAACGATTGTCTGTCCACATGCGTGTGCCTTGATGCAGGCTCATTTCGTGCTTAAGCGCGAGTGAGTGCACAGCTGCGCCGTTTGTTGGCAAAGCTCCGCGTGTTGCACGACGTTGCCCAGTCCTGCATTTCTCACGCAGACAGATACACGGGAGCTCTGCTAGTAAAGGAGCAAAGACAGTCGTAGGCACAACTGAATGCTGCTCCGAGCTACTTCTCACCCTTGACAAATGCTTCACAGGGGCGCGAGGAAAGGCGCTCAGCAGCCGATGGACAAGAAAAACGAAATAGATCATGCCTTAACGCGAAAGAGCAACAAGACGTCACTGCGCTAGCTCTTCCCTGATCTACAGCTGAGAGCGAACACTTGTGTGCTTGTCGGAGAGATTGTGTCTTGCCTGTAAGTGTCTGGGAGTTTGGGGCAGGTCAGTGTGGCTGGTTCGATAATCAACGTCTAGGATAGCTGCAGAGCGGTCCCTGTTGGTGTGGGGACAGTGTGCCTGTAGGTCAGTCTGTGTTCCTGGCGCCTGCTGTATCGATCCGTCGTTCCATACGCGTGTGAGTCCATGTCTTTCTCTTCACAAACTTGTGTGCTGATTTCGTCGAAATTGTGCATCTGTGCTAGTGTTGAGCTCAGCGGAGTGTGTCTCTGGACACTTGGTGTGCGTTGGCTGTGCCTGTGTGTAACGCAGCACAGCCACGACTGTTCCGGTGAAGAGAGACCAGGGAAATCATCTAGGCAGAGTCAACAAAGGAAAACCGAAGACGCATTGACGTGTGCTCGACAGAGACGGATTCCCTGCGCTGACATTTCTCAGTAACGCCAGAAGAAAGCTGAGCGGTAGATCGACCGGAGAAATGCTTCCCTAGACGACATTTAGCGAATGAACTGCATTCTGCGCGGCTTTCTGGATTGTGCCTGAAAAGTGCGAAAACCAGCAGAGCCTGTGCTCAAAAGCTGGTGGCTGTGTGACTGCATTGATGCACCTTCCCGTGTCTGCGAGTGTACAGACGGCTGTTTCACGTTCACACAAAGGCACCTGGTCGGGTTTTTCTTCTGTGCGTGCACATGCGTTTCCGTTGTCTCTTCGGAACAGACGTGGCTCTCTGCATGCTGAACGACGTGGTAAAACGCGTCTGCCTATATTTTGGTAAACAATCGAGGGTGCATGTTCCGTCAGCGGCATTTCCGCAGACGACTCCGCAGAGCCAGTTCTGAAAGCTCCGCACACCAGGACTGAATGTAGAACCAAGCAATTGCACAGGTGTGCGCAATCACATATTCTGAGGGACGTCTTTTATGGCACAGCAGCACGAAGGTATTTGCGTTCAGGCACGTATCAGAAACAATGTGTGGACCGAGGATGTGTTGGTATTTTCTCCGTACGGCATGCTTCGTGGTAGCTTACTTGCCGACCGCAGTCTTAGCGGTTTCTATACACGACTCGGTATAGGGAGAGAAAGAGAGCGCATCGGAAAACTTGCGTTTTCTGCGCTGGAACCTAGTTGCTACGCATTGTTTTTGTCCACGTGAACACACACGATTCCGCACTGAAAACCAAGCAGAAACCTTTCAACAAGCTCCCAGGTATGTGCACCCACCACCTCGTGCGCACGAACGCAGCTAGAGAAAAGCACCTACATTTTCACACACTGATGCTTAAGCAAACGCTTGGCCACACGCATGCACACATCCGCAAGGGCGCCCACTCCCATCTTTGGACAGAAAGACGTACGCGAAACGTGCAGACATGCATGAGAGTAAACAGGTGTGCGTTGATGGTTTACGTACTGCATCACGCATACGTGGCTGCACGAGAATATTCTTTTGGAGGGTACGTGCAGATACGTCCCTGTGCTTGGACGACCGTGTGCGTGAAAGCGTGTGTGTCTACAAACGATTTTCTGTCCACATGAGTGTGCCTTTTTGCAGGCTCCATTCGTGCTTAAGCGCGAGTGAGTGCACAGCTGCGCCGTTTGTTGGCAAAGCTCCGCGTGTCGCACGACGTTGCCCAGTCCTGCATTTCTCATGCGTACAGATGCACGGGAGCTCTTCTAGTAAAGGAGCAAAGACAGTCGCAGGCAGAACTGAATGCTGCTCCGAGCTACTTCTCACCCTTGACAAATGCTTCACAGTGCGCGAAGAATAGCTTTCCGCAGCCGAAGTACAAGAGAAACGAAACAGATCATGCCTTAACGCGAAAGAGCAAAAACAGGGCGTCACTGCGCAAGCTTCTCCCTGATCTACAGTTGAGAGCGAATACTTGTGTGCTTGTCGGAGAGATTGTGTCTTGCCTATAATAGTCTGGGAGTTTCGCGCAGGTCAGTTTCGCTAGTTCTATAATCAACTTCTAGGATAGCTGCAGACCAGGGAAATCATCTAGGCAGAGTCAAAAAAGGAAAACCGAAGACGCATTGACGTGTGCTCGACAGAGACGGATTCCCTGCGCTGACATTTCTCAGTAACACGAGAAGAAAGCTGAGCGGTAGATTGACCGGAGAAATGCTTCCCTAGACGACATTTAGCGAATGAACTGCATTGTGCGCGGCTTTCGGGATTGTGCCTAGAAGTGCGAAAACCAGCAGAGCCTGTGCTCAAAAGCTGGTGGCTGTGTGACTGCATTGATGCACCTTCCCGTGTCTGCGAGTGCACAGACGGCTGTTTCACGTTCATACAAAGGCACCTGGTCGGGTTTTTCTTCTGTGCGTGCACACGCATTTTTGTTGTCTCTTCGGAGCAGACGTAGCTCTTTGCATGCTGAACGACGTGGTAAAACGCGTCTGCCTATATTTTGGTTAACAATCGAGGGTGCGTGTTCCGTCAGCGACATTTTCGCAGACGACTCCACAGAGCCAGTTCTGAAAGCTCCGCACACCAGGACTGAATGTAGAACCAAGCAATTGCACAGGTGCATGCAATCACATATTCTGAGGGACGTCATTTGTGCCACAGCAGCACGAAGGTATTTGAGTTCAGGCACGTATCAGAAACAATGTGTGGACCGAGGATGTGTTGGTATTTTCTCCGTACGGCATGCTTCGTGGTAGCTTACTTGCCGATCGCAGTCTTAGCGGTTTCTATACACGACTCGGTATAGGGAGAGAAAGAGAGCGCATCGGAAAACTTGCGTTTTCTGCGCTGGAACCTAGTTGCTACGCATTGTTTTTGTCCACGTGAACACACACGATTCTCCACTGAAAACCAAGCAGAAACCTTTCCACAAGCTCCCAGGTAGGTGCACCCACCACCTCGCGCGTGAAAGCACGTGTGTCTACAAACGATTGTTTGTCCACATGCTTGTGCCTTGGTGCAGGCTGCATTCGTGCTTAAGCTGGAGTGAGTGCACAGCTGCGCTGTTTGTTGGCCAGGTTCCGCGTGTTTCACGACGTTGCCCCGTCCTGCATTTCTCACGCGGACAGATTCAAGGGAGCTCTGTATAGACGGCTGTTTCATGTTCACACAAAGGCACCTGGTCGGGTGCATCCCAGATTCAGCATCCCCGATACAGCTTCCCGGATACAGCATCCCAAATACAGCGTCCTAGATATAGTATCCTAGATACGGCATCCTAGATACGGCATTCTGGATACAGTATCCCGGATACAGCATCCCAGATACGCCATCCCAGATACAGCATCCCAGGTATAGCATCCTAGGTACAGCGTAATAGATACAGCATCCCAGATACAACATGTCGAGCTGTGCTCCTCTCCCACACCAAGTGCTGATCGTGGGGCTCAGGGTGAGGGGGGGCAGCGAGGGGGTCCGTGGACTGGAATAAGTTTTGTTTGGGGTTTTTCAAACGCCTCTGCTGACACGTCGTATAAAAACCGATTGCTGCAGGGCTAAGGAATGAACAGGAGGTTGAGCAACAGACTGCAGAAACTGCTTGCGTTTTGGTTTATTGAAAAATTCTTATTGAACTCAAAAAGCAATACGATCTTGCAGTGGTCTTCTAATACCTAGTGACAGCTTTTAATGTACTGGTTTGGAACTTGGAGATGAGATTTGAGATGAAGGGCTGTTCCATTGTGGAATATTGCAGGAGTAAATTTCAGGCATTTCAGCATGCCTGGCAGATCTGCAGCTTGCTAAAGACCTCAGGCTGTTTGGTTTAATCAGACTTTTGTAGATGCCACCTTCACTGGTCAAAGCACCGGCTGCCAATGTGTTTTCTGGTGTTGTCACTTCTTTCTGACCAAAGACGGCAGAGGCAGCAGCTCTACTGGTGGTGTCTGTTTTATTGAAACATGGGGATCTACAGGAACTATAACCCGAAAGCTCAGGAAGCTGTGGTCCGTGGTCTATCTTTGTAAGGTTTGTAGATTGTTCTGCAACGTTTGTGAGTGTGAACTGCTGTGCAGGTAGAAGGAAGAAAGATGTGTGAGCTAAAGCAGCAGGAAGGCTGCAGCCGTGTAAGGCGGGGGTGCAAGCGGCACGAAACCGGCTGCAGCGGCGGAGCCCTCGGTCCCGGGCCGTCCCGGGCAGGCGCAGCCCGAGCGCTCCCGGCCCCGCTGCCGCTGCCCCGCCGGGGCCGGGGCCGCGCTGCGGGCCGACAGCGCCGCTCTGCGGCCGCCGGCGGCACCGGGCCGGGAGGGGGGGCGGGGCCCGGTGGCGGGCGCGGACGGGATTGGCTCCTGCGGCGGATGGGCGGGGCCACGCTGCGTAAGTGCGGGGGCGGGGGAGTGCGTGCCGCCGGTGCGGCGGCGGGAGGAGCGCGCGAGGAGCGGCGGGGCCGGCGGTGAGCGAGCGGACACCGGGGAGACCGGCCGGGGCCGCCCCGGTCCCGGCTGAAGAGGGAGGCTGGAGGGGGAGGGACAGGCTGGTTTGGGCAGGAGGAAGGCGAGGGGCAGGCAGCCGCAACAGCGCGGCCCCGGGCCGGGCCGAGCAAGAGGCGAGGGGGAAACACGCGGGCGGCTGTGAGGGAAGGGAGCTCCGGGCTGAGCGCTGCGCGGGGCTCGGGCGGGGCCGTGGGTCGGAGGGGGGAGCCCGTGGTGCCACAGGGCAGAGGGAGGAAGGCGAGCGGGAGGGGGCGGCGCCAGGGGGCGCGAGGGGCGGGGGCGGTGCGAGGGGCGGGGGCGGTGCGAGGGGCGGGGGCGGTGCGAGGGGCGGGGGCGGTGCGAGGGGCGGGGGCGGCGCTGCCGCCGGGAGGGGCCGGGAACGGGGGGAGCGGCGGAGGAGCCTGAGGGCGGGACGGCGCGGAAGGAGCTTGGGCGGGAAAGGCTGAGGGACCTCAGGGAGGGGGTGACATCGGGGAGGCTTTGGCGGGAAAGGCTGAGGGACCTCAGGGAGGGGGTGACATCGGGGGGGCTTTGGCGGGAAAGTCTGAGGGACCTCAGGGAGGGGGTGACATCGGGGAGGCTTTGGCGGGAAAGGCTGAGGGACCTCGGGGAGGGGGTGACATCGGGGGGGCTTTGGCGGGAAAGGCTGAGGGACCTCGGGGAGGGGGTGACATCGGGGAGGCTTTGGTGGGAAAGGCTGAGGGACCTCGGGGAGGGGGTGACATCGGGGGGGCTTTGGCGGGAAAGGCTGAGGGACCTCGGGGAGGAGATGACGTCGGAGAGGCTGCAGAGGGCAATGCTGAGGGAGCTCAGGACGGGATGGCACTCAGGTCTGGTTTCAAAGGGAAATGCTGAGGTACCTTGAGGAATGGACGCTGGGCTGGCAGCTATGAACACATCAGACTGGTTAAGAGAGTGTTCATGACAGAAATTTGTGCAGTGAAGTATTCCAGCAAAGAGCGGGAGAAGAGCCAAACTTAGATCAGGCCTCCTAGGACGCCTGCAGGTTTGGGGACAGGGATGACGAGGTTGTTAATCCGGTCCTAACTGTTTCTTTGTCTGTCCCTCTCTTGCAGCACCTGACTGAATGGAGGAGCAAGTGGACGGGAAGTTCCTGCGCCACACACAGATCACATTTATCGCTCTCGCCCTCAGAGACCCGGAGATCCAAACCGCTCGCATCGTGCCTTGAAGCAGCCTGTGCTCATGCGCTTCTCCCAGGGAGAAGGCGGAATGGCAGTGACTGGCCACGTTAAGCCACAGGGTGCACACTGTGCAGCTGTCAAGCCCAGCTCTGCGTTAGCTCACACCTGCGGTTTTGCGCCGCACACGCACATTTGAGTTGTCGCTGGTTGTTGCAGCGTTTGGCTTTGGTGAGGACAGCGTGTGTTTGTCAGCAGTTGGTGTAGGTGGGATCTGGAGGAGAAAGCGATATTTCCGTGCCAGAACCGTTTGGTGTTTGCATGGTATTGTGGCGGTTGTTCCTGCAGGCGATGAGTGCTGTAGTATTATTGCAGGATGAGGGGATTTTGGAGGCTTGTCTGTGAGATGCACTAGAGGCAGCAGTTGAAAGCGAAAGGCTGAGATTTGGAGGGTTTGTCGGTGGGTTTTGGATGGTTGTCAGCTGAAGAGTTGGCTGTTTGCAGGTGAGGTGTAGGGCAGAGGGTGAAGCTGACTTTGCCTGGGCGGCGCAACTGGCTGGGTGTGCAGAGCTGAGGAGAGCGGGCTGCTGCGGGTGACCCTAAAGCTGGAGAACCAGCCGGCAGCTCCAGACGCTCCCGCTGCCGGGCAGGGCCGTGCAGGCCAGTGCCCTGGGGCACAGCGACGTGACCCTCCGCAAGTACCAAAGAGCAGGTGAGGACCGTGGGCATTTGTACTGAGCTGTGACATCTCTAACCCGTGACATTGGGGTCCAGCCTGAGCAGGGCACGTGCGGAAGCTGTGCTGCAGGGAGGGCAGAGCTGAGGGGAAGGGCTGTGCCAGGGGCTGGTGCCAAGGCAAGGTGGGCGCGCTGTGGGGTGTGGGGAGGTGTCAGCCTCGGACTCAGCCGCTGTTGACTGTAGTGCCCTTGGGCTGGTGTAGCTCAGTCCTCTGTGTGTTTCTCTTCAGGGGGAGCAGCATGCAAAGGAAAAGCAAGGAAGGAGGTGAACCCATGAGGAAGAGTGATGGATAAAGAGAGTTGGAGCGCACCTGCCAGTCAAGAGGGATCAAGAAAGAAGACACCAGTGGTGGAACCGCAGGTCAGGAGAGCTCAAGGAGGGAGAAAGGTGACTGTGGCCGTATGGGTTTTTCTAGCTCACACACCAATGAAAACAGTTTGGATAATAAAAGAAATGTATGGAAAACCAATAATTAAAGGCAGAGAACGTTTATATGCTATGTATGGGGTAGACCTGAAGGTATATTTCTTCCTACAACAAAGGAGAATTCGCAATACATGCTGCTGTCAGCAACGACCAGTAAGCGACAAGACTCTATTTACTGATGCCTCTGGTCGCTCACATAAAGTTGTAATTACATGGCTAAACTCAGATACCCAGTGCTGCAAACACAAGGTAGAAAAAGAGACCAAGAGTCAAACAAGTTCTTGAGCTGACATCTGTTAGGATCGCTTTGAGGTGTTCTGTAACAAGCCTTTGAATGTTGTAACTGGCTCATATTATGCCACTGGCATACTTAACGGCCTGGAAGCTTCTTTTCTTAAGGAAGAGGATAATCCTCTTTTGATGGCTGAATTGAGAATGCTATGGTTTCTAATAAATCATAGACATCATAGGTATTATGCAATGCACACCCGCTCTCGCAGTGGCCCTTCCAGGACCACTTGCGGAAGGCAGTAGGAGGGCCGATGCACGAGCTGTGCCGCTCACTGTGCCTAAAGCCTTGGAGCAAGCTAAATGATCACATAAATTCTTTCACCAGAGTGCAAAGGCGTTAAAACGACAACTTCAAATGACAGTGGATCAGGCCAGGAGCGTTCTTATGTCCTGCCCTGATTGCCAACAGTTGGCACCCGCGCCATCCACAGAGGGTGTTAATCCAGGAGGGGTTACTGCCAATGAAGTACGGCCAGCGGATGTAACGCATTGTTCTGAATTGGGTAAATACGTACGTGTTTCTGTAGACGCTCATTCCAGATTTCTCGTTGCTGCTGCACACGCTGGTGAAAGAGCACGAGACGTCTGTAACATTGGTTGGCATGTTTTGCTGTTTGAGGAGTTCCACGATCTGTAAAACCAGAGGAGAGCGGAACGCACACTTGATTAGAGGAGCGATCCCCCAGCGCGCTGTAATAGAAGTGCCTGCTTTTTAACACTTTCAAAACAGTGTTAAAGAGTCTGTTTGACGACTTTTCGGTATCATTTCTGGCGACGAGGATGGGATAATCTGCCTGACCTCCCGTGGATCCCAGGATCTCTGGGACCTTGTGCCGGCACCGGGGAATTCCTGGAAGGGACCACAGCTCCTCGGACCAGCTCAGGACGCGGGTAAAACCCCATCAATGAGATAAGGCACTTTCATTGTCTGGTTGCGTTGGCACGCTGCCTGCGCGAGACGTGCGCGACAGCAGCGCGTTGGGTCTGCGCATTCGCGTCTGCGCATTTTGGTAAACTGGGTAACTTAAAAAAAGAAAGAAATACAAAATTAAAGAGGAAAATGAGAAAACAATAAAGAGAAAAACGAGGGAACAGCAATTTGATAAAGGTACCTTTAATAATTTTGCTGTTTGTGCCTTAGCAATTGTATAATTGTTTCTGGCTTTAGTGGTTTGTTGTTGTTGTTACTTGTGTCTTGGGGGATTTTATAGTCCAGTACTTAGGGTTCACCAATTGTCTGTGATTGTGATTGTGAAGTAGGTAGTGGACAATCGGCAGGAGGATTCGTGAGAAATCCCCCCCAGGCTGTGTTTTCTGACATTGGAAAAGGATCGTTTGCTGTTCAACAGGGCGTCAACCAGGGAGAATCTGATTGAATATTGTAATTAATGGTGGCCACTGTAAATAATATTAATATGCTTCACAGGTCTAGGTGGGTATACTTTGAGATCTGTAGTATAGTAATGTGCTGCATGTAATATGTAGTAAAATATCTATTTTAAATCATATATTGCCTATTACATAAGGCATATTACACAATATATAATGTTACATATGCATTGTCTTTATCCTCTTCAGATCCATTTGTTTTGAAAAAGGATAATCAGGGAAAGAAATGCAAACCAGTAAAAGGTTTGTTGAAGAACAGCTATTGGTGTAGAATACACAGAGAACATGAGATCAAAATTGTCCCTCGGTCAGTCCAGGGTGGGATCCTGATATCCTTATATCGGGGCACAGGCTGCATTGGTATCGCCAGTGCATTTTATACGGGATTAGACACGCTGCGCCTAAAGCTGTAAATATGCCAAAACCTTCTGAGATTAAACAGGATTGTGAGGAGTCTCCCACTGAGTTTTTACACGGTCTTAAACCGACAGCTCAGAAATATATTAATATAGATCCTGACTTGGAGAACAGAGAAATAGAATTCTTAGTTGACTGGGAGCTCATTATTCTGTGTTAAACACTATGCAGGGAATATTAAGTAGCGATTCTGTAACAGTTATGGGTGCCACAAAAATTGCAAGACACGGCCCTTTAACCTGCTGCTTAGAATGTTTGTATGTGGAGTCTGTACTTATTGATTGTGTACCATGTGTCTTCTCTTGTGCACAACGAATGGTTGAAAAAAGCTTTAATGGTGCAATGGCTGTGCAGTTACACGCTGCTGTGGCTGCAATTGTTAAACAAAGAAGGGGAGATGTGGCAGGGTTGTGACATCAGGCCCGTGAGAAATTGCAAGAGTCACAGTGTGAGAACAAGCGCTGGTGGAACAACACAAGCAGCAAGGACTGTGTGGGACATGAATCATCAGGGACAGAGGGATTGATACGCGGTGGGTACATCAGGGACAGAGGGATTGATACAGGATCGGTACATCAAGGACAGAGGTCCGCGATGTTTCAAATGCAAACTTGAGTTTGTATTAAATGTCTCTCTGCATCTTAAAGAGAGTCTGTGCCTCATCTGCTACACCCCTTTATCTGTTTCCCAAATTACGATTTAGACTGTATTTACCGTTGTAAAAACAAAGCTTTCCCCCCTTAATTTTTGTCACGTGTTGTAGTTAGAATTAATAGAGATATTGGAGCCCATCGTAGCTAAACTGGAAAAAGACAGCAGCCGTGTGTATTTTTAAATAAAGACTAAATCAAGTGTGCTAGCTCATTATCCTTAAGCGTTTTACTGTGATCACCTCTCTCCCAAGGTTTTGTGTCTGTTGTATCAAGGCCTGACACCCACGGCCACAGTGGATGAATCACCATGGGCACAACACCAGGAACCTGCCTGTTCGTGTCCAGGATATCCACTCCAGCAGACACGTTTTAATTGGTACTTGCATTATGGATTAGATGCAACAAAAATCCATACTTTCTTTTGCCCTTTGCTATAGAGGAGGGGGTTGAACTTTTCTATAGCAGATTCAATCACTTGTTGTAAAGCAATGAAATAAATAACTTCGGCTTTTTCTATGGATAAACAACGTTTACTTCAATTCCTTAATTGTATTCCTTAAACACTTGTTCGTTAGACCACAAGCAAAACAGCGCTGGGTGTTAGTTCGTTAGTAGGACCTTACTATGTGGTTGGTTAACCCTGAAAATGTTAGCTCCCTCTATCAATATAACCTCATAAACAAGTTTCAAAATTTTTATGTAGAACTTACCCACCTTTTCCTTTTTGCAGGTTCAGAGCCCGAGCCTCATTTGGTTGTATCTGTAAACATCAAACATCTCAGCACAAATCACAACTGCATTTCTCACAGACAGAAGTGCCTGATCTCCACAGCTTGCCTGGCAGTGCAGAGAGCAGGAAGTGCGGTGAGTCCTGGGCCTTTGGGGACATTTCACCCTGTTTTGTGTCCCAGTCCCTCCCTGCTCCCTCCTCTTTCCTGCTGTGCCCTTCTTCCTCTTCATCTCTTCTCCCTCTGTTCCTCTGCTGCTTCCTCACCTATTCCCCCACCCTTCTGAATCTCTGTGCAGGGTTTCTCGTATCTCCCTCTCCGTCTCCACCCCTCTGTGTTCTCATCATCCCTGGTTTCTCTTTGTCGTCATTCTTGTCTGTTGCTCTGTCCCGCTCCGTGCCCCATCATTTCTCACTGTATCCCTCTGTCCTGCTCCCTGCGCCTATTCCTGCCCCTCTTCTTTTTTACTCCCTCTCCCTCTTGCTGCCCACCCCAGGATTTTTTCCCAATCTCTATCCTGCCCCAACCCTTATTATTCTTTCTCTCTTCTGCTCCCTCTCTGTCTTTCTGCCTGTCTGCCCTTTGCCTGCTGCTTCTTTCTCCATTTCTGTCCAGATTACTGCCCCTTTTCCTTCTTGATGTCTTTCTGTCCTGTTTGTCTTTCTGTCTTCCTTGCCTGTTCCCAGCCCCATCCCCTCTCGCTGTATCCTCCCTGTCCAGCTGGCTCTGCCTTTTCTTTGTCTTCTCATCCTCTTTCCTGCTCCTCAGCCCTCTTTTCCTCTTCCTCCAGCTCATTGCTCCATGTGTGTATCAGAAAAACCAATGAACAGTGTGTGTGTCACAGACCCCATTGTACAGGTTGTGTGTCACAAACGCCTCTGGACTGAGCATGTGTCACAAACCCCACTGTAGAGTGTGTGTGTCACAAACCCCATTAGACAGCGTGTGTGTCACAAATGCCCCTGGACAGCGTGTGTGTCACAAACCCCATTGGAGAGTCTGTATGTCACAACTCCATTGACACTGTGTGTGTCACAAACACCAGTGGACAGCCTGTGTGTCACAAACCCCATTGGACAGTGTGTGTGACACAAACCTCATTGGACAGGTTGTGTGTCACAAACACGCCTGGACACTGTTTGTGTCAGAAACGCCCCTGGACAGGTTGTGTGTCACAAACACCCCTGGACAGCGTGTCTGTCACAAACCCCATTGGACAGGGTATGTGTCACAAACACCCCTGGACACCTTTTGTGTCAAAAACACCCCTGGACTGGGTGTGTGTCACAAACCCCATTGGAGAGTGTGTGTGTCACAAACGCCCCTGGACACCATTTGTGTCACAAATGCCCCTGGACATCGTGTGTGTCACAAACCCCTTTGGACAGCGTCTGTGTCACAAACCCCCTGGAAACTGTGTGTGTACAAAATACCCCTGGACAGCGTGTGTGTCACACAACCCATTGGATAGCCTGTGTGTCACAATCCCCATTGGACAGGGTGTGTGTCACAAACACCCCTGGACACCGTTTGTGTCACAAACACTCCTGGACAGGGTGTGTGTCACAACCGCCATTGGACAGTGTGTGTGACATAAACCCCATTGGACAGCGTCCATGTCAAAAACCCTTTGGACATTGTGTGTGTCACAAACTCCCTTGGAGAGGGTGTGTGGCACAAACCACATTGGACAGTGTGTATGTCACAACCCCATTGAACACTGTTTGTGTCACAATTCCCATTTGACAGCGAGTGTGTAAGAAATCCCATTGCACAGCGTGTGTGTCACAAACCCAATTGGACAGCGTGTGTCACAATCGCCCTGGAAACTGTGCGTGTCACAAACACCCCTGGACAAGGTGTGTGTAAAAATCCCATTGGACTGCATGTGTGTCACAAACCCCTTTGGACAGCGTGTGTGTCACAATCCACCTGGAAACTGGGTGTGTCACAAACACCCCTGGACAGGGTGTGTCTCACAAATGCCATTGGAAAGCCTGTGTGTCACAAACCCCATTGGACAGCGTGTGTCTCACAAACCCCATTGCACTACCTGTGTGTCACAAACCCCATTGCACAGCATGTGTGTCACAAACGGCATTGGACAGCGTGTGTGTCACAAACCCCATTGAAGAGTGTATGTGTCAGAAACCCCATTAGACAGCGTGTGTGTCTCAAACCCCATTGGACAGCGTGTGTGTCACAAACCCCATTGAAGAGTGTATGTGTCAGAAACCCCATTAGACAGCGTGTGTGTCATAAACCCCAT
Source organism: Nesoenas mayeri (assembly GCF_963082525.1). Classification (NCBI taxonomy): domain Eukaryota; kingdom Metazoa; phylum Chordata; class Aves; order Columbiformes; family Columbidae; genus Nesoenas; species Nesoenas mayeri. The sequence goes on from NW_027660014.1 coordinate 183,030, forward strand.
TGGACAGCGTCTGTGTCACAAACCCCATTGGACAGGGTGTGTGTCACAAACACCCCTGGACAACGTGTGTGTCACAAACGCCCCCGTACAGGGTGTGTATTGCAAACACCCCTGCACAGAGTGCGTGTCATAAACCCCATTGCACTTTGTGTGTGTCACAAACGCCTTTGGACAGCGTGTGTGTCACAAACCCCCCTGGACAGAGTGTGTATCAGAAAAACCAATGGACAGTGTGTGTGTCACAGACCCCGTTGTACAGCTCGTGTGTCACAAACAGCCCTGGACATCTTTTGTGTCACAAATGCCCCTGGACTGAGCGTGTGTCACAAACCCCACTGTAGAGTGTGTGTGTCACAAACCCCATTAGACAGTGTGTGTGTCACAAACACCCTTGGACACCGTTTGTGTCACAAATGCCCCTGGACAGCGTGTGTCACAAACCCCATTGGAGAGTGTGTATGTCACAACCCCATTGACATTGTGTGTGTCATAAACCCCAGTGGACAGCCTGTGTGTCACAAACCCCATAGTAAAGGGTGTGTGTCACAAACACGCCTGGACACCGTTTGTGTCAGAAACGCTCCTGGGCAGGTTGTGTGTCACAAATGCCCCTGGACAGCCTGTCTGTCACAAACCCCATTGGACAGCGTATGTGACACAAACCCCATTGGACAGGGTATGTGTCACAAACACCTCTGGACACCTTTTGTGTCAAAAACGCCCCTGGACTGGGTGTGTGTCACAAACCCCATTGCACTTTGTGTGTGTCACAAACGCCCCTGGACACCATTTGTGTCACAGACGCCCCTAGACATCGTGTGTGTCTCAAACCCCATTGGACAGCGTCTGTGTCACAAACCCCATTGGACAGGGTGTGTGTCACAAACACCGCTGGACAGCGTGTGTGTCACAAACGCCCCCGTACAGGGTGTGTATCGCAAACACCCCTGGACAGAGTGCGTGTCATAAACCCCATTGCACTTTGTGTGTGTCATAAACACCATTGGACAGAGTGTGTGTCACAAACCCCATTGGACAGGGTGTATATCACAAACACCCCTGGACACCGTTTGTTTCACAAACGTTTCTGCACAGGATGTGTGTCACAAACCCTATTTGACAGTGCGTGTGTCACAAACCCCATTGGACAGCGTGTGTGTCACAAATCCCCTGGAAACTGTGTGTGTACAAAATACCCCTGGACAGCGTGTGTGTCACAAACCCCATTGGACAGCATGTGTCACAAGCCCCCCTGGAAACTGTGTGTGTCCAAAATATCCCTGGACAGCCTGTGTGTCACAAACCCCTTTGGACAGTGTGTGTGTCACGAACCCCATTGGACATTGTGTGTCACAAACCCCCCTGGACACTGTGTGTGTCACAAACACCCTTAGACAGGGTGTGTGTCACAAACCCCATTGGAGAGCGTGTCTGTCACAAACCCCATTGGATTGTTTGTGTATCACACACCCCATTGGACAGCATGTGTGTCACAAACCCCATTGGACAGCATGTGTCACAAGCCCCCCTGGAAACTGTGTGTGTCCAAAATATCCCTGAACAGCGTGTGTCGCAAACCCCTTTGGACAGTGTATGTGTCACAAACCCCATTGGACACCATGTGTATCACAAACCCCATTGGAAAGGCTGTGTGTCACAAACACCCCTGGACAGTGTGTGTGTCACAAACAACCCTGGACAGGTTGTTTGTCACATACCCCATTGGACAGTGTGCATGTCACAAACCCCATTGAACAACGTGTGAGTCACAAAGCCCATTGGACACTGCGTGTGTCACAAACCCCATTGGACAGCGTGTGTGTCATAAACACCATTGGACAGGGTGTGTGTCACAAACACCCCTGGACAGAATGCGTGTTCACAAACCCCATTGCAAATTTTGTGTGTCACAGATCCCATTGGACAGCATTTATGTCACAAACCCCCTTGGACAGTGTGTGTGTCAGAAACCCCCTTGGACAGCGTGTGTGTCACAAACCCCTTTGGACAGTGTGTGTATAACAAACGTACCTGGACAAGGTGTGTGTTACAAACTGCGGTGGAGTTTATGTGTGTCACAAACCCCATTGCACATTGTGTGTGTCACAAAACCCATTGGTCAGCCTGTGTGTCACAAACCCCATTGGACAGCGTGTGTCACAACCCTCCCTGATCAGCGTGTGTGTCACAAACCTCATTGGAGAGTGTGTGTGTCACAAACCCAATTGGACAGCGTGTGTGTCACAAACTCCATTGGAAGGGTTTTGTGTCACAAACGCCCTGGACACCGTTTGTGTCACAAACGCCCCTGGACAGGGTGTGTCACAAACCCCATTGGACAGCATGTGTGTCACAAACCCATTGAACAGCCATTGTATCACAAACCCCATTGCACAGGGTGTGTGTAACATACACCCTGGACGCCGTTTATGTCAGAAACGCCCCTGGACAGCGTGTGTGTCACAAACTCCATTGGAGAGTGTGTGTGTCACAAACCCCATTGGACAGCGTGTGCCACAACCCCCCCTGGAAAATGTGTGTGTCACAAACACCTCTGGACAACGTGTGTGTCACAAACGCCCCTGGACAGCGTGTGTGTCACAAACCCCATTGCACAGCGTGTGTGTCACAAACCCCATTGGACAGGTTGTGTGTCACAAACACACCTGGACACCTTTTGTGTCACAAAAGGCCCTGGACTGCGTGTGTGTCACAAACCCCATTGCAGAGTGTGTGTGTCACAAACCCCATTGGAAAGCATGTGTCACAAGCCCCCATAGAAACTGTGTGTGTCCAAAATATCCCTGGACAGCCTGTGTGTCACAAACCCCTTTGGACAGTGTGTGTGTCACGAACCCCATTGGACATTGTGTGTCACAAACCCCCCTGGACACTGTGTGTGTCACAAACACCCTTAGACAGGGTGTGTGTCACAAACCCCATTGGAGAGCGTGTCTGTCACAAACCCCATTGGATTGTGTGTGTATCACACACCCCATTGGACAGCATGTGTGTCACAAACCCCATTGGACAGCATGTGTCACAAGCCCCCCTGGAAACTGTGTGTGTCCAAAATATTCCTGGACACCGTGTGTGTCAGAAACCCCTTTGGACAAGGTGTGTTTCACAAACACCCCTGGACAGCGTGTGTGTCACAAACGCCCCTGTACAGGGTGTGTGTCACAAACACCCCTGGACAGAGTGCGTGTCATAAGCCCCATTGCACTTTGTGTGTGTCACAAACGCCTTTGGACAGTGTGTGTGTCTCAAACCCCCCTGGACAACTTGTGTATCAGAAAAACCAATGGACAGTGTGTGTTTCACAGACCCCATTGTACAGGTTGTGTGTCACGAACACCCCCGGACATCTTTTGTGTCACAAACGCCCCTGGACTGAGCGTGTGTCACAAACCCGACTGTAGAGTGTGTGTGTCACAAATCCCATTAGACAGCGTGTGTGTCACAAACAACCCTGGACACCGTTTGAGTCACAAATGCCCCTGGACAGTGTGTGTGTCACAAACCCCATTGGACAGTGTGTGTGACACAAACCCCATTGGACAGGTTGTGTGTCACAAACACCCCTGGACACCGTTTGTGTCAGAAACACCTCTGGACAGGTTGTGTGTCACAAACGCCCCTGGCCAGCGTGTGTGTCACAACCCCATTGAACACTGTCTGTGTCACAATTCCCATTAGACAGCGAGTGTGTAAGAAATCCCATTGCGCATCGTGTGTGCCACAAAACCAATTGGACAGCGTGTGTCACAATCGCCTTGGAAACTGTGCACGTCACAAACACCCCTGGAGGGCTGTGTGTCCCAAACGCCATTGGACAGCCTGTGTGTCACACACCCCATTAGACAGCGTGTGTCTCACAAACCCCATTGGACAGCCTGTGTGTCACAAACCCCATTGCACAGCATGTGTGTCACAAAACCCATTAGACAGCGTGTGTGTCACAAACCACATTGGAAAGGCTGTGTGTCACAAACACCCCTGGACAGTGTGTGTGTCACAAACGCCCGTGGACAGGGTGTTTGTCAAATACCCCATTGGACAGTGTGCATGTCACAAACCCCATTGCAGAACGTGTGTGTCAGAAATCCATTGGACAGTCGTTGTTTTCCAAACCCCATTGTATGTGTGTGTGTGTATGTCACAAACACCCCTGGACGCCGTTTGTGTCACAAATGCCCCTGGACAGCGTGTGTGTCACAAACCCCATTGCAGAGTGTGTGTGTCACAAACCCCATTGGACTGTGTGTGTGTCACAAACCCCTTTGGACAGCATGTGTGTCACAAACTGCCTTGGACAGCCTGTGTGTCACAGCCCGCCCCGGACAGTGTGTGTATCACAAAGCCCATTGGACACTGTGTGTGGTACAAACACCATTGGACAGCGTGTGTGTCACAAACCCCATTGGAATGCGTTTGTCACAACCCCCACTGGAATCTATGTGTGTCTAAAACAGCCCTGAAGAGCGTGTGTGTCACAAACTCCATTGGAAGGGTTTTGTGTCACAAACACCCCTGGACACCGTTTGTGTAACAAACGCCCCTGGACAGGGTGTGTCGCAAACCCCATTGGACAGCGTGTGTGTCACAAACCCCATTGGAGAGTGTGTGTGTCACAAACCTCATTGGACAGAGTGTTTTTCACAAAAACCCCTGGACACCGTTTGTGTCACAAACGGCCCTGGACAGCGTGTCTGTCACAAACCCCATTGGACAGCGTGTTTAAAAAACCCCCCTGGACAGCATGTTTGTCACAAACCCCATTGGACAGTGTGTGTTTCACAAAGCTCATTGGACAGCGTTAGTGTCACAAACACCCTATGGACAGTTTGTGTGTCACAAACACCCCTGGACAGCGTGTGTGTCTACAAACGCCCCTGGACAGCCTGTGTGTCACAAACCCATTGGACAGCATGTGTGTCACCAACCCCATTGGACAGCGTGTGTGTCACAAACCTCCATGGGCAGTATGTGTGTAACAAACCCCATTGAACAGAGTGTTTGTCACAAACCCCATTGGACAGTGTGTGTGTCACTAACCCCATTGGACAGTGTGTGTGTCACAAACCCCATTGAAGAGCGTATGTGTCACTAACCCCATTGGACAGTGTGTGTGTCACAAACCCCATTGGACTGGGTGTGTGTCACAAACCCCATTGAAGAGCGTGTGTGTCACAAACCCCATTGGACAGCGTCTGTCTCACAAACCCCATTGGACTGGGTGTGTGTCACAAACACAACTGGACACCATGTGTGTAAGAACGGCCCCTGGACAGGATGTCTGTCACAATTGGAGAGTGTGTGTGTCACAAACTCCATTGGAGAATGTGTGTGTCACAAACACCCCTGGACACTATTTGTGTCACAAACGTTTCTGGACAGGATGTGTGTCAATAACCCCATTGGGCATCGTGTGTGTCACAAACACCCCTGGACACCGTGTGTGTCACAAACGCCCCTGGACAGCGTGTGTGTCACAAACCCCATAGCACAGCGTGTGTGTCACAAACCCCATTGGACAGGGTGTATCTAACAAACCCCATTGGACAGCCTGTGTTTCACAAACCCCATTGGACAGCGTGTGTCACAAACCCCATTGTACAGGGTGTGTGTCACAAAGCCCTGGACAGCGTGTGTGTCACAACTCCCCGTGGACAGTTTGTGAGTCACAAACCTGATTTGACAGTGTTTGTGTCACAAACCCCACTGGACAGCGTGAGTGTCAGAAACACCATTGGGCAGTGTATGTCAAAACCCTCCCTGGACAGTGTGTGTGTCACAAACCCCCCTGGACAGTGTGTTTTTAACAAACATCCCTGGACACCGTTTGTGTTACAATCGCCCCTGGACAGGGTGTGTGAAAACCCCATTGGACACTGTGTGTGTCACAAACCCCATTGCACACTGTGTGTGTCACAAGCCCCATTGGACAGCGTGTGTGTCACAAGCCCTTTTGGACAGTGTGTGTGTAACAAACGTCCCTGAACAAGGTGTGTGTTACAAACCGTGGTGGAGTTTGTGTGTGTCACAAACCCCATTGGACAGCCTGTGTGTCACAAACCCCATTGGACAGGATGTGTGTCACAAACACCCCTGGACAACATTTGTGTCAGTAACGTCCCTGGACAGAGTGTGTGTCACAAACCCCATTGGACAGTGTGTGTGTCGCAAAACCGATTGGACAGCCTGTGTTTCACAAACCCCATTGGACATGGTGTGTGTCACAAACCCCATTGGACAGCGTGTTTCACAACCACCCCTGTACAGTGTGTTTTTCACAAACACCCCTGGACACCGTTTGTGTTACAATCGCCCCTGGACAGGGTGTGTGTGACAAACCCCATTGGACAGTGTGTGTGTCACAAACCCCATTGCACAAGGTGTCTGTCAGAAACACCCCTGGACACCGTGTGTGTCACAAATGCCCCTGGACAGGGTATGTGTCACAAACTCCGTTGGACAGCATGTGTGACAAAAACCCCACTGGACAGCGTGCATGTTACAAACCCCATTGGACATTGTGTGTGTCACAAACACCATGGGACAGCATGTGTGTCACAATCCCCCTTGAACAGTGTTTGTGTTACAAACACCTCTGGACAGCTTTTGTGTCACAAACCCCATTGGACAGTGTGTGTGTCTCAAAACCGATTCGAGCGCCTGTTTGTCACAAACCCCTTTGGACAGCGTGTGTGTTCACAAACCCCATTGGACAGGGTGTGTGTCACAAACACCCCTAGACACCGTTTGTCTCACAAACGTTTCTGAACAGGATGTGTGTCACAAACCCCATTTGACAGTGCGTGTGTCACAAACCCCATTGGACAGGGTGTGTGTCACAAACCCCCTGGAAACTTTGTGTGTACAAAATACCCCTGGACAGCGTGTGTGTCACAAACCCCATTGGATCGCCTGTGTGTCACAATCCCCATTGGACAGGGTGTGTGTCACAAACACCCCTGGACACCGTTTGTGTCACAAACGCTCCTGGACAGAGTGTGTGTCACAACCGCCATTGGACAGTGTGTGTGACATAAACCTCATTGGACAGCGTCCATGTCACAAACCCTGTTGGATATTGTGTGTGTCACAAACCCCCTTGCACAGGGTGTGTGTCACAAACCACATTGGACAGTGTGTATGTCACAACCCAATTGAACACTGTCTGTGTCACAATTCCCATTCGACAGAGGGTGTGTAAGAAATCCCGTTGCACAGCGTGTGTGTCACAAACCCAGTTGGACAGCGTGTGTCACAATCGCCCTGGAAACCGTGCGTGTCACAAACCCCCCTGGACAGGGTGTGTGTAAAAATCCCATTGGACTGCATGTGTGTCACAAACCCCTTTGAATAGCGTATGTGTCACAATCCACCTGGAAACTGGGTGTGTCATAAACACCCCTGGACAGGGTGCGTGTCACAAACTCCATTGGACAGCCTGTGTCTCACAAACCCCATTGGACAGCCTGTGTGTCACAAACCCCATTGCACAGCATGTGTGTTCACAAACCGCATTGGACAGCCTGTGTGTCACAACCCCGCTTGGACAGTGTGTGTGTCACTAACCCCCCTAAACAGTGTGTGTGTCACAAAACCCATTGGACACCGTGTTTGGTACAAACCCCGTTGGACAGCGTGTGTGTCACAAACCCCCTGGAAACTGTGTGTATACAAAATACCCCTGGACAACGTGTGTGTCACAAACGCCCCTGTACAGGGTGTGTATCACAAACACCCCTGGACAGAGTGTGTGTCATAAACCCCATTGCACTTTGTGTGTGTCACAAACGCCTTTGGACAGCTTGCGTGTCACAAACCCCCCTGGACAGCGTGTGTATCAGAAAAACCAATGGACAGTGTTTGTGTCACAGACCACATTGTACAGGTTGTGTGTCACAAACACCCCTGGACATCTTTTGTGTCACAAACACCCCTGGACTGAGCGTGTGTCACAAACCCCACTATAGAGTGTGTGTGTCACAAACCCCATTAGACGGTGTGTGTGTCACAAACACCCCAGGACACCGTTTGTGTCACAAATGCCCCTGGAAAGCGTGTGTGTCACAAACCCCATAGGAGAGTCTGTATGTCACAACCCCATTGACATTGTGTGTGTCACAAACCCCAGTGGACAGCCTGTGTGTCACAAACCCCGTTGGGCAGTGTGTGTGACACAAACCCCATTGGACAGGTTGTGTGTCACAAACACCCCTGAACACCGTTTGTGTCAGAAACGCCCCTAGACAGGTTGTGTGTCACAAACGCCCCTGGACAGCGTGTCTGTCACAAACCCATTGGACAGCGTGTTTGACACAAACCCCATTGATCAGGGTATGTGTCACAAAGACCCCTGGACAACTTTTGTGTGAAAAACTCCCCTGGACAGCGTGTGTGTCACAAACCCCATTGGAAAGTGTGTGTGTCACAAACGGCCCTGGACACTATTTGTGTCACAGACGCCCCTGTACATCGTGTGTGTCTCAAACCCCATGGGACAGCGTCTGTGTCACAAACTGCATTGGACAGGGTGTGTGTCAAAACACCCCTGGACTGCGTGTGTGTCACAAACGCCCCCTTACAGGGTGTATATCACAAACACCCCTGGACAGAGTGCGTGTCATAAACCCCATTGCACTTTGTGTGTGTCACAAACGCCGTTGGACAGCGTGTTTTTCACAAACCCCATTGGACAGGGTGTATGTCAAAAACACCCCTGGACACCGTTTGTTTCACAAACGTTTCTGGACAGGATGTGTGTCACAAACCCTATTTGACAGTGCATGTGTCACAAACCCGATTGGATAGCCTGTGTGTCAAAAACCCCTTTGGACAGCGTGTGTGTCACAATCCACCTGGAAACTGGGTGTGTCACAAACACCCCTGGACAGGGTGTGTGTCCCAAACGCCATTGGACAGCCTGTGTGTCACATACCCCATTGGACAGCGTGTGTCTCACAAACTCCATTGGTCAGCCTGTGTGTCACAAACCCCATTGCACAGCATGTGTGTCAGAAACCGCATTGGACAGCCTGTGTGTCACAACCCCTCTTGGACAGTGTGTGTGTCACTAACCCCCCTAAACAGTGTGTGTGTGCACAAAACCCATTGGACACCGTGTTTGGTACAAACGCCATTGGACAGCGTGTGTGTCACAAAGCCATTGAACAACCGTTGTATCACAAACCCCATTGCACAGGGCGTGTGTAACATACAACCCTGGACGCCGTTTGTGTCAGAAACACCCCTGGACAGCGTGTGTGTCACAAGCTCCATTGGAGAGTGTGTGTGTCACAAACCCCATTGGACAGCGTGTGTCACAACCCCCCATGGAAAATGTGTGTGTCACAAACACCCCTGGACAACGTGTGTGTCACAAACGCCCCTGGACAGCGTGTGTGTCACAAACCCCATTGCACAGTGTGTTTGTCACAAACCCCATTGGACAGGGTGTGTGTCACAAACACACCTGGACACCTTTTGTGTCACAAAAGGCCCTGGTATGGGTGTGTGTCACAAACCCCATTGGAGAGTGTGTGTGTCACAAACCCCATTGGACAGCGTGTGTGTCACAAAGATCCCTGGACAACATTTGTGTCACAAACGCCCCTGGACAGCGTGTGTGTCATATACCCCATTGGAGAGTGTGTATGTCACAAACCCCATTGGACATTGTGTGTGTCACCAACCCCATTGGACAGGGTATGTTTCACAAACACCCCTGGACAGCGTGTGTGTCACAAACGCCCCTGTACAGGGTGTATATCACAAACACCCCTGGACAGAGTGCGTGTCATAAGCCCCATTGCGCTTTGCGTGTGTCACAAAGCCCATTGGACAGCGTGTGTGTCACAAACCCCATTAGACAGCGTGTGTGTCACAAACCCCATTGGACAGCATGTGTCACAAGCCCCCCTGGAAACTGTGTGTGTCCAAAATATCCCTGGACAGCGTGTGTCACAAACCCCTTTGGACAGGGTGTGTGTCACGAACCCTATTGGACAGTGTGTGTCACAAACCCCCCTGGGCAGTGTGCGTGTCACAAACACCCTTAGACAGGGTGTGTGTCACAAACCCCATTGGAGAGCATGTCTGTCACAAACCCCTTTGGATAGCATGTGTGTCACAAACCCCATTGGACAGTGTGCATGTCACAAACCCCATTGAACAGCATGTGAGTCACAAAGCCCATTGGACACTGCGTGTGTCACAAACCCCATTGGACAGCGTGTGTGTCATAAACACCATTGGACAGGGTGTGTGTCACAAACACCCCTGGACAGAATGCGTGTTCACAAACCCCATTGCAAATTTTGTTTGTCACAGATCCCTTTGGACAGCATTTATGTCACAAACCCCCTTGGACAGTGTGTGTGTCAAAAACCCCCTTGGACAGCGTGTGTGTCACAAACCCCTTTGGACAGTGTGTGTGTAACAAACATCCCTGGACAAGGTGTGTGTTACAAACCGCGGTGGAGTTTGTGTGTGTCACAAATCCCATTGCACATTGTGTGTGTAACAAACCCCAATGGACAGCCTGTGTGTCACAAACCCCATTGGACAGGGTGTGTGTCACAAACACCCGTGGACAACATTTGTGTCAGTAACGTCCCCGGACAGGGTGTGTGTCACAAAGCCCATTGGACAGTGTGTGTGTCGCAAACCCAATTGGACAGCCTGTGTGTCACAAACTTCATTGGAAAGCGTGTATGTCACAAACCCCATTGGACATGGTGTGTGTGACAAACCCCATTGGACAGCGTGTTTCACAACCACCCCTGTACAGTGTGTTTTTCACAAACACCCCTGGACACCCTTTCTATTACAATCGCCCCTGGACAGGGAGTGTGTCACATACCCCATTGAAGAGTGTGTGTGTCACATACCCCATGGGACAGCATATGTGTCACAAACCCCATTGGACTGTGTTTGTGTCACAAACACCTCTGGACAGCTTTTGTGTCACAAACCCCATTGCACAGTCTGTGTGTCACAAACCCCTTCGGACAGTGTGTGTGTCACAAACCCATTGAACACTGTGTGTGTCAGAAACCCTATTGGACAGCGTGTGTGTAAGAAAACCCATTGGACAGCGTGTGTGTCACAACCCCCCGTGGAATCTGTGTGTGTCACAAACACCCCTGGACAGGGTTTGTGTCACAAACCCTATTGGAGAGTGTGTGTGTCACAAACTGTATTGCACAGCGTGTGTGTCACAAACCCCATTGGAGATTCTGTATGTCACAAACCCCATTGGACAGGGTGTGTGTCACAAACCCCATAGTAAAGGGTGTGTGTCACAAACGGCCCTGGACACCATTTGTGTCACAAAAGCCCCTGGACAGTGTGTGTGTCACAAACCGCATTGGACAGTGTGTGTGTCACAAACCCCATTGGACAGCGTGTGTCACAATCCCCCTGGAAACTGTGTGTGTACAAAATACCACTGGACAGTGTGTGTGTCACAAACCCCATTGGGTAACCTGTGTGTCACAATCCCCATTGGACGGGGTGTGTGTCACAAACACCCCTGGACAGCGTGTGTGTCACAAACCCCATTGCAGAGCGTGTGTGTCAGAAACCGCATTGGACAGCCTGTGTGTCACAACCCCTCTTGGACAGTGTCTGTGTTCACAAACCCCTATAAACAGTGTGTGTGTCACAAAGCTAATTGAACACCGTGTGTCGTACAAACGCCATTGCATAGCGTGTGTGTCACAAACCCATCGGACAGCCGTTGTTTCACAAACCCCATTGGACAGGGTGTGTGTCACAAACCTCATTGGACAGAGTGTTTTTCACAAACACCCCTGGACACTGTTTGTGTCACAAACGCTCCTGGACAGGGTGTGTGTCACAACCGCCATTGGACAGTGTGTGTGACATAAACCCCATTGGACAGCGTGCATGTCACAAACCCTGTTGGACATTGTGTGTGTCACAAACCCCCTTGCACAGGGTGTGTGTCACAAACCACATTGGACAGTGTGTATGTCACAACCCCATTGAACACTATCTGTGTCACAATTCCCATTAGACAGAGGGTGTGTAAGAAATCCCGTTGCACAGCGTGTGTGTCACAAACCCAATTGGACAGCGTGTGTCACAATCGCCCTGGAAACCGTGCGTGTCACAAACCCCCCTGGACAGGGTGTGTGTAAAAATCCCATTGGACTGCATGTGTGTCACAAACCCCTTTGGATAGCGTATGTGTCACAATCCACCTGGAAACTGGGTGTGTCATAAACACCCCTGGACAGGGTGCGTGTCACAAACTCCATTGGACAGCCTGTGTGTCACAAACCCCATTGGACAGCGTGTGTGTCACAAACCCCATTGGACAGCCTGTGTGTCACAAACCCCATTGGACAGCGTGTGTGTCACAAACCCCATTGTACAGGGTGTGTGTCACAAAGCCCTGGACAGCGTGTGTGTCACAACTCCCCGTGGACAGTTTGTGAGTCACAAACCTGATTTGACAGTGTGTGTGTCACAAACCCCACTGGACAGCGTGTGTGTCAGAAACACCATTGGACAGTGTATGTCAAAACCCTCCCTGGACAGTGTGTGTGTCACAAACCCCATTGAAGAGCGTGTGTGTCACAAACCCCATTGGACAGCGTCTGTCTCACAAACCCCATTGGACTAGGTGTGTGTCACAAACACAACTGGACACCATGTGTGTGAGAAATGCCCCTGGACAGTATGTCTGTCACAAGGACAATTGGAGAGTGTGTGTGTCAAAAACTCCATTGGAGAATGTATGTGCCACAAACGCCACTAGACAGCATGTGGGTCACAAACAACATTGGAGAGTGTGTGTGTCACAAACCCCACTAGACATCATGTGTGTCGCAAACCCCATTAGACAGTGTGTGTCACACCGCCTCCTTGAAAATCTGTGTAATGACAAACCCAACTGGACAAAATGTGTGTCACAAACCGCACTAGACAGCATGTGTGTAACAAACCCCATTGGACAATGTGTGTGTCACAAACCCCATTAGACAGCGTGTGTGTAACAAACCCCATTGGACAGTGTGTGTGTCAGAAACCTCATTGGACAGCGTGTGTGTCACAAACACCGTTGGACAGCGTGTGTCACAAACCCCCCTGTAGAGTGTGTGTTTCACATACCCCATTGGACAGTGTGTGTGTCACAAACCCCATTGGACAGCGTGTGTGTAACAAACCCTTTTGGACAGTGTGTGTGTAACAAACGTCCCCGGAAAAGGTGTGTATTACAAACAACAGTGGAGTTTGTGTGTGTCACAAACCCCATTGCACACTGTGTGTGTCACAAACCCCATTGGACAGCCTGTGTGTCACAAACCCCTGGACAGCGTGTGTGTTACAACTCCCCGTGCACAGTTTGTGAGTCACAAACCTGATTTGACAGTGTGTGTTTCACAAACCCCCGTGGACAGTGTGTGTGTCACTAACCGCATTGGACAGTGTGTGTGTCACAAACCCCATTGAAGAGCGTGTGTGTCACAAACCCCATTGGACAGTGTCTGTGTCATAAACACCATTGGACTGGGTGTGTGTCACAAACACAACTGGAAACCTTGTGTGTAAAAAACGCCCCTGGACTGGATGTCTGTCACAAGGACAATTGGAGAGTGTGTGTGTCACAAACTCCATTGGAGAGTGTGTGTGTCACAAACCCCACTAGACATCATGTGTGTCACAAACCCCATTAGACAGTGTGTGTCACACCGCCCCCTGGAAAATCTGTGTAATGACAAACCCCACTGGACAGGGTGTGTATCACAAACCCCTGGACAGTTTCTGTGTCACAAACCCCAGTTGACAGCGTTTGTGTCACAAACCCCATTGGACAGCGTGTGTGTAACAAACCTCATTGGACAGTGTGTGTGTCACAAACACCATTGGACAGCGTGTGTCACAAACCCCCCTGTAGAGTGTGTGTTTCACATACCCCATTGGACAGTGTGTGTGTGACAAACCCCATTGGACAGCGTGTGTCACAACCCCATTGGACATGGTGTAGGTCACAAATCCCATTGGACAGCGTGTTTCAGAACCACCCCTGTACAGTGTGTTTTTCACAAACACCCCTGGACAGTGTGTGTGTCACAAACGCCCCTGGACAGGGTGTGTGTGACAAACCCCATTGGACAGCGTGTGTTTCACAAACCCCATTGGACAGGGTGTATGTCACAAACCCCATTGGACAGCCTGTGTTTCACAAACCCCATTGGACAGCGTGTGTGTCACAAACCCCATTGTACAGGGTGTGTGTCACAAAGCCCTGGACAGCGTGTGTGTCACAACTCCCCGTGGACAGTTTGTGAGTCACAAACCTGATTTGACAGTGTGTGTGTCACAAACCCCACTGGACAGCGTGAGTGTCAGAAACACCATTGGGCAGTGTATGTCAAAACCCTCCCTGGACAGTGTGCGTGTCACAAACCCCATTGAAGAGCGTGTGTGTCACAAACCTCATTGGACAGCGTCTGTCTCACAAACCCCATTGGACTAGGTGTGTGTCACAAACACAACTGGACACCATGTGTGTAAGAAACGCCCCTGGACAGGATGTCTGTCACAAGGACAATTGGAGAGTTTGTGTGTCAAAAACTCCATTGGAGAATGTGTGTGTCACAAACGCCACTAGACAGCATGTGGGTCACAAACAACATTGGAGAGTGTGTGTGTCACAAACCCCACTAGACATCATGTGTGTCACAAACCCCATCAGACAGTGTGTGTCACACCGCCCCCTGGAAAATCTGTGTAATGACAAACCCAACTGGACAGGATGTGTGTCACAAACCGCACTAGACAGCATGTGTGTAACAAACCCCATTGGACAATGTGTGTGTCACAAACCTCACTGGACAGCGTGTGTGTCACAAACACCATTGGACAGCGTGTGTCACAAACCCCCCTGTAGAGTGTGTGTTTCACATTCCCCATTGGACAGTGTGTGTGTCACAAACCCCATTGGACAGCGTGTGTGTAACAAACCCTTTTGGACAGTGTGTGTGTAACAAACGTCCCTGGACAAGGTGTGTGTTACAAACAGCGGTGGAGTTTGTGTGAGTCACAAACCCCATTGCACACTGTGTGTGTCACAAACCCCATTGGACAGCCTGTGTGTCACAAACCCCTGGACAGTGTGTGTGTCACAACTCCCCGTGCACAGTTTGTGAGTCACAAACCTGATTTGACAGTGTGTGTTTCACAAACCTCACTGGACAGTGTGTGTGTCAGAAACACCATTGGACAGTGTATGTCAAAACCCTCCCTGAACAGTGTGTGTGTCACAAACCCCCCTGGACAGTGTGTGTGTCACTAACCGCATTGGACAGTGTGTGTGTCACAAACCCCATTGAAGAGCGTGTGTGTCACAAACCCCATTGGACAGCGTCTGTTTCACAAACACCATTGGACTGGGTATGTGTCACAAACACAACTGGAAACCGTGTGTGTAAAAAACGCCCCAGGACTCGATGTCTGTCACAAGGACAATTGGAGAGTGTGTGTGTCACAAACTCCATTGGAGAGTGTGTGTGTCACAAACCCCACTAGACATCATGTGTGTCACAAACCCCATTAGACAGTGTGTGTCACACCGCCCCCTGGAAAATCTGTGTAATGACAAACCCCACTGGACAGGGTGTGTATCACAAACCCCTGGACAGTTTCTGTGTCACAAACCCCAGTTGACAACGTTTGTGTCACAAACCCCATTGGACAGCGTGTGTGTAACAAACCTCATTGGACAGTGTGTGTGTCACAAACACCATGAGACAGCGTGTGTCACAAACCCCCCTGTAGAGTGTGTGTTTCACATACCCCATTGGACAGTGTGTGTGTCACAAACCCCATTGGACATGGTGTAGGTCACAAACCCCATTGGACAGCGTATTTCAGAACCACCCCTGTACAGTGTGTTTTTCACAAACACCCCTGGACACCGTTTGTGTTACAATCGCCCCTGGACAGGGTGTGTGTGACAAACCCCATTGGACACTGTGTGTGTCACAAACCCCATTGCACAAGGTGTCTGTCAGAAACACCCCTGGACACCGTGTGTGTCACAAATGCCCCTGGACAGGGTATGTGTAACAAACCCCATTGGACAGCATGTGTGACAAAAACCCCACTGGACAGCGTGCATGTTACAAATCCCATTGGACATTGTGTGTGTCACAAACACCATGGGACAGCATGTGTGTCACAATCCCCCTTGGACAGTGTTTGTGTCACAAACACCTCTGGACAGCTTTTGTGTCACAAACCCCATTGGACAGTTTGTGTGTCACAAACCCCTTCGGACAGTGTATGTGTCGCTAAATCGATTGGACAGCCTGTGTTTCAAAAACCCCATTGGACAGCCTGTGTGTTCACAAACCCCATTGGACAGCGTGTGTGTCACAAGCCCTTTTGGACAGTGTGTGTGTAACAAACGTCCCTGGACAAGGTGAGTGTTACAAACCGCGGTGGAGTTTGTGTGTGTCACAAACCCCATTGCACACTGTGTGTGCCACAAACCCCATTGGACAGCCTGTGTGTCACAAACCCCATTGGACAGGGTGTGTGTCACAAATACCCCTGGACAACATTTGTGTCAGCAACGTCCCTGGACAGAGTGTGTGTCACAAACCCCATTGGACAGTGTGTGTGTCGCAAAACCGATTGGACAGCCTGTGTGTCACAAACCCCATTGGACAGCGTGTATGTCACAAACCCCATTGGACATGGTGTAGGTCACAAACCCCATTGGACAGCGTGTTTCAGAACCACCCCTGTACAGTGTGTTTTTCACAAACACCCCTGGACACCGTTTGTGTTACAATCGCCCCTGGACAGGGTGTGTGTGACAAACCCCATTGGACACTGTGTGTGTCACAAACCCCATTGCACAAGGTGTCTGTCAGAAACACCCCTGGACACCGTGTGTGTCACAAATGCCCCTGGACAGGGTATGTGTCACAAACACCCCTGGACAGGGTGTGTGTAAAAATCCCATTGGACTGCATGTGTGTCAAAAACCCCTTTGGACAGCGTGTGTGTCACAATCCACCTGGAATCTGGGTGTGTCACAAACACCCCTGGACAGGGTGTGAGTCCCAAATGCCATTGGACAGCCTGTGTGACACACACCCCATTGGACAGCGTGTGTCTCACAAACCCCATTGGACAGCCTGTGTGTCACAAAACCCCATTGCACAGCATGTGTGTCACAAACCGCATTGAACAGTGTGTGTGTCACAACCCCTCTTGGACAGTGTGTGTGTCACTAACCCCCCTAAACAGTGTGTGTGTTCACAAAACCCATTGGACACCGTGTTTGGTACAAACGCCATTGGACAGCGTGTGTGTCACAAAGCCATTGAACAGCCGTTGTATCACAAACCCCATTGCACAGAGTGTGAGTAACATACACCCCTGGACGCCATTTGTGTCAGAAACGCCCCTGGACAGCGTGTGTGTCACAAGCTCCATTGGAGAGTGTGTGTGTCACAAACCCCATTGGACAGCGTGTGTCACAACCCTCCCTGGAAAATGTGTGTTTCGCAAACACCCCTGGACAACGTTTGTGTCACAAATGCCCCTGGACAGCGTGTGTGTCACAAACCCCATTCCACAGCGTGTGTGTCACAAACCCCATTGGACAGGGAGTGTGTCACAAAGACCCCTGGACACCGTTTGTGTCACAAACACCCCTGGACAGCGTATGTGTCACAAACCCCATTGGAGAGTGTTTATGTCCAAACCCCATTGGACATCGTGTGTGTCACAAAACCCACTGAACAGGGTGTGTTTCACAAACACCCCTGGACAGCGTGTGTGTCACAAACGCCCCTGTACAGGGTGTGTATCACAAACACCCCTGGACAGAGTGCGTGTCATAAGCCCCATTGCACTTTGTGTGTGTCACAAACGCCATTGGAAAACGTGTGTTTCACAAACCCCATTGGACAGGGTGTGTGTCGCAAACACCCCTGGACACCGTTTTTGTCACAAATGCCCCTGGACAGCGCGTGTGCCACAAACCCCATTGGACAGCACGTGTGTCACAAACCCCATTGGATAGTGTGTGTGTCAGAAACCCCATTGGACAGGGTGTGTGTCACAAACACCTCTGGCAGAGTGTGTGTCACAAACACCCTTGCACAGGGTGTATATCACAAACACGCCTGAACGGAGTGTGTGTCACAAACCCCATTGCACTTTGTGTGTGTCACAAAGCCCATTGGACAGATAGTGTCACAACCCTCCCTGGACAGCATGTGTGTCACAAACCTCATTGGAGAGTGTGTGTGTCACAAACCCCATTGGACAGCATGTGTCACAAGCCCCCTGGAAACTGTGTGTGTCACGAACCCCATTCTACAGTGTGTGTCACAAACTCCATTGGAGAGCGTGTGTGTCACAAACCCCATTGGACAGATAGTGTCACAACCCTCCCTGGACAGCATGTGTGTCACAAACCTCATTGGAGAGTGTGTGTGTCACTAACCCCATTGGACAGCGTGTGTGTCACAAACCCCATTGGAAAGGGTGTGTGTCACAAACACCCCTGGACAGTGTGCATGTCACAAACCCCATTGAACAATGTGTGAGTCTAAAAGCCCATTGGACACTGCGTGTGTCACAAACCCCATTGGACAGCGTGTGTGTCATAAACACCATTGGACAGGGTGTGTGTCACAAACACCCCTGGACAGAATGCGTGTTCACAAACCACATTGCAAATTGTGTGTGTCACAAACCCCATTGGACAGTGTGTGTGTCACAAACCCCATTGGACTGCGTGTATCACAATCCCTCTGGAAACTGTGTGTGTACAAAATACCGCTGGACAGCGTGAGTGTCACAAACCCCATTCGATAATCTGTGTGTCACAAACCCCATTGGACAGCCTGTGTGTCACAAACCCCATTGCAGAGAGTGTGTGTTAGAAACCGCATTGGACAGCCTGTGTGTCACAACCCCTCTTGGACAGTGTGTGTGTCACAAACCCCTATAAACAGTGTGTGTGTCACAAAGCCAATTGAACACCGTGTGTCGTACAAACGCCATTGGATAGCATGTGTGTCACAAACCCATTGGACAGCCGTTGTTTCACAAACCCCATTGGACAGGGTGTGTGTCACAAACACCCCTGGACAGCGTGTGTGTCACAAATGCCCCTGGACAGCGTGTGTGTCACAAACTCCATTGCAGAGTGTGTGTGTCACAAACCCCATTGGACAGCGTGTGTGTCACAAACCCCATTGGACTGTGTGTGTGTCACAAACCCCTTTGGACAGCATGTGTGTCACAAACCGCATTGGACAGCCTGTGTGTCACAGCCCCCCCCGGACAGTGTGTGTATCACAAAGCCCATTGGACACTGTGTGTGGTACAAACACCATTGGACAGCGTGTGTCACAATCCCCATTGGAATGCGTTTGTCACAACCCCCACTGGAATCTATGTGTGTCTAAAACAGCCCTGGAGAGCGTGTGTGTCACAAACCCCATTGGACAGTGTGTGTGTCACAAACCTCATTGGACAGAGTGTTTTTCACAAACACCCCTGGACACCGTTTGTGTCACAAACGGCCCTGGACAGCGTGTCTGTCACAAACCTCATTGGACAGCCCGTGTGTCACAAACCCCATTGGACAGCGTGTTTAAAAAACCCCCCTGGACAGCATGTTTGTCACAAACCCCATTGGACAGTGTGTGTTTCACAAAGCTCATTGGACCGCGTTAGTGTCACAAACACCCTATGGACAGTGTGTGTGTCACAAACACCCCTGGACACCGTGTGTGTCTACAAACGCTCCTGGACAGCCTGTGTGTCACAAACCCATTGCACAGCGTGTGTGTCACCAACCCCATTGGACAGCATATGTGTCACAAACCCCCATGAGCAGTGTGTGTGTCACAAACACCATTGAACAGAGTGTTTGTCACAAACCCCATTGGACAGTGTGTGTCACAAACACCCCTGGACACCGTTTATGTCACAAAAGCCCCTGGAAAGTTCCTCTGTAACAAACTCCATTGGACAGTGTGTGTGTCACAAACCCCATGGACAGGGTGTGTGTCACAAAGACCACTGGACACTGTTTGTGTCACAAACGTTTCTGGACAGGATGTGTGACAAAAACCCCATTGGGCATCGTGTGTGTCACAAACACCCCTGGACACCGTGTGTGTCACAAACGCCCCTGGACAGGGTGTGTGTGACAAACCCCATTGGACAGCGTGTGTTTCACAAACCCCATTGGACAGGGTGTATGTCACAAACCCCATTGGACAGCCTGTGTTTCACAAACCCCATTGGACAGCGTGTGTGTCACAAACCCCATTGTACAGGGTGTGTGTCACAAAGCCCTGGACAGCGTGTGTGTCACAACTCCCCGTGGACAGTTTGTGAGTCACAAACCTGATTTGACAGTGTGTGTGTCACAAACCCCACTGGACAGCGTGTGTGTCAGAAACACCATTGGGCAGTGTATGTCAAAACCCTCCCTGGACAGTGTGTGTGTCACAAACCCCATTGAAGAGCGTGTGTGTCACAAACCCCATTGGACAGCGTCTGTCTCACAAACCCCATTGGACTAGGTGTGTGTCACAAACACAACTGGACACCATGTGTGTGAGAAATGCCCCTGGACAGTATGTCTGTCACAAGGACAATTGGAGAGTGTGTGTGTCAAAAACTCCATTGGAGAATGTATGTGCCACAAACGCCACTAGACAGCATGTGGGTCACAAACAACATTGGAGAGTGTGTGTGTCACAAACCCCACTAGACATCATGTGTGTCGCAAACCCCATTAGACAGTGTGTGTCACACCGCCTCCTGGAAAATCTGTGTAATGACAAACCCAACTGGACAGAATGTGTGTCACAAACCGCACTAGACAGCATGTGTGTAACAAACCCCATTGGACAATGTGTGTGTCACAAACCCCATTAGACAGCGTGTGTGTAACAAACCCCATTGGACAGTGTGTGTGTCACAAACCTCATTGGACAGCGTGTGTGTCACAAACACCGTTGGACAGCGTGTGTCACAAACCCCCCTGTAGAGTGTGTGTTTCACATACCCCATTGGACAGTGTGTGTGTCACAAACCCCATTGGACAGCGTGTGTGTAACAAACCCTTTTGGACAGTGTGTGTGTAACAAACGTCCCCGGAAAAGGTGTGTATTACAAACAGCAGTGGAGTTTGTGTGTGTCACAAACCCCATTGCACACTGTGTGTGTCACAAACCCCATTGGACAGCCTGTGTGTCACAAACCCCTGGACAGCGTGTGTGTCACAACTCCCCGTGCACAGTTTGTGAGTCACAAACCTGATTTGACAGTGTGTGTGTAACAAACCCCCCTGGACAGTGTGTGTGTCACTAACCGCATTGGACAGTGTGTGTGTCACAAACCCCATTGAAGAGCGTGTGTGTCACAAACCCCATTGGACAGTGTCTGTGTCATAAACACCATTGGACTGGGTGTGTGTCACAAACACAACTGGAAACCTTGTGTGTAAAAAACGCCCCTGGACTGGATGTCTGTCACAAGGACAATTGGAGATTGTGTGTGTCACAAACTCCATTGGAGAGTGTGTGTGTCACAAACCCCACTAGACATCATGTGTGTCACAAACCCCATTAGACAGTGTGTGTCACACCGCCCCCTGAAAAATCTGTGTAATGACAAACCCCACTGGATAGGGTGTGTATCACAAACTCCTGGACAGTTTCTGTGTCACAAACCCCAGTTGACAGCGTTTGTGTCACAAACCCCATTGGACAGCGTGTGTGTAACAAACCTCATTGGACAGTGTGTGTGTCACAAACACCATGAGACAGCGTGTGTCACAAACCCCCCTGTAGAGTGTGTGTTTCACATACCCCATTGGACAGTGTGTGTGTCACAAACCCCATTGGACAGCGTGTGTCACAACCCCATTGGACATGGTGTAGGTCACAAATCCCATTGGACAGCGTGTTTCAGAACCACCCCTGTACAGTGTGTTTTTCACAAACACCCCTGGACACCGTGTGTGTCACAAACGCCCCTGGACAGGGTGTGTGTGACAAACCCCATTGGACAGCGTGTGTTTCACAAACCCCATTGGACAGGGTGTATGTCACAAACCCCATTGGACAGCCTGTGTGTCACAAACCCCATTGGACAGCGTGTGTGTCACAAACCCCATTGTACAGGGTGTGTGTCACAAAGCCCTGGACAGCGTGTGTGTCACAACTCCCCGTGGACAGTTTGTGAGTCACAAACCTGATTTGACAGTGTGTGTGTCACAAACCCCACTGGACAGCGTGAGTGTCAGAAACACCATTGGGCAGTGTATGTCAAAACCCTCCCTGGACAGTGTGCGTGTCACAAACCCCATTGAAGAGCGTGTGTGTCACAAACCCCATTGGACAGCGTCTGTCTCACAAACCCCGTTGGACTAGGTGTGTGTCACAAACACAACTGGACACCATGTGTGTAAGAAACGCCCCTGGACAGGATGTCTGTCACAAGGACAATTGGAGAGTTTGTGTGTCAAAAACTCCATTGGAGAATGTGTGTGTCACAAACGCCACTAGACAGCATGTGGGTCACAAACAACATTGGAGAGTGTGTGTGTCACAAACCCCACTAGACATCATGTGTGTCACAAACCCCATCAGACAGTGTGTGTCACACCGCCCCCTGGAAAATCTGTGTAATGACAAACCCAACTGGACAGGATGTGTGTCACAAACCGCACTAGACAGCATGTGTGTAACAAACCCCATTGGACAATGTGTGTGTCACAAACCTCATTGGACAGCGTGTGTGTCACAAACACCATTGGACAGCGTGTGTCACAAACCCCCCTGTAGAGTGTGTGTTTCACATACCCCGTTGAACAGGGTGTGTGTCACAAACACCCGTGGACAACATTTGTGTCAGTAAGGTCCCTGGACAGGGTGTGTGTCACAAAGCCCATTGGACAGTGTGTGTGTCAGAAACCCTATTGGACAGCGTGTGTGTAAGAAAACCCATTGGACAGCGTGTGTGTCACAACCCCCCGTGGAAACTGTGTGTGTCACAAACACCCCTGGACAGGGTTTGTGTCACAAACCCCATTGGAGAGTGTGTGGGTCATAAACTCTATTGCACAGCGTGAGTGTCACAAACCCGATTGGAGATACTGTATGTCACAAACCCCATTTGACAGCGTGTGTGTCACAAACCCCATAGTAAAGGGTGTGTGTCACAAACACCCCTGGACACCATTTGTGTCACAAACACCCCTGGACAGTGTGTGTGTCACAAACCCCATTGGACAGTGTGTGTGTCACAAACCCCATTGGACTGCGTGTATCACAATCCCTCTGGAAACTGTGTGTGTACAAAATACCACTGGACAGCGTGAGTGTCACAAACCCCATTGGATAATCTGTGTGTCACAAACCCCATTGGACAGCCTGTGTGTCACAAACCCCATTGCAGAGAGTGTGTGTTAGAAACCGCATTGGACAGCCTGTGTGTCACAACCCCTCTTGGACAGTGTGTGTGTCACAAACCCCTATAAACAGTGTGTGTGTCACAAAGCCAATTGAACACCGTGTGTCGTACAAACGCCATTGGATAGCATGTGTGTCACAAACCCATTGGACAGCCATTGTTTCACAAACCCCATTGGACAGGGTGTGTGTCACAAACACCCCTGGACAGCGTGTGTGTCACAAATGCCCCTGGACAGCGTGTGTGTCACAAACTCCATTGCAGAGTGTGTGTGTCACAAACCCCATTGGACAGCGTGTGTGTCACAAACCCCATTGGACTGTGTGTGTGTCACAAACCCCTTTGGACAGCATGTGTGTCACAAACCGCATTGGACAGCCTGTGTGTCACAGCCCCCCCCGGACAGTGTGTGTATCACAAAGCCCATTGGACACTGTGTGTGGTACAAACACCATTGGACAGCGTGTGTCACAATCCCCATTGGAATGCGTTTGTCACAACCCCCACTGGAATCTATGTGTGTCTAAAACAGCCCTGGAGAGCGTGTGTGTCACAAACCCCATTGGACAGTGTGTGTGTCACAAACCTCATTGGACAGAGTGTTTTTCACAAACACCCCTGGACACCGTTTGTGTCACAAACGGCCCTGGACAGCGTGTCTGTCACAAACCTCATTGGACAGCCCGTGTGTCACAAACCCCATTGGACAGCGTGTTTAAAAAACCCCCCTGGACAGCATATTTGTCACAAACCCCATTGGACAGTGTGTGTTTCACAAAGCTCATTGGACCGCGTTAGTGTCACAAACACCCTATGGACAGTGTGTGTGTCACAAACACCCCTGGACACCGTGTGTGTCTACAAACGCTCCTGGACAGCCTGTGTGTCACAAACCCATTGCACAGCGTGTGTGTCACCAACCCCATTGGACAGCATATGTGTCACAAACCCCCATGAGCAGTGTGTGTGTCACAAACACCATTGAACAGAGTGTTTGTCACAAACCCCATTGGACAGTGTGTGTCACAAACACCCCTGGACACCGTTTATGTCACAAAAGCCCCTGGAAAGTTCCTCTGTAACAAACTCCATTGGACAGTGTGTGTGTCACAAACCCCATGGACAGGGTGTGTGTCACAAAGACCACTGGACACTGTTTGTGTCACAAACGTTTCTGGACAGGATGTGTGACAAAAACCCCATTGGGCATCGTGTGTGTCACAAACACCCCTGGACACCGTGTGTGTCACAAACGCCCCTGGACAGGGTGTGTGTGACAAACCCCATTGGACAGCGTGTGTTTCACAAACCCCATTGGACAGGGTGTATGTCACAAACCCCATTGGACAGCCTGTGTGTAACAAACCCCATTGGACAGCGTGTGTGTCACAAACCCCATTGTACAGGGTGTGTGTCACAAAGCCCTGGACAGCGTGTGTGTCACAACTCCCCGTGGACAGTTTGTGAGTCACAAACCTGATTTGACAGTGTGTGTGTCACAAACCCCACTGGACAGCGTGTGTGTCAGAAACACCATTGGACAGTGTATGTCAAAACCCTCCCTGGACAGTGTGTGTGTCACAAACCCCATTGAAGAGCGTGTGTGTCACAAACCCCATTGGACAGCGTCTGTCTCACAAACCCCATTGGACTAGGTGTGTGTCACAAACACAACTGGACACTATGTGTGTGAGAAATGCCCCTGGACAGTATGTCTGTCACAAGGACAATTGGAGAGTGTGTGTGTCAAAAACTCCATTGGAGAATGTATGTGCCACAAACGCCACTAGACAGCATGTGGGTCACAAACAACATTGGAGAGTGTGTGTGTCACAAACCCCACTAGACATCATGTGTGTCGCAAACCCCATTAGACAGTGTGTGTCACACCGCCTCCTGGAAAATCTGTGTAATGACAAACCCAACTGGACAGGATGTGTGTCACAAACCGCACTAGACAGCATGTGTGTAACAAACCCCATTGGACAATGTGTGTGTCACAAACCCCATTAGACAGCGTGTGTGTAACAAACCCCATTGGACAGTGTGTGTGTCAGAAACCTCATTGGACAGCGTGTGTGTCACAAACACCATTGGACAGCGTGTGTCACAAACCCCCCTGTAGAGTGTGTGTTTCACATACCCCATTGGACAGTGTGTGTGTCACAAACCCCATTGGACAGCGTGTGTGTAACAAACCCCATTGGACAGTGTGTGTGTCACAAACCTCATTGGACAGCGTGTGTGTCACAAACACCGTTGGACAGCGTGTGTCACAAACCCCCCTGTAGAGTGTGTGTTTCACATACCCCATTGGACAGTGTGTGTGTCACAAACCCCATTGGACAGCGTGTGTGTAACAATCCCTTTTGGACAGTGTGTGTGTAACAAACGTCCCCGGAAAAGGTGTGTATTACAAACAGCAGTGGAGTTTGTGTGTGTCACAAACCCCATTGCACACTGTGTGTGTCACAAACCCCATTGGACAGCCTGTGTGTCACAAACCCCTGGACAGCGTGTGTGTCACAACTCCCCGTGCACAGTTTGTGAGTCACAAACCTGATTTGACAGTGTGTGTGTCACAAACCCCCCTGGACAGTGTGTGTGTCACTAACCGCATTGGACAGTGTGTGTGTCACAAACCCCATTGAAGAGCGTGTGTGTCACAAACCCCATTGGACAGCGTCTGTGTCATAAACACCATTGGACTGGGTGTGTGTCACAAACACAACTGGAAACCTTGTGTGTAAAAAACGCCCCTGGACTGGATGTCTGTCACAAGGACAATTGGAGAGTGTGTGTGTCACAAACTCCATTGGAGAGTGTGTGTGTCACAAACCCCACTAGACATCATGTGTGTCACAAACCCCATTAGACAGTGTGTGTCACACCGCCCCCTGGAAAATCTGTGTAATGACAAACCCCACTGGACAGGGTGTGTATCACAAACCCCTGGACAGTTTCTGTGTCACAAACCCCAGTTGACAGCGTTTGTGTCACAAACCCCATTGGACAGCGTGTGTGTAACAAACCTCATTGGACAGTGTGTGTGTCACAAACACCATTGGACAGCGTGTGTCACAAACCCCCCTGTAGAGTGTGTGTTTCACATACCCCATTGGACAGTGTGTGTGTGACAAACCCCATTGGACAGCGTGTGTCACAACCCCATTGGACATGGTGTAGGTCACAAATCCCATTGGACAGCGTGTTTCAGAACCACCCCTGTACAGTGTGTTTTTCACAAACACCCCTGGACACCGTGTGTGTCACAAACGCCCCTGGACAGGGTGTGTGTGACAAACCCCATTGGACAGCGTGTGTTTCACAAACCCCATTGGACAGGGTGTATGTCACAAACCCCATTGGACAGCCTGTGTTTCACAAACCCCATTGGACAGCGTGTGTGTCACAAACCCCATTGTACAGGGTATGTGTCACAAAGCCCTGGACAGCGTGTGTGTCACAACTCCCCGTGGACAGTTTGTGAGTCACAAACCTGATTTGACAGTGTGTGTGTCACAAACCCCACTGGACAGCGTGAGTGTCAGAAACACCATTGGGCAGTGTATGTCAAAACCCTCCCTGGACAGTGTGCGTGTCACAAACCCCATTGAAGAGCGTGTGTGTCACAAACCCCATTGGACAGCGTCTGTCTCACAAACCCCATTGGACTAGGTGTGTGTCACAAACACAACTGGACACCATGTGTGTAAGAAACGCCCCTGGACAGGATGTCTGTCACAAGGACAATTGGAGAGTTTGTGTGTCAAAAACTCCATTGGAGAATGTGTGTGTCACAAACGCCACTAGACAGCATGTGGGTCACAAACAACATTGGAGAGTGTGTGTGTCACAAACCCCACTAGACATCATGTGTGTCACAAACCCCATCAGACAGTGTGTGTCACACCGCCCCCTGGAAAATCTGTGTAATGACAAACCCAACTGGACAGGGTGTGTGTCACAAACCGCACTAGACAGCATGTGTGTAACAAACCCCATTGGACAATGTGTGTGTCACAAACCTCATTGGACAGCGTGTGTGTCACAAACACCATTGGACAGCGTGTGTCACAAACCCCCCTGTAGAGTGTGTGTTTCACATACCCCATTGGACAGTGTGTGTGTCACAAACCCCATTGGACACTGTGTGTGGTACAAACACCATTGGACAGTGTGTGTGTCACAAACCCCTTTGGAATGCATTTGTCACAACCCCAACTGGAATCTATGTGTGTCTAAAATAACCCTGGAGAGCGTGTGTGTCACAAACTCCATTGGAAGGGTTCTGTGTCACAAACACCCCTGGACACCGTTTGTGTCACAAACGCCCCTGGACAATGTGTGTGTGTCACGAACCCCATTGGACAGTGTGTGTCACAAACCCCATTGGAGAGCGTGTGTGTCACAAACCCCATTGGACAGTGTGTGTGTCACAAACCCCATTGGAGAGTGTGTTTGTCACAAACCTCATTGGACAGAGTATTTTTCACAAACACCCCTGGACACCGTTTGTGTCACAAACGGCCCTGGACACCGTGTCTGTCACAAACCTCATTGGACAGCCTGTGTGTCACAAACCCCATTGGACAGCGTGTGTAAAAAACCCCCCTGGACAGCATGTTTGTCACAAACCCCATTGGACAGTGTGTGTTTCACAAACCTCATTGGACAACGTTAGTGTCACAAACACCCTATGGACAGTTTGTGTGTCACAAACACCCCTGGACACCATGTGTGTCTACAAACGCCCCTGGACAGCCTATGTGTCACAAACCCCTTCGGACAGTGTGTGTGTCAGCAACCCCATTGCACAGCGTGGGTGTCACAAACCCCCATGGGTAGTGTGTGTGTCACAAACCCCATTGAACAGAGTGTTTGTCACAAACCCGATTGGACAGTGTGTGTCACAAACATCCCTGGACAGTTTCTGTGTCACAAACACCCCTGGACACCGTTTATGTCACAAAAGCCCCTGGACAGTTCCTCTGTCACAAACCCCTTTGGACAGTGTGTGTGTCACAAACCCCATTGGACAGGGTGTGTGTCGCAAACACACCTGGACACTGTTTGTGTCACAAACGTTTCTGGACAGGATGTGTGTCAAAAACCCCATTGGGCATCGTGTGTGTCACAAACACCCCTGGACACCGTGTCTGTCACAAACCCCAGTGGACAGCGTGTGTGTCACAAACCCCATTGGACAGCGT
Organism: Nesoenas mayeri; assembly: GCF_963082525.1. NCBI lineage: Eukaryota > Metazoa > Chordata > Aves > Columbiformes > Columbidae > Nesoenas > Nesoenas mayeri. The sequence goes on from NW_027660014.1 coordinate 211,751, forward strand.
GTGTTTCACAAACCCCATTGGACAGGGTGTGTCTCACAAACACCCCTAGACACTTTTTGTGTCACAAACGCCCCTGGACTGGGTGTGTGTCACAAACCCCATTGGAGAGTGTGTGTGTCATAAAGACCCCTGGACACCGTTTGTTTCACAAACGCCCCTGGACATCGTGTGTGTCACAAACCCCATTGGACAGCGTCTGTGTCACAAACCCCATTGTACAGGGTGTGTGTCACAAACACCCCTGGACAGCGTGTGTATCAGAAATGCCCCCGTACAGGTTGTGTATCACAAACACCCCTGGACAGATTGCGTGTCATAAATCCCATTACACTTTGTGTGTGTCACAATCGCCATTGGACAGCGTGTTTTTCACAAACCCCATTGGACAGGGTGTACGTCACAAACACCCCTGGACAACGTGTGTGTCACAAACGCCCTTGGACAGTATGTGTGTGTCACAAACCCAATTGGACAATGAGTCTGTCTCAAATCCCCGTGGATATTGTGTGTGTCAAAACACCACTGGACAGTGTGTGTGTCACAAACCCCATTGCACAGCGTGTGTGTCACAAACCCCATTGGACAGCGTGTGTGTCACAAACCCAGTTGGACAGCGTGTGTCAAAACCCCCCTTGACAGTGTGTGTATCACAAACACCGTTGGACAGTGTATGTGGCACAAACACCATTGTACTCTGTGTGTGTCACAAACCCTCCTGGACAGGGTGTGTGTCACCAATCGCATTGGACATCGTGTGGGTCACAAACCCCATTGGACAAAGTATGTGTCAGAAATCCCTTAGGACAGTGTGTGTGACACCAACCCCATTGGACAGTGTGTGTGTCACAAACCTCCTTGGACAGGGTGTGTGTCACAAACCTCCTTGGACACCATGTGTGTGTCACAAACCCCATTGGACAGGGTATGTGTCACCAGCCCCATTGGACAGCCTGTGTGACACAAACCCCTTTGGACAGCGTGTGTGTCACAAACCCCATTGGACAGGCTGTGTGTCACAAACTCCCCTGGACAGCATGGTTGTCACAAACCTCATTGGACAGCGTGTGTGTCACGCACCCCTCTGGACAGTCTGTGTGTCACAAACCCCATTGGACAGTTTGTGTCACAATCCCCCCTGGACATTGTGTGTGTCACAAAACTCTCCTGGACAGTGTGTGTGTCACAAACCCCACTGGACACACAGATGACTACAGTAAAAAACCAACACTGAAGGTATGCAGTTCTTTATTTCTTCTAGTTGAGGGGATCAATAAGAGATTTAGCTGCTTACACTGTTTTTGTTACTCACACACTGATGATCTAGTATAGAAGCTACAAACCTCACAAGAAGCAGACCCAGAACCTCATTTAAGTGCCCTAAGGTCAAATTAAGAAGTCATTTAGCTGGTTTTCTCAGTGATCCCCCTGCTCTGAGGTTCCTCCTTGCACAGTGACTATCAACTCCAGAAGGAAAATTTACTTTAATCCCGCACGCAGGTGAATTGTGGGTTTTTAAGTTTCTTTCCTTAAATGAATGATGTATTTCTCTCTTATATGGTTAAGTAAAGGTTCAAAAAAAAACCGCATTTCTTTGCTGGACTTTTGTTTCTTTTCAGTGGCAAAATTTGTCACTGTACAAATATTGGATCAGATGGCAACTAAAATATCATGAAGTTAGTTGACATTCCTCCAATACCCATCTATATAAACAGATTGTTATCAGTTACTAAAATGGTTAAAAATCAGTCTTACTGCTCGTCAGTTGTTATTAATGAGAAAACTGTTTTACATAACTGACCTGAAATGCAGATGAATCCAGAAGAAAAAAAAGCCTCGTTGTATGAAGACAAGTTATCTGTTTGGGCATAAACTGCATAAATGGACGTATGAGAACAAGAGCATTCCACATAGTCTGATGTGTCGTCAACCACTTTGCAGAACCCGCTGTCGGACAGCCAGCTGCAAAACAAAATGTTCACAAAGCTGGAAATCGACTTGTCTAATTCACGCGGTAAACAGGCTTGAAAATTGTTGTATCTCTGAAAACACCGGGTTTTCTAAACTACTGCATCAGTTTATCTTCATCTATTGCACATCTTTCATGTGCAGTTTTTAGAATAGCATATTTACATGAAATTAAAACAGCTTTTAAAAAATTATTATTAAAAAAATATAAGTATATAGTAATGAACTTTGTTTTTCTGCTAGAAATTTTTTTTGTGGCCATGTTTTAAAACTTACACAAGATTCACAGTCCCATCTGAATTTTTAACTAGTGTGTTGCTTATACTTGCACAGTGCTTTAGCCCATTCTGAAGAACACTTGCTGTTTGCTGTTTTGAAACTAAAATACATGTTCTCCTTCAGTATTGCTGAAAATTTTGGAAAAGGATACTACAGGTGACATCCTAAGCCATTTCTAGTGGAAACCACATTGTTCTGTGATACAATGTCTAGATAAAAGGAGAGTATGCAGGTAAATTCTGCTGCATCTCCTTCCTGAATAGTTTATATCAGTGACAGACTGATAGAATCCAGACCATCTAATGAAATCATATCTAAACTAACTAGTTGTCTGCAGGATATAGAATGTAACTCTCTCTAATTTCATTTATACTGTGTGAACAGGAAAGAAATAGGCAAATCAAATAATAGGGCATTGAAGGGAATACACAGAAAACTTTAGCACATCGCTTGCAATGGTGTGAGTAGCAATAAGAATGGAAAATGATCAGCAGTTCACCACTTCTGAAAAGCGGGATACATCAAGTCAAGCTAGCAGCAGCAATATTAAAAACTACCAGGAGATGGCTTTTCTGTCAAAAAGTAAGAGCCCTACAGAGATCATCGTCAAAAGTTATGCCAAAATTCTGGATATTAGCAAATAAGGAATATTCTGTTTCAGTGACTTGAAGCAATACCAGAGACGCAGGTTTAGTTCTTTGTAAGAATGGACTCGAAATGTTGTCTGATAACAACTGTAAAGAGTACAAAAGACGCTAATATTAATGAAGTGATGCCATTCTGGAATTTATGGCCTCTCAGCATTGCCCAACACATCATTACGTAAACTAAACAGTACTGTAATGAAAAAAATCAATAGTAGAAGTCTGAGAAATCTCTAAGTTAGAATAACTACACATTTTATTATACAGAATGTTTTACGTGCTGGTACAAAGGCCAGAAAAGTTAAGGGAAAAAGATGGATAAGAAATAGATCAGTTTCGTACTTGCAGGCGATCTGATCGGACTTGATGGGATTTTATACAAATAGACATGGTAGAAACTGGAAAACTAAACAGATTAATAAAACAACCTTTCAGCAGCTTGGCTCCAGAGGAGACATAGAGACTTTTGTGGAACAATCCGACTTCCTGTAGCATAAATCCGATAAACAACTTCATTGTTATCTTTCAAAGGGTATGAACTCCGACCCTTCAAACTCATAGAAAAAACCTGAAACAATACACACAACATAAACACAAACTTAATATTAAAATTCAACAGTCAGTGCTCATTTTAATCACAAACACACTAAAACGCTCACATCATTTTAAAGATATTTAAGATGGTTCGAGTAATATATAAATTAATTTATTGAAAAAATAAATTGCATTATCTTCAAACCTTGTTCTTCAAGGCAAGCTCTTTGTCTCCAGTAAGGAACCACTGCTGACTGCTATATTCTGTGAACTGTACAGATTCACAGCTCTCTTCTTGAAGAGGGGATAACACAACAGAGACCTTTAACAAATGTTCAGGTACTTGAATAAAATCTCCATCTTTTCCATCAAATCTGTGTCCGTTGATTTGCTAAGGAAACCAGTTGTGAGCCATTATTGCAATGTACGGGCAGCTGTCAAGGCTATTTTTACCTCTGTTGAAGAGGAAAAGCAACAGGGCTGGTAAGTGGAACTGAACTTTCACTATGCTTCACATAATTACTCTAAAATGTATGCGTAATTAATATTTTATTCCTTCATCATTTTAGGCTTTCTTACATTTAATAAAAAGACAGCTTCCGTTTCTGTGAAAAAAGGAGGGGCGGAATTATGATGTATTTTGGCTTCTCCATTTCTCCTCTGGATTTTGCTCACTATGATCTGTAAGAAAAACCATCCCATGGTAAAACAGGTTATCATAATATTCATCTTTATAACTTGATGTAGAGAAGAGTCAATAACAAGGAGAAGCATTAAAATGGATGATCTAGCTCTTATTCCCAAGAGATGACACAAAAAACTTGCAATAAGGAATTTGAACTTTCAAGTTCTGGACACTGTTCCAGATAGCACTGTTATTTATGCCATTTACTGTCTTTTGGCTGAGATGGGCATCTTAACCCCTATAACTTATGCAATGTCACAGAAAGTTACATCTCCAAAAGAAACTGAGAAAGAAATCTAAAGCATGCTGATTTTCACCTGACGGGAAAAAAGAAAAAAGGTATTTTTTTATTCTAGATTCAACTACCAGTTTTTTAATAGGTTCACAGTGGGAGAAACCCACTGTTGAGAAGTGTTTGTGTCATAAAACTGTCATTTGTTTCTGCAGTCATCTATTTTCCCTGCCCATTAGCCTGGCCATAGCTTATGATGCACTTGCAGAAAAAACTAGGAATTTGAAACTACATGTAAAAACTATGAGTTGCTTTCAGGCAATTCTAAATAATGTTCAAGTGAGCAAAACCATGTACACAGAAATTAGAGAACGCCAGTAGAAATTTTGGGTTACTTACTGTCACCTACATCTTAAAGCATAGCTCTCCATCATATAATTACGTTATTTTCTTAGCAAGATTAATTAATCCTTTTCTAAGCAATATTTAAGCTAATGGTGACTTAATACATCCCAGATCTCCTGACTTCTACTCTCAGAGCTACCCCGCATTTGTGACACCAGCTCTTAGAGCTTTGTAAGATTCCGACAGAGTGCAACACGTTTTCATACAGGTAACAAGTCCCTTTTCTAAAAAATATCATTTACATTTTTACTGTATTACCTTTCTGGTATTTTCAAAACATATTTTGAATTCAAGGTTACTTACCTTTCTCCCGGTGACCCACACATCACCCCTGTCAACAGGGAAAAGGCAAATTTCTCGGTCACCGCAGCAAGCAGGCTATATCCTCGTGTGTCCTCGCGCTTTGGGCTAGCCAGGGTGCAGAGTGTCTCATAGAAAAGGCTTCTACTTTTATCAGTGAGTAACTGTTTCTCACCAACATCTGTCACCTAAAGGGAGGAGAAGAAATTCAACATTTTATGCACCCAAGTCTGCTTGTAACATTTCCTCATGAAACGAACATTTATCCCAGTGTTCATTCTGAAAGTTCAGCATATTTTTCATTTCTTGATCACTGCGGCCAAGGCATCAGGTGCAGTCTGTGTCAAAACTACACAAAGATATCCTTACTAATGTGGATTTATTAAAGAAACCATGTGGGACTTTTCATTCCTTCGCAAGTCAAAGATCGTTGCGCCCTGAGGATTCTTGATATGATTTCTGTGTCAAAATGGCAACAGTCACAAATGAATTATTCTTCATTAATGTTTTTATACTTTTTTGTGTCTAGGTATTTAAACATTTTCCAGCTCCACATTTAAACACTTTCCAGATGCATTTTGCATTGCTCCACAAGTCCAGAAGAGCCAGGAAGCCACAAAACTAGTCCCAGGGTTTTCACAGAACTCAGGGCAATGCTGAAGTGCTCAGGTACTTGCCAGCCCGATTGCCAGAGATAATGCAGAGGGGAAAAAAAGGAAAAGAATATGCAGGCCTGGTTAAGACAACAGCAGAAGACTCCAGCTGGTCCTGGTAGGACTTGCTGGTGTGTTGACTGTATTCAAATGTGAAGATAAGAACAACCTATCAGAGAGCAGTGTAGGGGAAAGGGACCTGGGGGTCCTGGGGACAGCAGGGTGACCATGAGCCAGCACTGGGCCCTTGTGGCCAGGAAGGCCAATGGGACCTGGGGTGGGTTAGAAGGGGGTGGTCAGTAGGTCAGAGAGGTTCTCCTGCCCCTCTGCTCTGCCCTGGGGAGACCACACCTGGAATCTTGTGTCCAGTTGTGGCCCCTCAGTTCCAGCAGGACAGGGAACTGCTGGAGGGAGTCCAGCGCAGCCACCAAGATGCTGAAGGGAGTGGAGCATCTCCCATGTGAGGAAAGGCTGAGGGAGCTGGGGCTCTGGAGCTGGACAAGAGGACACTGAAGGGTGACTCATTCATGGGGATCAATATGGAAAGGGGGAGCGTCAGGAGGATGGAGCCAGGCTCTTCTCGGTGACAACCAATGGTGGGACAAGGGGTAATGGGTACAAACTGGAACACAGGAGTTTTGGAGGTTCTGCTTAAATTTGAGAAGAAACTTGTTCCCGGTGAGGGTGGCAGAGCCTGGCCCAGGCTGCCCAGGGAGCTTGTGGAGTCTCCTTCTCTGCAGACATTCCAACCCACCTGGACACCTTCCTGTGTAACCTCATCTGAGTGTTCCTGCTCCATGGGGGGATTGCACTGGATGAGCTTTCCAGGGCCCTGCAACCCCTGACATTCTGTGAATCTGTGATTCTGTGAACCCTGAGCCTCACTGCCTTGTGCCAGGGCTAAAACCAACAAAGGTATGCCCTGAGAATCAAGAAATCGTAACAAGCTCTGTGAAAGCGTGACACCGAAGGGAAAATGTGGCACAGCACAGAACATCGTGCTATAGGTACATACACAAAATCAATACCAGTTGTTCTTTTCAACCTATTTGATTGTTGATTGCCGGCCACCATCCTAACTTGTAGCAGGCAAACGTCTTCCATGACTGGGACTTCACAGCTTCTATTTTTACCTTTGTCTGTGTCCCTGGATCCCTGGGTCCCTGCTGTGGATGCTGTCCTTGATCTTATCACAGGCCTGTGTGTTATTTTACTCTTATTAAAGTCATTGGTCATTCAAGAAAGAGCAGGAAAGGTTTACCTTATCTATTATATGCATCACAGCAGTAAGCTGCTCTTCTGTGGTTTCTGTAGCCACTTTGACATTCAGATTCTGGAGGACTCTGTGTAAGATGGTGTCATCAAGAGGCTGATGGAGTTGATCAATGAGCCCCCAAGCTGGCAAGGAGTCCAAATCTGACACAATGGTGACCTTAGCAATGCCATACACGTCATCTGCCCTGGCACCGCCTGTGGGATTAGAAAGTACAACCTGGAAACGCTTTGGAAATGGGTTTAAAGATCCTGTCTTTGGAGTCAGGGTCACATCCAGGAACATATTTCTCTGTCCAGGTTCAAAAGTCAATAAACCCTCAGATCTGGCAAAATCTTGTCCTGCCACAGCTGGAGAGATGAAGGTCCGGCCAATAGGTTCAGGTTTCTGTAGCTCCTTAAAACAAATCAGAAGAGTTTGGGGTAACATTATGATAGATACAATCGTTCAAAAACAGCTGCTGTAGAACTCCTGTTGTAAATAGGTAAAATTTAAGTGTGTAAAAAAAGAAACCCTCTTTCAAAATGCAGTTAAGAATTATATAACAATTACCTTAAATGAAATATCTCCCTGAAGTAGCAATCTGTCACCTGTCATCACTGACTACCCAGGGAAAGAATTATATATATTGTCGATAGTGTACAGGATCCCTCTCGTTCTTTTGCAAAACAAAAATCACAAAGCTTTTTCTGGGTGAACAGATGTTACAGAAACGTCAGCACATCTGTAAGGTGAATTCCAGAGGGCAACAATGTAAGTTTAGGTCTGTAGCATGAAATTCCCTCGGTTCAGGGTACAGGCAGGCGTTACAGATACATAAAAACTAAACAAAAGGAAAAAAATAAACCACTCTGGAAACCTGTGCCCAAATTAATATCAGTTCATGATATTTTTAGTCCCAGTAAAGATACCTAGGAATGCTATAGGGCCTCATTTCTTCTGTGAAGTAGCACTCTTTTCACCTTCCACGAGGTCTGCAGATTCTTCATATCCCTACTGGTTTTGTCAGTTGCCATAACCCTGGTATTATATCTCGTAATATAACAAACTTTCCTTAAGTGGGCTATTATTCAAATTCAATAGTATTTCTTAATTTAGTAAGAACTGATTGTATACTGACTATTAAGCAAAGGTGTTTATTTGTGAAATACTAGACCGCTTTTGAAAATATTTTGCTTTAATTAGTAGAGTTTACTTATGGAATAAATCAGAATTTTTTTTTGAGTTCAGAGAACTTAGTAAATCAATGCAGTGTGTATCTCTTTCAAAATTGCTCTAGAACAAAATCACATCATCTGTGCAAATTTCAGTAAGAAGTTGCCTTTTGTTTACCCCTTCCAATCGAGAACTAGGAAATGGAGCAATAAGTGGTAATAAAAACACCAGTGGCAAGAGCATTGTTTAAGAAACCTTTGTAGAAATGAGATAAACATCTGTTTCCTGTCTGCCACGGCTTCTTATTTTACAGGTACCAAGAGCACCAATAATTTGGTGTGTGGTCACGCACACTCATTACCTAAAAATATCCAAAGAAGGGTTGCTATATAGAAATTATAAACAGGTAAAGAAATGCTCCCTATATTTCAGCCATTGAACATGCTGTCCAAAGGGGTTTGTGACACACACACAGTCCAATGGGGTTTGTGACACACATGCTGTGCAATGGGGTTTGTGATACACACACTCTCCAAAGGAGTTTGTGACACACACGCTGTCCAGGGGCATTTGTGACACAAACGGCGTCCAGGGGTGTTTGTGACACACACCCTGTCCAATGGGGTTTGTGAAACAACGGCTGTCCAATGGGTTTGTGACACACACGCTATCCAATGGTGTTTGTACGACACATGGTGTTCAATTGGTTTTGTGTCACACACACTGTTTATAGGGGTTTGTGACACACACAATGTCCAAGAGGGGTTGTGACACACAGGCTGTCCAATGCGGTTTATGACACACATGCTCTGCAATGGGGTTTGTGACACACAGGCTGACCAATGGGGTTTTGGAGACACACGCTGTCCAATGGGGTATGTGACACACACACTGTCCAATGAGGTTTGTTACACACACGCTGTCCAATGGGGTTTGTGACACAAACGCTGTCAACTGGGGTTTGTGACACAGAAACTGTCCAGGGGTTTGTGATACACATCCTGTCCAGTGGGGTTTGTCATTACACAGATTTTCCAGGAGGCGGTATGACACACACTGTCGAATGGGGTTTGTGACACACATGATGTCTAGTGGGGTTTGTGACACACACATTCTCCAATGGAGTTTGTGACACACACACTCTCCAATTGTCCTTGTGACAGACATCCAGTCCAGGGGCGTTTTTTACACACAAGGTTTCCAGTTGTGTTTGTGACACACACCCAGTCCAATGGTGTTTATGACACAGACGCTGTCCAATGGGGTTTCTGACACACACGCTCTTCAATGGGGTTTGTGACACACACACTGTCCAATGCGGTTAGTGACACACACACTGTCCAGGGGGATTTGTGACACACACACTGTCAAATCAGGTTTGTGACTCACAAACTGTGCACGGGGAGTTGTGACACACACGCTGTCCAGGGGTTTGTGACACACAGGCTGTCCAATGGGGTTTGTGACACATACCCTGTCCAGGGGCATTTGTGACACACACGGTGTCCAGGGGTGTTTCTGACAGACACCTTGTGCAATGGGGTTTGTGACACACACAGTGTCCAATGGGGTTTGTCACACACACCCTGTCCAGGGGCGATTGTAACACAAACGGTGTCCAGGGGTGTTTGTGAAAAACACACTGTACAGGGGTGGTTCTGAAACATGCTGTCCAATGGGGTTTGTGACCTACACCATGTCCAATGGGGTTTGTGACACACACACTGTCCAATGGGGTATGTGAAACACACACTCTACAGGGGGGTTTGTGAAACACGCTGTCCCATGGTGTTTGTGACACACACACTGTCCAATGAGGTTTGTTGCTGACACGCTGTCCAATGGGGTTTGTGACACAAACGTTGCCAACTGGGGTTTGTGACACAGAAACTGTCCAGGGGTTTGTGATACACACCCTGTCCAGTGGGGTTTGTCATTACACAGATTTTCCAGGGGGCGGTGTGACACACACTGTCTAATAGGGTTTGTGACACACATGATGTCTAGTGGGGTTTGTGACAGACACACTCTCCAACGGAGTTTGTGACACATACACTCTCCAATTGTCCTTGTGACAGACATCCAGTACTGGGGCATTTTTTACACACACGGTTTCCAGTTGTGTTTGTGACACACACCCAGTCCAATGGTGTTTGTGACACAGACACTGTCCAATGGGGTTTGTGACACACACGCTCTTCAATGGGGTTTGTGACACACACACTGTCCAATGCGGTTAGTGACACACACAATGTCCAGGGAGGGTTTTGACATACACTGTCCAATGGTGTTTCTGACACACACGCTGTCCAGTGAGGTTTGTGAAACACACACTGTCAAATCAGGTTTGTGACTCACAAACTGTGCACGGGGAGTTGTGACACACACGCTGTCCAGGGGTTTGTGACACACAGGCTGTCCAATGGGGTTTGTGACACACACACTGTCCAATGGGGTATGTGAAACACACACTCTACAGGGGGGTTTGTGACACACGCTGTCCAATGGTGTTTGTGACACACACGCTGTCCAATGAGGTTTGTGACACACACACTGTCCAATGTGGTTTGTTACACACATGCTGTCTAGTGGGGTTTGTGACACACACCCTGTCAACTGGGGTTTGTGACACACAAACTGTCCAGGGGTTTGTGACACACACCCTGTCCAGTTGAGTTTGTCATTACACAGATTTTCCAGGGGGCGGTGTGACACACACTGTCTGATGGGGTTTGTGACACACATGATGTCTAGTGGGGTTTGTGACACACACACTCTCCAATGTTGTTTGTGACCCACATGCTGTCTAGTGACGTTTGTGACACACACATTCTCTAATGGAGTTTTTGACACACAAACTCTCCAATTGTCCTTGTGACAGACATCCTGTCCAGGGGCGTTTCTTACACACATGGTGTCCAGTTGTGTTTGTGACACATACCTAGTCCAATGGGGTTTGTGAGACAGACGCTGTCCAATGGGGTTTGTGACACACACGCTCTTCAATGGGGTTTGTGACACACACACTGTCCAGGGAGGGTTTTGACATACACTGCCCAATGGTGTTTCTGACACACACGCTGTCCAGTGGGGTTTGTGACACACACACTGTCAAAACAGGTTTGTGACTCACAAACTGTCCACGGGGAGTTGTGACACACACGCTGTCCAGGGCTTTGTGACACACACCCTGTACAATGGGGTTTGTGACACACACGCTGTCCAATGGGGTTTGTGAAACACAGGCTGTCCAATGGGGTTTGTGACATACACCCTGTCCAATGGGGTTTGTGAAACACACGCTGTCCCATGGGGTTTGTCACACACACCCTGTCCAGGGGCGATTGTAACACAAACGGTGTCCAGGGGTGTTTGTGAAAAACACACTGTACAGGGGTGGTTCTGAAACACGCTGTCCAATGGGGTTTGTGACCTACACCATGTCCAATGGGGTTGTGACACACGCTGTCCAATGGGGTTTGTGACACACACACTGTCCAATGGTGTATGTGAAACACACACTCTACAGGGGGGTTTGTGACACACGCTGTCCAATGGTGTTTGTGACACACACACTGTCCAATGAGGTTTGTTACACACACGCTGTCCAATGGGGTTTGTGACACAAACGCTGTCAACTGGGGTTTGTGACACAGAAACTGTCCAGGGGTTTGTGATACACATCCTGTCCAGTGGGGTTTGTCATTACACAGATTTTCCAGGAGGCGGTATGACACACACTGTCTAATGAGGTTTGTGACACACATGATGTCTAGTGGGGTTTGTGACACACACACTCTCCAATGGAGTTTGTGACACACACACTCTCCAATTGTCCTTGTGACAGACATCCAGTCCAGGGGCGTTTTTTACACACAAGGTTTCCAGTTGTGTTTGTGACACACACCCAGTCCAATGGTGTTTATGACACAGACGCTGTCCAATGGGGTTTGTGACACACACGCTCTTCAATGGGGTTTGTGACACACACACTGTCCAATGCGGTTAGTGACACACACACTGTACAGGGGGATTTGTGACACACACACTGTCAAATCAGGTTTGTGACTCACAAACTGTGCACGGGGAGTTGTGACACACACGCTGTCCAGGGGTTTGTGACACACAGGCTGTCCAATGGGGTTTGTGACACACACAGTGTGCAATGGGGTTTGTGACACACACAAACTCCACTGCTGTTTGTAATACACACCTTGTCCAGGGACGTTTGTTACACACACGCTGTCCAATGAGGTTTGTGACACACACGCTGTCCAATGGGGTATGTGAAACACACACTCTACAGGGGGGTTTGTGACACACGCTGTCCAACGGTGTTTGTGACACACACGCTGTCCAATGAGGTTTGTGACACACACACTGTCCAATGTGGTTTGTTACACACGCTGCCTAATGGGGTTTGTGACACACACGCTGTCAACTGGGGTTTGTGACACACAAAGTGTCCAGGGGTTTGTGACACACATCCTGTCCAGTTGGGTTTGTCATTACACAGATTTTCCAGGAGACGGTGTGACACACACTGTCTAATGGGGTTTGTGACACACATGATGTCTAGTGGGGTTTGTGACACACACACTCTCCAATGTTGTTTGTGACCCACATGCTGTCTAGTGGCGTTTGTGACACACACATTCTCCAATGGAGTTTTTGACACACACACTCTCCAATTGTCCTTGTGACAGACATACTGTCCAGGGGCATTTCTTACACACATGGTGTCCAGTTGTGTTTGTGACACACATCTAGTCCAATGGGGTTTGTGAGACAGACGCTGTCCAATGGGGTTTGTGACACACACGCTCTTCAATGGGGTTTGTGACACACACACTGTCCAGGGAGGGTTTTGACATACACTGCCCAATGGTGTTTCTGACACTCACGCTGTCCAGTGGGGTTTGTGACACACACACTGTCAAATCAGGTTTGTGACTCACAAACTGTCCACGAGGAGTTGTGACACACACGCTGTCCAGGGCTTTGTGACACACACCCTGTACAATGGGGTTTGTGACACACACGCTGTCCAATGGGGTTTGTGAAACACAGGCTGTCCAATGGGGTTTGTGACATACACCCTGTCCAATGGGGTTTGTGAAACACACGTTGTCCAATGGGGTTTGTCACACACACCCTGTCCAGGGGCGTTTGTGACACACACGGTGTCCAGGGGTGTTTGTGACACACATGATGCCCAATGGGGTTTTTGTCACACATCCTGTCCAGAAACGTTTGTGACACAAACAGTGTCCAGTGGTCTTTGTGACACACACCCTGTCCATGGGGTTTGTGACACACACACTGTCCAATGGGGTTTGTTACAGAGGAACTTTCCAGGGGCTTTTGTGACATACACGGTGTCCAGGGGTGTTTGTGACACACACTGTCCAATGGGGTTTGTGACAAACACTCTGTTCAATGGTGTTTGTGACACACACACTGCTCATGGGGGTTTGTGACACATACGCTGTCCAATGGGGTTGGTGACACACACGCTGTCCAATGGGTTTGGGACACACAGGCTGTCCAGGGGCGTTTGTAGACACACACGGTGTCCAGGGGTGTTTGTGACACCACACTGTCCATAGGGTGTTTGTGACACTAACGTGGTCCAATGAGCTTTGTGAAACACACACTGTCCAATGGGGTTTGTGACAAACATGCTGTCCAGGGGGGTTTTTTAAACACGCTGTCCAATGGGGTTTGTGACACACGGGCTGTCCAATGAGGTTTGTGACAGACACGCTGTCCAGGGTCGTTTGTGACACAAACGGTGTCCAGGGGTGTTTGTGAAAAACACTCTGTCCAATGAGGTTTGTGACACACACACTGTCCAATGGGGTTTGTGACACACACGCTCTCCAGGGCTGTTTTAGACACACATAGATTCCAGTGAGGGTTGTGACAAACGCATTCCAATGGGGATTGTGACACACACGCTGTCCAATGGTGTTTGTACCACACACAGTGTCCAATGGGCTTTGTGATACACACACTGTCCGAAGGGGTTTGTGACACACAGACTGTGCAATGGAGTTTGTGACACAAAAGCTGTCCAGAGGTGTTTGTGACACAAACACAGTCCAATGGGGTTTGTGACACACATGCAGTCCAATGAGGTTTGTGACACACAGGCTGTCCAATCGGGTTTGCGACACACACACTGTCCAATGGTCTTTGTGACACACTCCCTGTCCAGGGACCTTACTGACACAAATGTTGTCCACGGGTGTTTGTGACACACACCCTGTCCAATGGGGTTTGTGACACACCCTGTCCAGGGGCGTTTGTTACACAAACGGTGTCCAGGCCATTTGTGACACAAAACCCTTCCAATGGAGCTTGTGACACACACGCTGTCCAGGACTGTTTTAGACACACATAGATTCCAGTGAGGGTAGTGACAAATGCATTCCAATGGGGTTTGTGACACACACGCTGTCCAATGGTGTTTGTACCACACACAGTTTCCAATGGGCTTTGTGATACACACACTGTCCGGGGTGGGCTGTGACACACAGGCTGTCCAATGCGGTTTGTGACACACATGCTGTCCAAAGGGGTTTGTACCAAACACGGTGTCCAATGGGTTTTGTGACACACACACTGTTTAGGGGGGTTAGTGACACACACACTGTCCAAGAGGGGTTGTGACACACAGGCTGTCCAATGCGGTTTGTGAACACACATGTTGTGCAATGGGGTTTGTGAGACACAGGCTGTCCAATGGGGTTTGTGAGACACAGGCTGTCCAATGGCGTTTGTGACACGCACCCTGTCCAAGGGTGTTTATGACACACCCAGTTTCCAGGTGGATTGTGACACATACGCTATCCAAAGGGGTTTGTGACACACATGCAGTCCAATGGGATTTTTACACACACCCTGTCCAGGGGGGTTTGTGACACGCACGGTTTCCAGGGCGATTGTGACACACGCTGTCCAATTGGGTTTGTGACACACACGCTGTGCAATGGGATTTCTTACACACCCTCTGTCTAATGGGAATTGTGACACAGACAGTGTTCAATGGGGTTGTGACATACACACTATCCAATGTGGTTTGTGACACACACCCTGTGCAAGGGGGTTTGTGATACACACAATGTCCAACAGGGTTTATGACATGCACGCTGTCCAATGGCGGTTGTGACACAC
Source organism: Nesoenas mayeri (assembly GCF_963082525.1). Lineage (NCBI taxonomy): Eukaryota > Metazoa > Chordata > Aves > Columbiformes > Columbidae > Nesoenas > Nesoenas mayeri. The sequence continues at coordinate 227,055 of NW_027660014.1, forward strand.
ACTCTGTCCAGGAGCGTTTGTGACACAAACGGTGTCCAGGGGTGTTTGTGACACACATCCTGTTCAATGGGGATTGTGACACACAGGCAATCCAATGGGGTTTGTGACACACACGCTTTCCAGGGGCGTTTGTGACACACACGTTGTCCAGGGGTGTTTGTGACACACACATTTTCCATGGGGGGTTGTGGCACACGCTGTCCAATGGGGTTTGTGACACACACACTCTCCAATGGAGCTTGTGACACACACGCTGTCCAGGGGTGTTTCTGACACAAACGGCGTCCAGGGTTGTATGTTACACACGCCCTGTGCAATGGGGTTTGTGATACAACGGTTGTTCAATGGCTTTGTGACACACACGCTGTCCAATGGCGTTTGTACCAAACACGGTGTCCAATGGGTTTTGTGAACACACACACTGTTTAGGGGGGTTAGTGACACACACACTGTCCAAGAGGGGTTGTGACACACAGGCTGTCCAATGTGGTTTCTGACACACATGCTGTGCAATGAGGTTTGTGACACACAGGCTGTCCAATGGGGTTTGTGAGACACACGCTGTCCAATGGGGTGTGTGACACACAGGCTGTCCAATGGCTTTTGGGACACACACCCTGTCCAGGGGTGTTTGTGACACACCCAGATTCCAGGTGGATTGTGACACACACGCTGTCCAAAGGGGTTTTTGACACACAGGCTATCCAATCGGGTTTGTGACACACGCACTGTCAAATAGGGTTTGTGACACACATCCTGTCCAGAAACGTTTGTGAAACAAACGGTGTGCAGGGGTGTTTTTGACATACACCCTGTCCAATGGGGTTTGTGAAAAACACGCTGTCCAACGGCGTTTGTGACACACACAAAGTGCAATGGGGTTTATGACACGCACTCTGTCCAGGGGTGTTTGTGATATACACCCTGTAATGGGGCGTTTGTGACACACACACTGTCCAGGGGTGTTTTAACACACACCCTGTCCAATGCAGTTTGTGACACAGACGCTGTCCCATGGGGTTTGAGACACACACGATGTACAGGGGCGTCTGTGACACAAATGGTGTCCAGGGCCGTTTGTGACACACACACTTTCCAATGGGGTTTGTGACACACACGCTGTCCAGGGGAGTTTTTCACACAAAAGTTGTCCAGGGGTCTTTGTGACACATACCCTGATCAACGGGGTTTGTGTCAAACACGCTGTCCAATGGGTTTGTGACAGACACGCTGTCCAGGGGCGTTTGTGACACACAACCTGTCTAGGGGCGTTTCTGACACAAACGGTGTTCAGGGGTGTTTGTGACACACAATCTGTCCAATGGGGTTTATGTCACACACACTGCCCAACGGGGTTTGTGACACACAGGCTGTCCACTGGGGTTTGTGACACACACAATGTCAATGGGGTTGTGACATACAGACTCTCCTATGGGGTTTGTGACACACACACTTTCCAGGGGCATTTGTGACACAAACGGTGTCCCGGGGTGTTTGTGACACACACACTGTCTAATGGGGTTTGTGACACACACACTCTATAGTGGGGTTTGTGACACACGCTCAGTCCAGGGGCGTTTGTGAGACAAAAGATGTCCAGGGGTGTTTGTGACACACAACCTGTACAATGTGGTCTGTGACACAAACACTGTCCATTGGTTTTTCTGATACACACGCTGTCCAGGGGGGTTTGTGACACACAAGCTGTCCAAAGGCGTTTGTGACACACACAAAGTGCAATGGGGTTTATGACACACACTCTGTCCAGGGGTGTTTGTGATACACACCCTGTACAGGGGCGTTTGTGACACACACCCTGTACAGGGGCGTTTGTGACACACACGTTGTCCAGGGGTATTTTGTAAACACACAGTTTCCAGGGGGTTTGTGACACACACGCTGTCCAATGGGGTTTGTACCAAACACGGTGTCCAATGGGTTTTGTGACACACACACTGTTTAGGGGGGTTAGTGACACACACACTGTCCAAGAGGGGTTGTGACACACAGGCTGTCCAATGCGGTTTGTGAACACACATGCTGTGCAATGGGGTTTGTGACACACAGGCTGTCCAATGGGGTTTGTGAGACACACGCTGTCCAATGGGGTTTGTGACACACAGGCTGTCCAATGGAGTTTGTGACACGCACCCTGTCCAAGGGTGTTTATGACACACCCAGTTTCCAGGTGGATTGTGACACATACGCTATCCAAAGGGGTTTGTGACACACATGCAGTCCAATGGGATTTTTACACACACCCTGTCCAGGGGGGTTTGTGACACGCACGGTTTCCAGGGCGATTGTGACACACGCTGTCCAATTGGGTTTGTGACACACACGCTGTGCAATGGGATTTCTTACACACCCTCTGTCTAATGGGAATTGTGACACAGACAGTGTTCAATGGGGTTGTGACATACACACTGTCCAATGTGGTTTGTGACACACACCCTGTGCAAGGGGGTTTGTGACACACACAATGTCCAACAGGGTTTGTGACATGGACGCTGTCCAATGGGGTTTATGTCACACACACTGTCCAATGGCGGTTGTGACACACACTCTGTCCAGGAGCGTTTGTGACACAAACGGTGTCGAGGGGTGTTGGTGACACACACCCTGTCCAATGGGGATTGTGACACACAGGCGATCCAATGGGGTTTGTGACACACACGCTGTCCAGGGATATTTTGTACACACAAAGTTTCCAAGGGGTTTGTGACACACACGCTGTCCAAAGGGGTTTGTGACACACGCACTGTCAAATGGGGTTTGTGACACACATCCTGTTCAGAAACGTTTGTGAGACAAACGGTGTCTAGGGGTGTTTGTGACACACACCCTGTCCAATGGGGTTTGTGAACACATACGCTGTCCAAAGGGGTTTGTGACAAACAGGCGCTCGAATCGGTTTTGAGACACACACACTGTCCAATGGGGTTTGTGACACAAAAGCTGTCCAGAGGTGTTTGTAACAAAAACACTGTCCAAGGGGGATTGTGACACACATGCTGTCCCATGGTGTTTGTGACACACACAATGTCCAATGGGTTTTGTAACATGCATGCTGTCCAGTGGGGTTTTTGTCACACATGCTGTCCAACGGGGTTTGTGACACATACCCTGTCCAGGGGTATTTGTGACACACACGGTGTCCAGGGGTGTTTCTGAGAGACACCTTGTGCAATGGGGTTTGTGACACACACAGTGTCCAATGGGGTTTGTCACACACACCCTGTCCAGGGGCGATTGTAACACAAACGGTGTCCAGGGGTGTTTGTGAAAAACACACTGTACAGGGGTGGTTGTGAAACACGCTGTCCAATGGGGTTTGTGACACACACCATGTCCAATGGGGTTTGTGAAACACAGGCTGTCCAATCGGTTTTGCGACACACACACTGTCCAATGGGGTTTGTGACACACACTCTGTCCAGGGACGTTACTGACACAAATGTTGTCCAGGGGTGTTTGTGACACACACCCTGTCCAATGGGGTTTGTGACACACAGGCTGTCCAATGGGGTTTGTGACACACACAAACTCCACCACGGTTTGTAACACACACCTTGTCCAGGGACGTTTGTTACACACACACTGTCCAAAAGGGCTTGTGACACACACGCTGTCCAATGGGGTTTGTGACACACACAGTGTGCAATGGGGTTTGTGACACACACAGTGTCCAATGGGGTTTGTGACACACCCTGTCCAGGGGCGATTGTAACACAAACGGTGTCCAGGGATGTTTGTGAAAAACACACTGTCCAGGGAGGGTTTTGACATACACTGCCCAATGGTGTTTCTGACACTCACGCTGTCCAGTGGGGTTTGTGACACACACACTGTCAAATCAGGTTTGTGACTCACAAACTGTCCACGGGTAGTTGTGACACACACGCTGTCCAGGGCTTTGTGACACACACCCTGTACAATGGGGTTTGTGACACACACGCTGTTCAATGGGGTTTGTGAAACACAGGCTGTCCAATGGGGTTTGTTAGATACACCCTGTCTAATGGGGTTTGTGAAACACACGCTGTCCAATGGGCATTGTGACACACACACTGTCCAGGGGCGTTTGTGACACACACGGTGTCCAGGGGTGTTTGTGACACACATGATGCCCAATGGGGTTATTGACACACATCCTGTCCAGAAACGTTTGTGACACAAACAGTGTCCAGGGGTGTTTGTGACACACACATTCTCCAATGGAGTTTGTTACACACACACTCTCCAATTGTGACAGACATCCTGTCCAGGGGCCGTTCTTACACACATGGTGTCCAGTTGTGTTTGTGACACACACCCAGTCCAATGGGGTTTGTGAGACAGACGCTGTCCAATGGGGTTAGTGACACATACGCTCTTCAATGGGGTTTGTGACACACACCCAGTCCAATGGGGTTAGTGACACACACACTGTCCAATGGGGTTTGAGACAAACACTCTGTTCAATGGGGTTTGTTACACACATACTGCCCATGGAGGTTTGTGACACACACGCTGTCCAGTGGGGTTGGTGACACACACGTTGTCCAATGGGTTTGTGACACACAGGCTGTCCAGGGGCGTTTGTAGACACACACGCTGTCCAGGAGTGTTTGTGACACACAAACTGTCCATAGGGTGTTTGTGACACTAACGTTGTCCAATGAGCTTTGTGAAACACACACTGTCCAATGGGGTTTGTGACAAACATGCTGTCCAGGGGGTTTTTTTAAACACGCTGTCCAATGGGGTTTGTGACAGACACGCTGTCCAGGGCCGTTTGTGACACAAACGGTGTCCAGGGGTTTTTGTGAAAAACACTCTGTCCAATGAGGTTTGTGACACACACACTGTCCAATGGGGTTTGTGACACACACGCTGTCCAATGGGGTTTGTGACACACCCTGTCCAGGGGCGTTTGTTACACAAACGGTGTCCAGGCCATTTGTGACACAAAACCCTTCCAATGGAGTTTGTGACACACACGCTGTCCAGGGCTGTTTTAGACACACATAGATTCCAGTGGGGGTTGTGACAAACGCATTCCAATGGGGTTTGTGACACACACGCTGTCCAATGGTGTTTGTACCACACACAGTGTCCAATGGGCTTTGTGATACACACACTGTCCGGGGCGGGCTGTGACACACAGGCTGTCCAATGCAGTTTGTGACACACATGCTGTCCAAAGGGATTTGTGACACACACACAGTCCAATGGGGTTTGTGACACACACAGTCTGCAATGGGGTTTGTGACACACACGCTGTCCAGGGGCATTTGTGACACAAACGGCGTCCAGGGGTGTTTGTGACACACACACACACATACAATGGGGTTTGGAAAACAACGGCTGTCCAATGGGTTTCTGACACACACGTTCTGCAATGGGGTTTGTGACATGCACACTGTCCAATGGGGTATTTGACAAACACCCTGTCCACGGGCGTTTGTGACACACACACTGTCCAGGGGTGTTTGTGACACACAGCCTTTCCAATGCGGTTTGTGACACACATGCTGTCTAATGGGTTTTGTGACACACATGCTGTGCAATGGGGTTTGTGACACACAGGCTGTCCAATGGGGTTTGTGAGACACACGCTGTCTAATGGGGTGTGTGACACACAGGCTGTCCAATGGCGTTTGGGACACACAGCCCTCCAGGGGTGTTTGTGACGTGCACAGTTTCCAAGGCGATTGTGACACACGCTGTCCAATTGGTTTTGTGATACACACGCTGCGCAATGGGATTTCTTACACACTCGCTGTCTAATGGGAATTGTGACACAGACAGTGTTCAATGGGGTTGTGACACACACGCTGGCCAGGGACGTTTGTGACACACAACCTGTCCAGAGGTGTTTCTGACACAAACGGTGTCCAGGGGTGTTTGTGACACACAACCTGTCCAATGGGGTTTGTGTCGCACACACTGTCCAATGGAGTTTGTGACACACACACTCTACAGTCGGGTTTGTGACACACGCTCAGTCCAGGGGCGTTTGTGACACAAAAGATGTCCGGGGGTGTTCGTGACACACAACCTGTACAATGGGGTCTGTGACACACACACTGTCCATTGGTTTTTCTGATACACAAGCTGTCCAGGGGGGTTTGAGACACACACACTGTCCAAAGGCGTTTGTGACACACACAAAGTGCAATGGGGCTTATGACACGCACTCTGTCCAGGGGTGTTTGTGATACACACCCTGTACAGGGGCGTTTGTGACACACACGCTGTCCAGGGGTGTTTGTGAAACACACCTTGTCCAAAGGGGTTTGTGACACACACGCTGTCCAGGGATATTTTGGACACACACAGTTTCCAGGGGGGCTTGTGACACATGCTGTCCAATGGGATTTGTGACACACATGCTGTCCAATGGGGTGTGTGATACACACACAATCCAATGGGGTTTGTGACAGACACGCTCTCCAATGGGGTTTGTGACACACATGCTCTCCAATGGGGTGTGTGACACACACGCTGTCTGGTTGGATTTCTGACACACACCCTGTCCAGGGGTGTTTGTGACACACACAGGTTCCAGGGTGGGTTGTGACACACGCTGTCCAATGGGGTTTGTGACACACAGGCTGTGCAGGGAACTCTCTGACACACACGCTGTCCAATGGGGTTTGTGAAACATACGCTGTCCAATGGGGTTTGTGACACACACAATGTCCAGGAGGGTTTGTGACACACATGCTGTCCAATGAGGTTTGTGACACACACACTGTCCAATGGGGTTTGTGACGCACACCCTGTCCAGGGACGTTTGAGACACACACAGGTTCAAGGGGGGGTTGTGACACACACCCTGGCCAGTTGGGTTTGTGACACACATGCTGTCCAGGGGGGGTTGTGACACACAGACTGCAGCGAGTTTGTGATATACACACTTTCCAATGGGGTTTGTGACACACAAGCTGTCCAGGGCTGTTAGTGACACAGACACTGTCCAATGGAGTTTGTGACACACACGCTGTCCAGGGGCCTTTGTGACACACACACTTTCCAATAAGGTTTGTGACACAGACACGGTCCAGGAGGGCTTGTGACACACATGCTGTCCAATGGTGTTTGTGACACACACCCTGTCCAGGGGTGTTTGTGACACACACAGGTTCCAGGGTGGAGTGTGACACATGCTGTCCAATGGGGTTTGTGACACACACACTGTCCACCAATGTTTGTGACACACACACTGTCCAATGGGGTTTGTGACACACACAATGTCCAATGAGGTTTGTGACACACACACCGTCCAATGGGATTTGAGACACACACCCTGTCCAGGGGTGTTTGTGACACACACAGGTTCCAGGGGGGCTTGTGACAGACGCTGTCCAATGGGGTTTGTGACACACACGCTGTCTGGTTGGGTTTCTGACACACACCCTGTCCAGGGGTGTTTGTGACACACACAGGTTCCAGGGGGGCTTGTGACAGACGCTGTCCAATGGGGTTTGTGACACACACGCTGTCCGGTTGGGTTTCTGACACACACGCTGTCCAGGGGGGGTTGTGAGACCCACGCTGTTCAATGGGGTTTGTGATACAAAGACTGCAACGGGTTTATGATACACACACTGTCCAATGGGGTTTGTGCACACAAGCTGTCCAGGGCTGTTAGTGACACAGACACTGTCCAAGGGGGGTTGTGACACACACACTGTCCTATGGAGTTTGTGACACACACACGCTGTCCAATGGGGTTTGTGACACACACACTGTACAATGGGATTTGTGACACACACCCTGTCCAGGGGTGTTTGTGACACACACAGGTTCCAGGGTGGGTTGTCACACACGCTCTCCAATGGGATTTGTGACACACAGGCTGTGCAGGAAACTCTCTGACACACACGTTGTCCAATGGGGTTTGTGAAACACACGCTGTCCAATGAGGTTTGTGACACACACACTGTCCAATGGGGTTTGTGACGCACACCCTGTCCAGGGACGTTTTAGACACACACAGGTTCAAGGAGGGGTTGTGACACACACCCTGGCCAGTTGGGTTTGTGACACACATGCTGTCCAGGGGGGGTTGTGACACACAGACTGCAGTGGGTTTGTGATACACACACTTTCCAATGGGGTTTGTGACACACAAGCTGTCCCGGGCTGTTAGTGACACAGACACTGTCCAATGGAGTTTGTGACACACACGCTGTCCAGGGGCCTTTGTGACACACACACTTTCCAATAAGGTTTGTGACACAGACACGGTCCAGGAAAGCTTGTGTCACACATGCTGTCCAATGGTGTTTGTGACACACACCCTGTCCAGGGGTGTTTGTGACACACACAGGTTCCAGGGGGGTTGTGACACACGCTGTCCAATGGGGTTTGTGACACACAGGCTGTCCAGGGAGCTTTGTGACACACACGCTGTCCAATGGGGTTTGTGACACACACAGTGCCCAGGGGGGGTTGTGACACATATGCTGTCCAGGGGGATTTGTGACAGACACTCTCTCCAATGGGGTTTGTGACACACATACAGTCCAATGGGGTTTGTGACACACACGCCGTCCAGGGCTGTTAGTGACACACACACAGTCCAGGGGGGGTTGTGACACACACACAGTCCAATGGGGTTTGTGATACACACACTGTCTAGGGTTGTTTGTGACACACACAGTTTCCAGGGTGGGTTTTCACACACATTGTCCAATGGGGTTGGTGACAATCACACTGTCCAATGGGGTTTGTGACACACACACAGTCCAAAGGGGTTTGTGACACACACACTCTCCAATGGCGTTTGTCACACACACACTGTCCAGGAGAGTCTGTAACACACGCACAGTCCAAAGGGGTTTGTGACACACACGCTGTTCAGGGGTATTTGTGACACACATAGTTTCCAGGGGGGGTTGTGACACAGGCTGTCCAGTGGGGTTTGTGACACACACGCTGTCCAGTGGGGATTGTGACACACACCCTGTTCAATGGGTTTGTGACACACACACTGTCCAATGGAGTTTGTGACACAGATGCTGTCCAGCGGTATTTGTGATACACACACACTGTCTAGGGGGGTTTGTGACACACACCCTGTCCCATGGGGTTTGTGACACACACACGCTGTCCAATGGGGTTTGTGACACACACACAGTCCAGGAGGGTTTGTGACACACACGCTCTTCAATGGTGTTTGTGACACACACGCTGTCCAATGGGGTTTCGAACACACACGCTATCCAATGGGGTTTATGACACACACACTGTCCAATGGGATTTGTTACACACACCCTGTCCAGGGGTGTTTGTGACACACACAGGTTGCAGGGAGGTTGTGACACACGCTGTGCAATGGGGTTTGTTACACATAGGCTGTCCAGGGAGCTTTGTGACACACACGCGGTCCAATGGGGTTTGTGACACACACACTGTCCAATGGGATTTGTGACACACACACTGTCCAATGGTGTTTGTGACACACACGCTGTCCAACCGGGTTTGTGACACACACAGTGTCCAGGGGGGGTTGTGACACACACGCTGTCCAGGCGGGTTTGTGACACACACACTCTCCAATGGGGTTTGTGAGACACATACAGTCCAATGGGGTTTGTGACACACACGTTGTCCAGGGCTGTTAGTGACACACACACTATCCAGGGGGGCTTGTGACACGCACACTGTACAATGGGGTTTGTGATACACACACTGTCCAGGGATGTTTTTTGACACACACAGGTTCCAGGGTGGGTTGTGACACACGCTGTCCAATGGGATTTGTGACACACACACTGTCCACCAATGTTTGTGACACACACACTGTCCAATGGGGTTTGTGACACACACAATGTCCAATGAGGTTTGTGACACACACACCGTCCAATGGGATTTGAGACACACACCCTGTCCAGGGATGTTTGTGACACACACAGGTTCCAGGGGGGCTTGTGACAGACGCTGTCCAATGGGGTTTGTGACACACACGCTGTCTGGTTGGGTTTCTGACACACACCCTGTCCAGGGGTGTTTGTGACACACACAGGTTCCAGGGGGGCTTGTGACAGACGCTGTCCAATGGGGTTTGTGACACACACGCTGTCCGGTTGGGTTTCTGACACACACGCTGTCCAGGGGGGGTTGTGAGACCCACGCTGTTCAATGGGGTTTGTGATACACAGACTGCAACGGGTTTATGATACACACACTGTCCAATGGGGTTTGTGCACACAAGCTGTCCAGGGCTGTTAGTGACACAGACACTGTCCAAGGGGGGTTGTGACACACACAATGTCCAATGAGGTTTGTGACACACACACCGTCCAATGGGATTTGAGACACACACCCTGTCCAGGGGTGTTTGTGACACACACAGGTTCCAGGGGGGCTTGTGACAGACGCTGTCCAATGGGGTTTGTGACACACACGCTGTCTGGTTGGGTTTCTGACACACACCCTGTCCAGGGGTGTTTGTGACACACACAGGTTCCAGGGTGGGTTGTGACACACGCTGTCCAATGGGGTTTGTGACACACAGGCTGTGCAGGGAACTCTCTGACACACACGCTGTCCAATGGAGTTTGTGAAACACACCCTGTCCAGGGGTGTTTGTGACACACACAATGTTCAGGAGGGTTTGTGACACACATGCTGTCCAATGAGGTTTGTGACACACACACTGTCCAATGGGGTTTGTGACGCACACCCTGTCCAGGGACGTTTGAGACACACACAGGTTCAAGGGGGGGTTGTGACACACACCCTGGCCAGTTGGGTTTGTGACACACATGCTGTCCAGGGGAGGTTGTGACACACAGACTGCAGCGGGTTTGTGATACACACACTTTCCAATGGGGTTTGTGACACACAAGCTGTCCCGGGCTGTTAGTGACACAGACACTGTCCAATGGAGTTTGTGACACACACGCTGTCCAGGGGCCTTTGTGGCACACACACTTTCCAATAAGGTTTGTGACACAGACACTGTCCAGGAGGGCTTGTGACACACATGCTGTCCAATGGTGTTTGTGACACACACCCTGTCCAGGGGTGTTTGTGACACACACAGGTTCCAGGGGGGTTGTGACACACGCTGTCCAATGGGGTTTGTGACACACAGGCTGTCCAGGGAGCTTTGTGACACACACGCTGTCCAATGGGGTTTGTGACACACACAGTGCCCAGGGGGGGTTGTGACACATATGCTGTCCAGGGGGATTTGTGACAGACACTCTCTCCAATGGGGTTTGTGACACACATACAGTCCAATGGGGTTTGTGACACACACGCCGTCCAGGGCTGTTAGTGACACACACACAGTCCAGGGGGGGTTGTGACACACACACAGTCCAATGGGGTTTGTGATACACACACTGTCTAGGGTTGTTTGTGACACACACAGTTTCCAGGGTGGGTTTTCACACACGTTGTCCAATGGGGTTGGTGACAATCACACTGTCCAATGGGGTTTGTGACACACACACAGTCCAAAGGGGTTTGTGACACACACACTCTCCAATGGCGTTTGTCACACACACACTGTCCAGGAGAGTCTGTAACACACGCACAGTCCAAAGGGGTTTGTGACACACACGCTGTTCAGGGGTATTTGTGACACACATAGGTTCCAGGGGGGGTTGTGACACAGGCTGTCCAATGGGGTTTGTTACACACACGCTGTCCAGTGGGGATTGTGACACACACCCTGTTCAATGGGTTTGTGACACACACACTGTCCAATGGAGTTTGTGACACAGATGCTGTCCAGCGGTATTTGTGATACACACACACTGTCTAGAGGGGTTTGTGACACACACCCTGTCCCATGGGGTTTGTGACACACACACGCTGTCCAATGGGGTTTGTGACACACACGCTGTCCAAAGGGGTTTCGAACACACACGCTATCCAATGAGGTTTGTGACACACACACTGTCCAATGGGATTTTTGACACACACCCTGTCCAGGGGTGTTTGTGACACACACAGGTTGCAGGGGGGTTGTGACACATGCTGTGCAATGGGGTTTGTTACACATAGGCTGTCCAGGGAGCTTTGTGACACACAGACTGTCCAATGGGGTTTGTGACACACACACTGTCCAATCGGATTTGTGACACACACGCTTTCCAATGGTGTTTGTGACACACACGCTGTCCAACGGGGTTTGTGACACACACAGTGTCCAGGGGGGGTTGTGACACACACGCAGTCCAGGCGGGTTTGTGACACACACACTCTCCAATGGGGTTTGTGAGACACATACAGTCCAATGGGGTTTGTGACACACACGCTGTCCAGGGCTGTTAGTGACACACACACTATCCAGGGAGGCTTGTGACACGCACACTGTCCAATGGGGTTTGTGATACACACACTGTCCAGGGTTGTTTGTGACACACACAGTTTCCAGGGTGGGTTGTCACTCACGTTTTCCAATGGGGTTGGTGACAATCACACTGTGCAATGGGGTTTGTGACACACACAGTGTCCAGAGTGGGTTGTCACACACGCTGTCCAGTGGGGTTGGTGACAATCACACTCTTCAATGGCGTTTGTTACACACACACACTGTCTAATGGGTTTTGTGATACACACACTCTCCAATGGGAGTTGTGACACATACGCTGTCCAATGGTGTTTTTGACACACACGCTCTCCAATGGGTTTTCGAACACAGACGCTGTCTAATGGGGTTTTTGACACACACAGTTTCCAGGGGGGGTTTTGACACACGCTGTCCAATGGGGTTTGTGACGGACACGCTCTCCAATGAGGTTTGTGACACACACGCTGTCCAGGGGGGCTTGTGACACACACGCTGTCCAGGAGGGGTTGTGACACACACTCTCTCCAATGAGTTTTTTGACACACACGCTGTCCAATGGTGTTTGTGACACACACACTGTCCAAAGGGGTTTTTGACACACAGGCTGTCCAGGGGTGTTTGTGACACACACAGGTTCCAGGGGGGGTTGTGACACATACGCTGTCCAGGGGGATTTGTGACAGACACGCTGTCCAGGGGCGTTTGTGACACATACCCTGTCCGGGGTGGGTTGTGACAGAAACTGTCCAATGGGGTTTGTGACACACACGCTGTCCAGCGGGGTTTTGACACACACTCTGTCCAATGGTTTTTGTGACATACATGCTGTCCAGGGGGTTTTGTGACACACAGACTGTCCAATGCTGTTTGTGACACACGCGCTGTCCAATGATGTTTGTGACACACGCGCTGTCCAATGATGTTTGTGATATACACGCTGTCCAGTGGGGGTTGTCACACACACACTCTCCAATGTGGGTTGTGACACACACACTCTCCAATGGGGGTTGTGACACATACGCTGTACAGGGGTGTTTGTGATACACACAGGTTCCAGAGGGGGTTGTGACACACACTGTCCAATGGGGTTTGTGACACACACACTGTCCAAAGGGGTTTTTAACACACATGCTGTCCAAAGGGGTTTTTGACACACACGCTGTCCAGTGGTGTTTGTGACACACACAGGTTCCAGGGGGGGTTGTGACACTCGCTGTCCAATGAGGTTTGTTACACACACACACATTCCAGGGGGGCTTGTGACACACATGCTGTCCAGGGGAGTTTGTGACACACACGCTGTCCAATGGGGTTTGTGACACATACCCTGTCCAGGGGCGTTTGTGACACACACCCTGTCCAATGGGGTTTGTGACACTCACGCTCTTCAATGGGGTTTGTGACACTCATGCTCTTCAATGGGCTTTGTGACACACACACTTTCCAATGGGGTTTGTAACATGCACACTGTCCAATGCCATCAGAACAGCAAAGGAAGAAGCAGCGATCAGGTGCCTCAGCAAATACACTGGAAAGCTCTCGCCTGCTTTGGGGCACAGGCTTCCACAGTCAGAAGTCCCAGTGCTGGGGTCAGTATAACGTCTCATTGCACTGAAGTTTAACCCCAAAATGAAAGAGAAGACGGCAGTGCAGCCATCCGCCACCAGGCAGTTAAAGCAGAAGAAAGGCAGCGTGGCACTCGCTCAAGGACAGAGCTGCCTGTACCCTTTGGCAGGGAAGTCTCTCCCCATCCAGCCGCATTTCTCCTCCTCTCCTGCAGTTCTCCTCCCTCTGTGTCCCCATACCTTCAGCTGGAAGGTCTGACTGGGATTCAGCGCCGCCAGGAAAGTGAACTGTCCCAGGAACGTTCCCTGCTCCTCGTGTTCTTCCTTGAAGCCCTACAGAACAACAGTGGTGGAGAAAATAGAGCGTCTGGTGCACCATAGGAGATTGAACTTCAGCCGGTGAAGTACGGGGTTATTTCAGCTACGGAGTCCAAGGACCATGAGCACAAGGACAAGACGAGAAGCTGCAGGTGGGCAGCATGTCACACTTGCCCACTCAACGAGTCCAGGCTGCCTGTCAGAAAAGGAGCAGATGCTCCCAGTGAGAGGGAAGTGACCTGAGGATCACAAATGCACTGGGACTGGAAGACAAGAAGGTCTAGGACCATGCACTGTCCAGCTCCTTCTCCCTGTGGCTCCTGGAGTAGCATCTTGCCCCAGGAGATTTTTTTTTTGAGTGGTATATTGAATAAAAGAGGAATACAATGGGAAGGAAGCAACACCGAGGAGCCTGTTTGTTCTGAGAGACAGGAGGAAGCTTCAGGCCACCAGAATCTTTGACCCAACTTCATTCCCTGCTCAGAAATGCTGTGCAACTCCCTGGCCCCGACTCCAGAGAAATCACTTACATAGACAGCAAAGTCCTTGGGAGCTCCGGAGATGCTTTCTCCATGGAACGCTGTCCCTGAGACATGGGCCATGGTGACGGCTCTGGGAACGACTGGCATGGACAGCTTGATGAACATGTGTCCCTGACTCCCTGGGAAGGGCCAGCAGTTGCCAGGATGATTGTCCGGCTGAAAGGACAAGAAACACTCAGCAGGGAGACACAGGAGGAGAGCAGCTCCATGCGGGAAGGGGGTAGGAGAAGAAGCTTCGAGGAGCAAAGACTGGTGGGAAGGACACTCGGAGCAGCGTGTGTGGTTCATTCTCCCAGCCTTAGTTTTACTGCTTCTTGGTGCTCCTACCTCCAGAATCAGCTCAGGAGACCTCATGTAATCCATCACCGGCAGGGAGTACAAGAACACCTTTGCTTTGGCATCCCGGAGGGATGGAGAAGTCTTGGACCGAATGATGGCTGCCCCTGGAAATTCAAACATGAGTGTGATCATCAGGCAGTGTCAGGAGGAATATTACACTGTTGACTTGGAAAAGGCTTCTCAGTTGTCATCCATGCCCTACAGTGGGTTCCCCTCTGTCTTGCTGGCACGACCCCTCTGGAACACACAGTAGTGAGTCATCAAACTGTCGCATTTGGCCGTGGAAATAGGCAAGAATGTGAACCAGCCTTTCTGTGCTTCCCATGGGTTCTGGCCCGTTACAGGCTCTGTCACTGGGGGCACTTTTAGGGCACGAGGTGACCCGTGACTTCTCACCCCTTCTCTCCTACCCCTGGGCACGTTCCAATGCCCTTCTTTTCAATCTGGACAGGAGGCGCTTTGGAACTGGTTTGTTTGTACAATGTCACGGCACCTGCTGATTTCAGGGCATCATCCGGCATCGGGACCTGCATTTCTTCCAGCTTCTCCAAAGCTTGATTAATGATCTTGTGAACAGCCTGGGAAGGAGCACAAAGGAGAGCGCCTGTTGGAAGGAGAAGGACCGGGGCAAGCAGCTCCCCTGCAAGGCCAGCCAAGGTGAGCAGGGACAAGGCCCATTTCAGATGGAGGGAATGCCCACATTGCCTGGAAGCCTCCCAGGTTTGCTCTGCTCTGATTGTCAGGATCAGAAAGGCGGGGCTGCTCACTCCAGTGCTCTGAATGCTGGAGCTGCGGGAAGGGGCTGTTCCTGTGCAGAGGCCCCAGGCCAGGCGGCACGGGCAGACAAGTCTTCTGGGCATGAGATAGGCCTGGCTTGTCAGGGATTGGCTCAAGGAGCATGGACATGAGTCCATGAGTCCACTGTACGAGCAGAGCCCATTTTAGTTGACATAAGTAGGCCTTAATTAGCTTGAATATTAGGCCATGGGGAAGGGGGAAATGGAAAACTACTGACTAAGGCAGGGTCTGCATGTCTTTGAAGAGATAAGAACCAGAAGATTGGGGAATGTCTTTGAAGAATCAGAAGACTGGGGAATGTCTTTGAGAAGAGATAAGAGTCAGAAGAAGGAATGCAGAATGCACATAGTTAGCTAAACCCAAGTAGGTGGAGTAAGTAAATGTAACCTTTTAGTGCTAATCCTATTAGATAGAGACAAGTATGCATAATTATGGTATTTGGTATAAATACGCGCTCTCCCGGGCAATAAAGTTGAATCATGCTTTATCACTCACATTGAGTCGGCCTGCACGTTTTCCTCGCAAGTGGCGCCCGAACAGGGACTCTCGAAGGAGCGGCTGAAGCAGAGGGGCACCGGGAAGCAGCGACCGGGGGGTCAAGAGCGACCGAACACTGCGTGCATGCGTTGGTGTGTCGTCTCCGAGGACCTGAACTGAATTCAGGAGTTCGCCGTCTGCATGGGATACAGGGCAAGGGCTGCAGGTAGTGCCAGGTTTACAAGGTACCAAGGATTATAGGGTAAGGCGCCTTTCTTTTGCCTAAGGGCAGGTATCAGGATATGGATAATGGAACTATGGATTTAGAAGTAGCCCTAAATTTATTGCAGTGCTTTTTAGAAAAGCGAGGAGTAGATTGTATCAAGCATTTAATGGGGTTAGTAACGTTAGGTAAAGTTAAGGGTTGTTTTCAGAATCCAGATTCTCTTTTTGATGTTAGTGAATGGCGAAAATTAGGGGATGTGTTATGGGATATGGTTATAGATGATGATAAATCAGCGAAGAACCTCAAAAGACTATCAATTTGGTGCAGAGGCAATGGGTATCCTGCTGACATGTCAGGAGTTTTTCAAATAGAGACTTGGGAAAAAATGGGAACTGTGTTGTGGAAGGCAATTAGTCACCGTGAAAAATATATTCTCGGCCTTGTAACCACCTGGAAACTGATAATTACTACAGTGAAGCAATTAAAATCTGAAAAGACTGTTACGAGCATTAGTGACTCAAAACTTAAACTTGAACTTTGGGACAATATAGAGCAGAAATTATGGGATAAAGTCAGCAATGGAGATAAAGAAGCTAAATCATTAGTAACTACATGGAAGCTTATAATCACTACCTTAAAAGATCTTAAGGCTGAACGGTCTGCTGCTGCCGGAATTTTTGCAGCGTTGCAGCCTGATAAGTATCCTGAAAGTTGCTGTGAAGTTCACCCCGTTTGTGTCTGCGATACCCTCCCTACTCCATCCCCTGCTGTGCTTTTGGCACCCCCGATAGCTCAGCAGTCCGGGGCAGGGGGAGGAACAATGCTGAACGGGTAGCCCCCTGTACCATCATCTAACCCTGGTGAGAACAGCAAGTCCAGAGGATTTGGAGTCAGACAACTTATTCAAAGAACCTGTGAAAGCTGAGAATGCTAAAGTCGTAAACAAGTGTACTATCAGTCCTTTTACCAATTTTACCAATCTGCTTTTACTGCCTTTTAACCCTCCAACTTCCACGAGAGAACAGAGGAAGTCACTGGATAAAAACTGGACAACAGAACTGTGTGACAGATTGGATCAGTTAACAGCAAGTGAATCCGACAGTCAGCAATACAGTCATGATAATTGTGATGGGAAAGGGGGTGCTCCTGGGGACTCAGGGTATAAAACTTAGAAGTTAAGCGAGCATTGATGTTGAAATTAGCAGCAGAGAATGCTAGTGTTTGCTATCAACGTGTTATTTGCGAGTTTTACAGTACATATTATGTGCTCCTGTTTATTGCCTCTCTGAAAATCAAGCAGCTTGTCAGGAATGTGAGTTAATTGTTCTACTGGTTGTTGTTAGAATTGTTTCTTTGTGGTATAAGCGCGCTGTAAAACTTTCTCCCCATTTTTCCCAGTCATCTTCTCAAGGTTTTTACTTGCAAGATGGGGTCAGGAATAATGGTTTTCAGTCGTGTTCATAAAAAATCAGTATTGGGAGGTGTTTTAAAACATAGGAAAGCACTTGGAAATATGAAGAAGGAAGATCTTGTAAAATATTGTAATTAATGGTGACTGCGTTATAAGTTAAATGATTGGGAAAAGTGTCCGGAGAATAGAATTTTGTTGCAATTAATGCTGTTTTTAAGGTGAGAAGAGCAGGACAAAATAAATCTCTGCGAGAAATCATTAAATCATTTCAGACAGTTTTACAGGCAGGATGCTTTGAACCTCAACAAGCTGAGAGAGAGTTAACTGATAACACACAAGTCACAGTAAACTTGCTGAAGTCTGCACAATGTTTTCCTTATCAGCCTGTTTTCTTTGTGGGTATCTGTTTAGGTATGTTGCAATTTTGGTAGGTCTGTGCTATATGGTACAGTAAGTTCACAGACTGTTAAATCATGAGAATCGGTTGACTCAAAACGTGTGTTTTGTGATAGTACAAAAGATCATGAGTAATTTAGTTCCTTGCTGCGTGAACGTGATGTTAAGATTTTATGTGTAGTAGCTGTTATATTTTTTTTTTCTAGCGTACTAGCTTTATTCCAATATCCAGACTTGCGCAACTCTGTGACAGGCTGTCTCTCATCTCGATGCACTAAATTTGGCTTTTTTGTATGCACATCAAGTAAAGAATCCTGGTTTTAGAATAACAGTTGTAGCGCACCAGATGAGACGCTAATAAAAGCTTTGCCCAGTTCAGCTTGCTGCGGCGGTGGGGGGGCAGATGCCGGTTTGGGCTCCAGCGCGCACTGGCCTGTTTTGCCAGGGAGACCCAGTGGCAACTCCACCTGGCCGAGAAGTAAGTGGTGCAAAGGTGCAATGCAAAAATTGAGATATTGTCTTGAATAAGTGTAACTGTGATCTATCTGCATATTTGACCTTGGTATTTGGTTTTCATATCTGAGCTCAGTATTTTAGTTTGCATATTCATATTTGGTACCAAAAGAATCTTGTTTGGGGAGATAATTACAAAATGGGAACCAGTTCCATTGCTAAAATTCTGCCTTGCTTCCCCTTAGGATGCATCGTTACACATTAGAGTAATTGCTTATATTGTTATCTAGTAATTTTGAGACCAGAAAAGAATTTAAATTGTTAAACTCTGCTTTGAAAAAACAAAAAACAAAAACCAAAAAAACCAAACAAACAAAAAAAACACCTAAATGCTAGAATGGATGTGAACTTGGTATTGTATGAAGTTATGAAGTTGTATTTAAAGGTTGCTGGAATGTGAACTGATTTGGATCTAGGACAATAGAATAATGGATTTATGTTTATCATACTGGTTTTTGACATCTGTAAATTGTAAAAGGTAAATGGAGCTAAGGAATGTAACTATTGTTGAGTTACTTGGAATTGCATACAAAGTGTATTATAGTTGGAATGAAATGGGAAAAAACCTGTTTTCTTGCTGCTAAGCAGAGAAAGGGGGGCTTTACTCCCCCCGCTCTGTCTCTTTTTTTTTCTGAAGTGTTGTCATCCATCCTTGTTGTGGCACTGTGTTGCTTTTCAGCTTGAATCAGGGGTTGTTGGTGTTGTTTATTTTTGCTTCTGTCTTGTTTCCTAGGTTTTGGCACATCTGGGGAAAAGAGCTCATAATTTTACCTCCTTGCTGAAGTCAGTCTTTTCACACTGGTCAGCTTTGGGGGGTCACAATGTTCAGTGCTTCTCTGGGTCAGACTGGTACTGATTTGAGTGTGTAGTGGAGCCACGTTGGTTTGATGTGGAGTTCGAACTGATGTGTTTTCATGCTGGGCTGGACGTCTTGCCATCTCAAATGGGGGTGAGAGGGAAGTTTTATTCCCCCTTGCGCCCCTCCCCCAAGCAATGTTACTGCTAGAGAGCTGTAATACTGCATGAAGGAGTCTGAGGGTGAAATTTAAAGGCATCCCCAGTGGATCCATAGTTCTAATGAAACTGGAAAATGAAACCAAATATTTGTTAATAGACTTATTCTATGGTAACTAGTTGTAAGAGACTTCTTAGTAAATTCACCATGCTAGTTTTTGAGGTCATGAGAGACAATGAATGAAAGGCCGTTTTTTGAGATCAATAGAATGCCAAATCTGGAACAAAATTTTAATACATGAATTCTCATAGTTGCCAGAAAGTCCTATACCTCTCTTAGGTTAAGGTTTGTTAAGTAAGTTGTAAGCTCAAATAACGTTTTCTCAGAATTCTGTTTAGTTGCATGGACTACAAGAAGCTGCTTGAATGATGCAGATCTGCTTGCTGCAAGTGAGAAATCTCCAAAGAAATTTTGAATGCTATATTTCCACTAGTGTTAACAGCCAATGTTTCGATGAAGCAAATACTACACTGATAGATCTGAAACAGGACTTCGATCCGGTAAGGGAAAACAATATCCAATAAATATGACAACAAAAATGGACTTAGAGATTTTGAGGAATAAATTTATGACAACCTTACAGGCTGGCTGCATTCGATTGGACTTGCAGAATTGTCTGTTTATAGCTACAACATAGAAAAAACTGTGGCTATTGTGAGACAGTATGATGAGATTGCTAGCAGACTGATATACTGATTGTTACTCTGATCAAGAAAAGCAGGGAATGAATTTAAGTTTCAATAGGCCATGATCCTTTTGTCATATATGTACAATTTCTGAAATTTAATTCTGATTTTTTTAATTTTATTTGTAATCTATGTCTTTATAAATTGCACTAGCTGGTTTTCTTAACAGCACAGCTTTTGACACGCTTAAATGTAAATTGATGCAGAACCTGAAAGTCTTTAACATCAGGTCATAGGCCATACTTGTATTTGGTCTGATCCTACATACTTGCAAGGTTTTTGTTGATGGTTCTGGGAAGTCTCATAAAGCTGTAGTGGTTTGGTGTGAAGATAACGATTAGCATCATTCTGTGAAAATTATTAAAAGTTCAACCCAATTAGGAGAACTTGGGGCAGCTTTACATTACTTAGAGCTTCTTAAGGAGGAACCTCTAAATTTGATTTGTGATTCTGAGTACGTAATCAAGGTCCAACGCACGTATCTGATTCTGAACTGTGTTTTTGTTTTGGTTTTGTTCTTTTTTAAAACAAAAAGGGGGGAGAAGTAGGGAAAACACCACAAAACCAATTGTCAAAAGCATTGTATGTGATGAAATACTTTGCAAGTGTGACCCAAAACCATGCTAAATCAGAAAGAACCTACATTAGTTATGGCCAAATCACTAGTTAATGGTCAATAGGAAAGGCCACACCAATTGATAACCTGGGGGAGAGGCTATGCTTGTGTCTTTACAGATCAAGGGCTGCAATGGTTGCCAGCACGAAACGTGAAACCTGTGCTATCTTCCTGACAATGATTGCTGCAGCTGTTGCGTTTTGGATGCCTGCACAAAGACTAACATGTGGATTACTTTAGCCAACATGACTGACCAGGACTCTATATGCCTAACTACGATGTATCCAGAAAAACCGTTCCACACATGCTTGTTTGGTGTCTCCCTGGATGACTACAGCAGCATCACACAACTGTTTCAAAATAATGGTCGGTGCAAAGGCATTGCAACAAACTGTAATAATACCAACATGGCACTTTGGATTAATTGCCTCCTGGAAGCAGATATCGAACCACAGGAACTGGAATTGCTGGCATCTATGCCCATGGATGCTTGTATCCAGCCGGTTTGTGAAAAGTGTCAGATGGTGTAATGCTTCACAGAAGAATCCAAGGGATGTCATTGATAATGTGGGACAGCGACCCCAAAACCTCCTGTATGGTGTATTCTTGATCTGTGAAGATAGAGCCTGACCAGGAATTCCTTCTAATGCTGTTGGAGGACTGTGTATTTTGGGACTATTAACTCTCTTAACGCCCAATGTATCTATGATAATAGATCACAGAAGAGCAAGATGAGAAAAACACTTTTTGCGTGTATATGAGTCAAAATGTGATGATAAGGTAGACTTTTGAGGATCAGGTTTAAGGGTTTTAGGATCTCTTGTATCTGGTGTTGGCACAACTAAAGCTTTAAATACTTTAGAAAAATTAGGATGACGGATACTTTAGAAAAATTAGGATGCTGGCTAGTTAAGCAAACTAACAGAACTTCTAAGGCTTTAAGTGGACTTTTGTTAGATGTAGATTCTGTAAGACATGCTACACTGCAGAATACAGTCGCAGGAGACTTTTGTTATTATCCCATGGCCATGGATGTGAGGAATTTGATGGAACATGCTGTATGGACTTAGAGGATAAGTGGAGATCCATCCACAAGGAGATTAAACAACTTATGGACCATTCACAGAAAATCAGAGAGGATGTGGGCCTCTTTGGCTTAGAGGGCCTCACAAACTGGTTTGGATTAGGAGGATGGGTAAAAGGGCTCTTGCAAAGTGCTCTGACTCTCTTAATCACAGTAATAAGTTGTATTAATGTGCTTGAGCTGTGCTATATCATGTATTAAGAAAGTCTTGGAGCGAACTCTTGGGCAAGCTCTGCTCGTACAAAAAGAAAAAGGGGAGAATTGTCAGGGATTGGCTCAAGGAGCATGGACATGAGTCCATGAGTCCACTGTACGAGCAGAGCCCATTTTAGTTGACATAAGTAGGCCTTAGTTAGCTTGAATATTGGGCCGTGGGGAAGGGGGAAATGGAAAACTACTGACTAAGGCAGGGTCTGCATGTCTTTGAAGAGATAAGAACCAGAAGATTGGGGAATGTCTTTGAAGAATCAGAAGACTGGGGAATGTCTTTGAGAAGAGATAAGAGTCAGAAGAAGGAATGCAGAATGCACATAGTTAGCTAAACCCAAGTAGGTGGAGTAAGTAAATGTAACCTTTTAGTGCTAATCCTATTAGATAGAGACAAGTATGCATAATTATGGTATTTGGTATAAATACGCGCTCTCCCGGGCAATAAAGTTGAATCATGCTTTATCACTCACATTGAGTCGGCCTGCACGTTTTCCTCAGCCGCGAACTCGCACTGGCTTAACTCTGGACCTCTGAGACCATTCTTTCTTTCCAGCCCTCCCTTGAGGAGGACCCGAGATCTGGGCGCAGAGGAAGGTCCGACTCAGACAGCTGTCATTCCCGTCACGCTCTCTCCTCCCCATAAGGAAGTGTGGAGCAACAGGAAAAGGAAGCGTGGCCATGGCAGCACTTGTTCGAGCAGCACCAGCCTGTTGGCTGTGACAGGAATGGAGTAGGATACGTGCAGATGGAGGATAAAACCCCTGAGCAGATCCTTCTGCCTTGTGCCCTTAGCTGTCCGGTAAAGCCTGGGAGCTTTGCCGGCTTCAGTCCTTCCTGCAGAGCCTGCTCGGCCACATCCTTTGCGCTCCAGCGCAGATGATAAAGCTGTTCCTGGAGCTTACAGAGCTGAGTGGGCAGGGACAGGGCTTCGCTGAGGTCTCCCAATTCTGTTGTGCTGTTCCAAGTTAAGGTGCCAAGTTGTCCCACATGGTAAACACCTGTCAGACACACACCAGAGCTTAGAACTCAGTCTAAGGCTGGGCTGTGCCTTGGGCTGCCCGCTCCCCTTTCTGTGTCTCTCGCAAGTGCCATAGTTGTCTCTCCTCTTGCTGCCTTTGACAGTGCCCATCATGGCATACAGGCTCCACAATAGATGGACGTTCCCTGCCCTGGGCTGTGCTCCTTGTCCTGCAGAAGACTCTCAGCCCCTGGGGCAGGAGAGCTGAGCCACGGCCTCTCCCTGGGCTGAAGAGAACTGGCTCAGCCCTCCTGGGGAAGGCAACTCAGCCCTTCCTCACCCACACCCGTCACGCTGGAGCAGGGACCGGCACAGCTCTGCGGGGACTTTCTGCTCTTGGCTGAGCTCCTCTGCTCACAGCGGGGGAAGCGGAACAGGGCAGGATGGAGCCCCGAGTACCTCCTAAAGCACCGTCCTCAGGTCAAGATCTGCAGAGACTCACCGAAAGAGCATAGACTGAGAAGCAGCACCAGGGTAGTTGCCTTGAGAGCCTTCATCTTCCTGCAGAGCAGATAAAGAAAAGGCTGGTGAAGCTGGCGGTTCCCATGCAGATCAGCAACAGACTGGAGAGCAGCAGCAGGGATTGCAGCCCTGGAGCCTGGCGTTCCTGCCGTGTGCATTGGCTTGGTCCTGCACCAGCTCCAGTCACTGCTGGAGGTGTCACCAGCTGCACCAGTGTGGGATTTATCACGGCAAAGATTGTTTCCTTAGGGACAAAGGGCTCAAGGTTGACTCTGGACTAAGAGCAGGAGTTGCAACAAGAGCTGTGTCCACACTTCACATCTGTGGGGCTGGAGAGGGATTCTCTGGAAATGGAAGGACACAACGAACGCCTGTTTCTCCTGCCCAGCATCCGATGGACACTTGTGCTGCTCCTGTTCTCCACCCTCTCAAGAGAAGGTTCAGCCTGTGCCCCTACAGTCCAACAGCTGCCAGGGGGTGTGTGTCTCCCCTCTCGCAGTGTTTCTTTAGCAGCCGGGTTATCTCTGGCCCTTCTCTTGGCAGAACTGCAGACAAATGCAGACTGGAAAGAGGGAGGGTGGCTGAATGTCAATGCGTGCTGGCAAGCAACGGGCACCAAGGAAGCGCCAAAGAAACTCTGGTGTCTGGGCCCTGCTGCCCCAAGCCTGATCTGCCAAGACACAGCACACACCGCTCTGCAAGGGGGAAATTCCTCCTGCCTGTTCCAGGACGCTCTCAACAGGCTCACAGCGACACTCATCAGGAATAAACAACCCCTTTTGTTCTCCTAGAGAATTTCTCGCACCCCTCTGAGGATCTTGAGCTCCCATCACACTTGTGCTCCAGCCCCTCACCAGCTCCGTTCCCTTCTCTCCACTCGCTCCAGCAGCAAATGCCAGAGCCAGGTAACACTGCCTGCATGGGGACCAGCACACAAAAGCAGGTTATGATCAGGCTGCTGAGGCTCAGGCTGCTGTTCAGATGCCAGAGCCCCCCAGCCAGGGTGGCAGCCCCAGGGTGACAGGCAGGGACCAGGGACCAGCACCCACCCAGCACCAGCAGCCCCGCGCAACAGCAGATGGGAGCCAGATGGGGATTACCAGGAATGCTTTGGCACAAAAAGCAGTGGATCTGGTTGCATTTCAAGAACAAAAACAAGCTTGTCCAACACTTGCCTTTGCTTCCTTTTCTTCTTCCGGGATGGATTCATTAATTCGTTGGTTGGCAGTTTTGTTATAAGCAATTCTTTCACTGCAAACTGAAAGACCTACCAAAGAACAGAAGCAAAAAGGAAGAATTAACTTCAGCCTGCTCAAGTTGTTTTTATCTAAAGCAGAGAGGGTGCAAACAAGCACATCCAGTGGGGCTCCCGGTTCTTGCACTAGTTCTGCTCCTGGTTTCGCTGCCCATGGCTGACGCTGCTTGTCTCACCTGGGAAACCAGCACATCCACCCAGCTAGAGCACCCAGCATCACACCAGGCAGCAGGAGGAAGATACAGCACCGAGCATGCGGGGGGCTCATTCTGCAACAGCAGCAGTACAAGCTAACAACCCTAAATTGCATGAAGCCTTGATGGAGAGATGTTGTGCTCCACAACGGTGGAGAGGAAAACCAAGCAGGCTCAGGGACAGAACCCACCCTGCAGACCACAACACAGGACGGAGCTGAGCTCTCACAATTACTGTGGCAGGCTGTGTCTGGGCCACCCCTGGGACTCTCTCTGTCCCATCCAAAATGGAGCTGTCCCTCATTCTGCAGAGATCAAGGGCTTTCTGGGCCCAGCCCTTGTGTTCATGAAGAGACTGAAAGGCGGCTGCTGCCTTCAGCAGCTCCAGACCCAGCTCTCAGGCTGCCCTCGTGTTCCTCTCCTGCCCACCCTCCACCCACCCCAGCTGGCGAGGTGGAAAACACACCTGGGGAAAGGGGAGGAGGAGTTTTCAAACATACCCGTTCAGACGTTCAACCTTCTCTGTGTGTCGCTTGGTACCTGCTGAGGTGCAGGTAACAAGCATCTCGCTCGCTCAGGAATGAGCCGGAAACTCTGCGATCTCAGTTCCCTCAAGATCCAGAGTGACCGAGGCGCAGGGAGACCCCTGGTCTTACACCTGCTGTGCCGACCTCAGCGCTAACGCTGCTTTGTGACACAACGGCAGTGGCTGATGTCACAATGGACGAGGCTGCGCCACGTTTGGAGGGAAAGTCCCACCTGGCAGGAGCGGGTCTTGCAGTCCCGTCTGCCAGGGACGTCTCCCCCACGAGGTGACGCTACCTCGCATTGTCCCCTGGGCCATCACTCTGCCCTGCTTGGGGCCTGCCCTTCCCTGAGAGCGGCCTCTGATTGGCCCCAGCTGCTCAGATGCAGTTCACCTGAAGTGACGCTCTCTCTGATTGGTCACCCGGGCTGTCACTCTGCCCTGGTTTGGGCCACCCTTTCCCTGAGGTGACTCTGGCTGCTCAGGCTGCTGCACTGCAGTGCCCGCCCCTTAACTGAGATGTGACCTCTGATTGGCTGCCTGGGCTGGCACTCTGCCTGGGCCTGCCCTTCCCTGAGGTGACGCTCTCTCTGATTGGCCACCTGTGCTGTCACTCTGCCTGGCTGTGTTACCTCTCCATGTGGTGGCCACAGCAGAGGAGGAGATGAGGGTGAGCGGCACCAAATTCATCCTCAGTGCCCCAGGAGTTTTTCCTGACCTTGTGCTGACCGTTGATGTCGGGCTGTGCATGATCAGCTTTTGTTACAACACTGCCAGCGACTTCTGCTTTGGTAGAAATGGTTTCAGAAGCTGATGGAGTAAAAAGAGTCTCAACCTCACGGCTGAAGGGACGTGTCCCTTGCTGTGACCCTCTTGTGCCCTTCAGGTTCCCCGTGTCGCCCCCTTCACACAGAGTTGATGGCTCCGACACAGTTCCAAGAACTGGTGCCACCTTGTTTGGTTCCCGTCCGCAACTGTCCCCATGGTGGCCTTGACCCCGTGGTGACCCTGACCCCGTGGTGGCCTTGACCCCACGGTGGCCCCGACCGTCCCTGTAGTGGCCCTGACCCCATGGTGACCCTGCTCACGTCCCCAGTGGCCATGGCCACCCCTGCGGTGACCCTGGTGACCCTGGCTGTCCCCTGTGGTGTCCCCTGATGGTGACCGTCCCCGTGGGGGCCATGGCCATCTGGCTGTCCCAATGGTGGCCTCTGATGGCCCTTGATGGCCCCGTTGTCCCCAGGGATTCCTCCAGTTTCATTGGTTTGACACACTCGACCCAAAGCTGGTTTGGCAGAATTTTGGGGGGGGACTTGGGGAGAGGGGAAAGGGCCCCCCCAAACATGGAGGGGGAGGGGAGGGACCCCAGGATTCAGGGGGGAGGGGGGAAATTCTCCTTTCCCCCAAATGTGGGGGTCCCCAAGTGGCCAGTGGGTTTTGGGGTGTCCCCCCTGCCCTGGGATAAGGGAGGAACACCCCAAAACCTGGAGGGGGGCTGGACCCCCCTGACTGGGAGCTTGAGGGGATCCCCAAAATATGGGGGTGTGTGTAAATACTGGGGGAGTCCCCCAAAGTCTGAGGGGGTGGGGATCCCCAAAACTTGGGGGTTTCCCCAGATTCCAAGGGAGGATCCCAAAGCCCTGGGGGGGTCCCCTCAAAGTCTGAGGGGGGAGATCCCCAAAACATGGGGGGTTCCCCAGATCCCAAGGCAGGATCCCAAAGCCCTGGGAGGGTCCCCTCAAACCATAGAGAGGATCCCCAAATTCGGGGGAGTTGCAAAGCCCAGAGGGGTCCCCAAAACTTGGAGAGGGTTCCCCAGATCCCTGGGGGTGGATCCTGAAGCCCTGGGGGGGTGTCCCCAAAATATGTGGGGAGGGCTTAAATACTAGGGAGTTCTCAAATTGAACAGGGGTCCCCAGACTTTGGGGGGGTCCCCAAAACTTGGGGGAGGGTCCACAAATCCCACGGGGGACCCCAAGCCCTGAGTGGGGGTGTCCTTGTCCCTTTGCCCCCCGCTCCATGGGGTTCATTCCTGGGGGTCCCCTCATCGCTCTGTACAGCACAGAGAGGCGCTCCCAAGCTGAGAGGGGGGCGCTTGTGCTTGCGAGGGGGCCCCACTGGGATGGAGGGACCCTCGGGAGGGGGGCTTTTTTTGGGGGGGGCTGGTCCATTTACATCTATATTACAAGGAAAATGTGTCTCTTTTTGGGGGGCAATGTGAGGGGTTTTGGCAACAAAAAGTGTCAGTCGGGGGAGGTCCCCACTTTGGGTGGGGCCCCCTCAGTTTTGGGGGGTTCAGCCCCGCCACCCCCCCGCCCAATCTCTGTGCTGCCAATGATACAGGGGCCCCCTCAATGGCTTTTGGTGGGGCCCCCCTTCAAAATGGGGCCGTATCCCCCCAACCCCCACATGTCCAGGGTGGGGGGCACAAGGAGCCCCCACTGCCCCAGGTCCAGTGCTTTTGGGGGGGCACACGGACCCTCATGTCGACACGGGGTGGGGGGGCACGAGGGGCCCATGTCCAGCTGGGGGGGCACAGAGGGGCCCTCGTGCCCCCCGGGGGGGGCTCTGCGGGGAGGGGGGTCAGTTGGGGAAATGGCGGGGGGGGAACGAAGTGGAGGGAGCAAGGGGACCTGGGGGACACAAGAGGGGGGAGCACAAGAGTTGGGGAGGGCACAAAGGGACTAGGGGGACACAAGGGGGGGTCACAAGATGGGGGAGAAACACGGTGACTGGGGGGCGCTAAACGGGGGGGTACAAGGGAGGGGATGAAGTGGAGGGTATGAGGGCAGATGGGGGGCACAAGATTTGATGGTTCTGTGATTCTTCATTGATTTGATTCTTCTGTGATTCTTCGATTCTGTGATTCTTCGATTCTGTGATTCTTCGATTCTTTGATTCTGTGATTTTGCGGTTCTTTGAATCTGTGATTCTGTGATTCTATCATTACATGATTCTATGGTTCTGCAATTCCATAATTCTTTGAGTCTTTGATTCTGTAATTCTGTGATTCTATGATTCTGTGTTTCTATGATTTGATTATTATGTGGTTATTTGATTTTTATTATTCTTTGATGGTTTTATTCTTTGATTTTTTTTGATTCTATAATTAATTGATTCTATAATTTATTGATTCCAGGATATTATGATTCTTTGATTCTAAGATTCTATGATTCTTTGATTCTACGATTCTTTGATTCTATGGTTCTATGATTCTTTGATTCTATGGTTCTTTGATTTTTTGATTCTACAATTATTTCATTCTATGACTCTGTGGTATGGGTTTGGTTTATTTTGCCTCTGTGGTTCTATGATTCTACAATCCTGTGATTCTGTAATTCCATGATTCTGTTATTCCCTGATTCTATGATTATGTGATTCTACGATTCTTTGATTCTGAGATATTATGATTCCTTGATTCCCTGGTTCTTTGATTCTAAGATTCTACGACTCTAAGGTTCTATGATTCCTTGATTTCATGATTCCATGGTTCTTTGATTCTGGGATATTACGATTCCTTGATTCCCTGATTCTTCAATTCCAAGGTTCTATGACTCCAAGGTTCTACGATTCTTTTATTCCATGATTCTACAACTCTTTGATTCTTTCCTTTGAGCCCAGAGCAGTTTGGAGCCTCCAACCCTCCTGGACTCCCTGTGTGTCACCTGCTCCATCCTCGGCTTGGCTGGAGATCCCCAGCAGTCCCCTGTGGGGTGACAATGGGGCCCTTTGTCACCTCACTGGTGACACCGCCTGTGGTCACCACGGCGCCGGGCCCGGCTGCACTTTGTGGCAGGATGGCGACGGGACCAGTGCAAGCCCGGAGCACAGCCCACGTCTCTTCAGAGTCACAGGCTCGTTTGGGTTGGACAAGACCTTCGGATCGAGTCCAACCACAACCCAACTCGAGCTGCCAGTGGCAGATCCGTGTGAGGAACTCCCGAGCTCATCCCGCATCTTTTTGTGGTGAGGAGCTCCCGAGTTCATTTCACATATTTACGTGGCGAGGAGCTCTTGATCTCAATTCACGCCTCTTCGTGGCAAGGATCTCCCAAGACCATCTCACATCTTTCCCTGGTGAGGAGCTCCCGAGTGCGTCTCAAATCCTGAAGACATTCCTTTTTGCCAAAGCTTTTCCTTTTCACTAAAGCTTCCCCGCGAGATGGAGCACAGACCCCCCAGGCCACCCCCGGGTGGCCTGGGAGGAGGTGAATGTTCCCCAGGCCATCAGACCTTGATGGCAGCCCGATGAGGTGACCAGGTACCGGCTGCTGCCGCGAGAGTGAGGGGCCAGAGGGGACAGCGGGGCCAGAGGGGACAGCAGGGAGAGAGGGGAGAGCAAGGACAGAAGGGACAGCAGGGACAGAGGGAACAGCGGGGACAGCAGGGACAGAAGGGACAGCAGGGACAGCAGGGACAGTGGGAACAGAGGGGACAGCGGAGACAGAGATACAACATCATTGATACAGCATCCTTGATACAGCATCACGGATACAGCATCCCGGATACAGCATCCTGGATAGAGAATCCTAAAGAAGTATCCTAGATATAGTATCCTAGATACAGTATCCCAGATACAGTACTCAGATACACCATTGTGGATACATCATCCGAGATTCAGCATCCCAGATACAGCATCCTAGATACAGCATCCCAGATACAGTATCCCAGACACAATATCCCAGATACAGTATCTAAGATACAGTTTTCCAGGTACAGTATTCCACATACAGTATCCTAGATACGGTATCCTAGATACAGTATCCCAGGTACCGCACTCAGATACAGCATTGTAGATACATCATCCTAGATACAGCATCCCAGACACAGCACACTAGATACAGCATCCCAGATACAGTATCCCAGACACATTATCCCAAATACAGCATCCAAGATACAGCATCCTACATACAGCATCCCTGATTCAGCATACTAGGTACAGCATCCAAGATACAGCATCCTAGACACAGCATCCTATATACAGCATCCTAGATACAGCATCACAGATACAGCATCGGAGATACAGCATCCTATATACAGTATCTCAGATACAGCACCCAGAAACAGCATCCTAGATACAGCATCCCAGATACAGCATCCTACATACAGTATCCAAGATACAGGATCCCAGATAGGGCATCAAAGATACAGCATCCCAGATACAGCATCCTAGACACAGTATCCCAGATACAGCACCCAGAAACAGCATCCTAGGTAGAGCATCCCAGATACAGCATCCCATATACAGGATAGCAGATATAGCATCCTAGATACAGCATCCTAGATACAATATCCCAGATACAGCACCCAGAAACAGCATCCTAGATACAGCATCCCAGATAGAGCATCCTAGATACAGCATCCCAGATAGACTATCCCAGATACAGCATCTAAGATACAGCATCCTAGATACACCATCCCACATACACCATCCCAGATACAGCATCCTTGATATAACATCCTTGATACAGCATCATGGATACAGCATCCCGGATAAAAAATCCTAGATACAACATGCTAGATACAGTCTCCTAGATACAGTATCACAGATACAGTATCCTAAAGCATCCAAGATAAATCATCCCAGGTACATAATCCCATATACAGTATCCGAGATACAGCATCCGAGATACTGTATCCCATATACAGCATCCTAGATACACCATCCCAGATACAGTATCCTAGATACAGCATCCCAGATAGAGCATCCTAGATACAGCATCCAAATACATCATCCCACATAAAACATCCCAGATATAGCATCTTTGATATAGCATGCTAGATAGAGCATCACGGATACAACATCCTGGATACAGCATGCTAGATACAGCATCCTCGATACAGCATCCCAGATACAGCATTCTAGATACAGTATCCCAGATACAGCATCCCAGATTCAGAATACGAGGTACAGCATCCAAGATACAGCATCCCAGACACAGCATCCTAGATACAGTATCCAAGATACAGTATCCTAGATAAATTATCCAAGATAGAGCATCCCAGACAGACACAGCATCCTAGGTATAGCATCCTTGATATGACGTCCTAGATACAGCATCACAGATACAGCATCCCGGATACAGCACCCTAGATACAGTATCCCAGATACAGCATCCTAGATAGAGCATACTAGATACAGCATCCAAGATACAGCATCCCAGATAGAGCATGCTAGATACATCATCCTAGATACAGTATCCCAGATACAGTATTCCATATACAGCATCCCTGATAGGCATCCTAGATACAGCATCCTAGACAGAGCATCCCAGGTACAGCATCTAAGATGCAGCATCCTAGACAAAGTATCCCGGCTGCAGCATCCCAGATACAGCATCCTAGATACAACATCCCAGATAAAGCATCCCACATACAGCATCCTAGATACAGTATCCTAGATACAGTATTACAGATACAGTATCCCACATACAGCATCACAAATAGACCATCCTAGATACACCAACCCGGATGCAGCATCCTGGATACAGCATCCTAGATACAGAATCCTAGATACAGTATCCCAGATACAGCATCCCCGATACAGTATCCTAGATACAGTATCCTAGATACAGCATCACAGATACAGCACTCAGACACAGCATCCTAGATATATCATCCTAGATACAGCATCCCAGATACAGCATCCCAAATACATCATCCCAGATATAGTATCCCCGATACAGCATCCTAGATACAGTATCCCAGATTCAGGACCCAGGTACAGCATCCCAGATAGAGCATCCTAGATACAGCATCCCAGATACATAATCCGAGATACAGCATCACCGATACAGCATCCTAGATACAGTATCCCAGATACAGTATCCTAGATACATCATCCTAGATACAGCATCCCAGAGAGAGCATCCAAGATACAGTATCCCAGATACAGTATCCCAGATACAGCATCCAAGATACAGCATCCTACATACAGCATCCCATATACAACATCCGAGATACAGCATCCTTGATATAGCATCCTTGATACAGCATCACGGACACAGCATCCCGGATACAGCATCCAGAAACAGCATCCCAGATAGAGCATCCCAGATATAACATCCCATATACAGGATAGCAGATACAGCATCCTAGATACAGCATCCTAGATACAGCATCCCAGATACAGCATCCTAGATACAGCATCCCAGATAGAGCGTCCTAGATACAGCATACTAGATACAGCATCCCAGATACAGCATCCTAGATACAGCATCATGGATACAGCATCACGGATACAGCATCCTGGATACAGCATCACAGATACACTATCCCAGATATAGCATCCTATATACAGCATCCCAGATTCAGCATACTATGTACAGCATCGAAGATACAGCATCCCAGATAGAGCATCCTTGATACACCATCCCATATACAGCATCCTAGATACAACATACTAGATCAGCATCCAAGATACAGCATCCCAGATACAGCATGCTAGATACAGCATCCTAGATAGAGCACCCAAGATACATCATCCCAGATAAAGCATCCTAGATGCAGGATTCTAGATATAGCATCCCAGATACAGTATTCCAGATACAGCATCTAAGATGCAGCATCCTAGATATAGTATTCCAGATAGAGCATCTCACATACAGCATCCTAGATAGAGCATCCCAGATACAGCATCCCAGATAGACTATCCCAGATACAGCATCTAAGATACAGCATCCTAGATACACCATCCCACATACAACATCCCAGATACAGCATCCTTGATATAGCATTCTAGATACAGCATCACGGATACAGCATCCCAGATACATCATCCAAGATACAGCATCCCAGACACAGCATCCTAGATACAGTATCCAAGATACAGTATCCCAGATACAGTATCCAAGATACAGCATCCCCGACACAGCATCCTAGATATAGCATCCCAGATACAGCATCCCACATACAGCATCCTAGATACAGCATCCCATATAGACTATCCCAGATACAGCATCCCTGATACAGCATCCTACATACAGCTTCCTATACACAACATCCCAGATACAGCATCCTTGATATAGCATCCTAGATACAGCATCACGGATACAGCAACCTAGATACATCATCCCATATACAGTATCCCAGATACAGCATCCTATATACAGCATCCTCGATTCAGCATACTAGGTACAGCATCCAAGATACAGCATCCCAGACACAGCATCCCAGATACAGTATCCAAGATACTGCATCCCATAGACAGCATCCTAGATATAGCATCCTTGATATGGCATCCTAGATAGAGCATCCCAGATACAGCATGCTAGATACAGCATTCCAGATACAGCATCCTAGATACAACATACTAGATACAGCATCCAAGATACAGCATCCGAGATACAGCATCCTAGACACAGCATCCGAGATACAGTATCCTAGATACATCATCCCAGATAAAGCATCCTAGATACAGCATCCCAGATGCAGTATTCCAGATACAGCATCCCTGATACGGCATCCTAGATACAGCATCCCAGATAGAGCATCCCAGATACAGCATCTAAGATGCAGCATCCTAGATACAGCATGCCAGATGCAGCATCTCGGATACAGGATCCTAGATACAGTATCACAGATACAGTATCCCACATACAGCATCACAAATAGACCATCCTAGATACACCAACCCGGATGCAGCATCCTGGATACAGCATCCTAGATACAGAATCCTAGTGTCGAGGGTTACGATTGCGGGGTGACAATAAAACCCTGGCAGATGTATTGTTAACCCCCTCTTCCCCCCCCACTCCCCCCTTTTGCCCCTCCCTCTCCCCCCTTCCACTCAGGACAGGTGATCGGGAGAGAAAAAGAAGGACAGAGAGAAGAGAGTTAAAAAAATTAAAGATGTTTTACTAATGCTACTAATAAGAATAGAGAAAATAATACAAAATATACAAAACCAATCTTGAAAGTCTCAGCAACTGCAGAGCCAGCACCCAAAGTCCTGGATTAGACTCCACAGCCAACCAGAGCTGGATTCAGTCTGTCACTAGGCCTCAGTTCGCAGGGACGACTAGCAAGGTCCTCTCCTAATGTCGGCCATAAGCAGAAGAGAAAAAGAGACCGAGATCCTCGTGATCTCCCATTTTATATGAAGTATTCACGTGAATGGAATGTTATACACAGTTGGTCAGTCGTTTCTCGTCGCCCCTCTCGCGAGATGTCCATCCATGCTTATCAATAAGTTTGCATTCCATTGCTAGGTTTTACCAAAACGTGTCTGGTTCTCCAGGAAAATGCAGTTAATACGAAGGCTGTAGCTGACAGGCAAAATTCACTGAAAGAGAAACTTGTTTTTAACAAAACCAGGACATTCCACCCCTTATAATATGCCATTCACTGAATACTTAAACCTTATCAATACAATCTAGCAATACAATCTAATTAATCACTACTACTATATATATATATACACATATGTACATATATACCCAGGAGTAATTAATCTTAATCAGTGGACCATCCTTTGAAAAGTTCATTAAGTTCATTTTGTCACAACAGTCTCCCAGGGCAGGAAAAAATGGTACAAGTGCATTTCATGACCACTGTTTGTGGGTTAAAGACATCAACTTCGAAGAAGTTGTCAGGCGCCACTTGAAGAAGGCTAGCTCTTGTTTCATCATCACTGTCTTGATCTGAAAGACACTTATTAAATACTGTTAGTACGACAATTCATATCATGCAGTTCAGTATTGAATATTTTCACCTAAACTCAAGTCCCCTTGAGGTACACACCGAACTTCTCCATCCTTAAGCATCACCCACCAGGTGCTGCCAGGTCCCTGGGCAAAAACAATCCCACGAATGGGCTTGCCTTTGCCTGAGGCAGGAGTAACCCAGACTGCCTTTCCTAACAAATTTTTCATGTGTACTACAGGGACTTTATCTCCTTCTACAGTCTGTAGAATTTCTGATTGGGCAGGCCCGGCTCGATTGGTTGATCCCCTGGTGTTGACCAACCAAGTGGCTTTTGCTAAATGTGAATCCCAGTTTTTAAAGGTTCCACCACCAAGTGCCTTTAGTGTAGTTTTTAGCAAACCATTGTACCTTTCAATTTTCCCAGAGGCTGGTGCATGATATGGAATATGATATACCCACTCAATACCATGTTCTTTGGCCCAATTGTCTATAATACTGTTTTTGAAATGAGTACCATTGTCTGATTCAATTCTTTCTGGCATACCATGTCGCCAAAGAACTTGCTTTTCAAGGCCCAAGATAGTATTTCGGGCTGTAGCATGAGGTACAGCATATGTTTCCAACCATCCTGTGGTTGCTTCCACCATTGTAAGTACATAACGCTTACCTTGACGTGTTTGTGGAAGTGTAATATAATCAATCTGCCAAGCTTCTCCATACTTATACTTTAACCATAGCCCCCCATACCATACAGGCTTTAACCGTTTTGCTTGTTTGATTTCGGCGCAAGTTTCACATTCATGAATAACCTGTGAAATAGTGTCCATAGTTAAATCCACCCCTCGATCGCGAGCCCATTTATATGTTGCATCTCTACCTTGATGCCCTGAAGCATCATGGGCCCACCGAGCTAGGAAAAGTTCACCTTTATGTTGCCAGTCCAAGTCCACCTCAGCTACTTGAATCTTAGCAGCTTAATCCGCTTGTTGGTTGTTTAGATGTTCCTCGGTGGCTCGACTTTTAGGCACATGAGCATCTACATGACGAACTTTCACAGGCAGGCTCTCTAGCCGAGCAGCAATGTCTTGCCACAGTGTGGCAGCCCAAATGGGTTTACCTCTGCGCTGCCAGTTACTTTTCTTCCATTGCTGTAGCCACCCCCACAAGGCATTTGCTACCATCCATGAGTCAGTATAGAGATAAAGTATTGGCCACTTTTCTCGTTCAGCAATGTCCAAAGCCAGCTGGATGGCTTTCACTTCTGCAAATTGACTAGATTCACCTTGTCCTTCAGTGGCTTCTGTAACTTGTCGTGTGGGACTCCACACAGCAGCTTTCCACCTTCGATGTTTTCCTACAAGACGACAGGATCCATCTGTGAACAGTGCATACTGCTTATCAGTCTCTGAAAGAGTATTATACGGTGGTGCTTCTTCAGCACGTTTTACTTCCTCCTCATCTGGAGTCATCCCAAAGTCTTTGCTTTCTGGCCAGTCTGTAATCACTTCTAAGATCCCTGGGCGACTGGGACTTCCAATTCGAGCTCGTTGCGTGATTAATGCAATCCATTTACTCCACGTAACTTCGGTTGCATGATGTGGAGAGGGAACCGTCCCTTTGAACATCCAGCTCAGCACTGGCAGTCGAGGTGCTAGGAGGAGCTGTGCTTCAGTACCGATCACTTCTGAAGCAGCTCGAACTCCTTCATATGCTGCTAGTATCTCTTTTTCAGTTGGAGTATAGTTGGCCTCAGATCCTTTGTATCCTCGACTCCAAAAACCTAAGGGTCAACCTCGGGTTTCTCCTGGTGCTTTCTGCCAGAGACTCCAGGTAAGTCCATTATCTCCAGCTGCAGTGTAGAGCACGTTTTTAACATCTAGTCCAGTCCGAACTGGTCCAAGGGCCACTGCATGAGTTATCTCACGCTTAATTTGTTCAAAGCCTTGTCGTTGTTCAGGGCCCCACTCAAATTGGATCTTTTTACGAGTCACTCGATAGAGAGGGCTCACAATCTGGCTGTAGTCAGGAATATGCATTCTCCAAAAACCTACAACGCCCAAGAAAGTCTGTGTCTCCTTTTTATTAGTAGGTGGAGACATTGCAGCAATTTTGTTGATCACATCCATTGGGATCTGACGACGGCCATCTTGCCATTTTATTCCTAAAAATTGGATCTCTCGTGCAGGTCCCTTGACCTTGCTTCGTTTTATGGCAAAACCAGCATCCAAAAGAATCTGAATTATTCTCTCACCTTTCTCGAAGACTTCTTTCGCTGTGTCGCCCCATACGATGATGTCATCAATATACTGCAAGTGTTCTGGAGCTTTACCTTGCTCCAGCGTGGTCTGGATCAGTCCATGGCAGATGGTAGGACTGTGTTTCCACCCCTGGGGCAAGCGATTCCACGTGTACTGGATGCCTCTCCAGGTGAAAGCAAACTGCGGCCTGCAGTCTGCTGCTACAGGAATAGAGAAAAATGCATTAGCAATGTCAATTGTAGCATACCACTTAGCTGCCTTTGACTCCAGTTCAAATTGCAGTTCTAGCATGTCAGGCACAGCAGCACTCAGTGGTGGCGTAACTTCATTCAGGCCACGATAGTCCACAGTTAGTCTCCACTCATCACTAGACTTACGCACTGGCCAGATTGGGCTGTTAAAAGGTGAGCGAGTCTTACTGATCACACCCTGGCTTTCCAATTGACGGATCAACTTCTGGATAGGAATCAAAGAGTCTCGATTGGTGCGATATTGCCGGCGATGCACTGTTGTGGTAGCAGTTGGCACCTGCTGATCGTCAACCATCAGCAGTCCTACAACAGAAGGATCATCTGAAAGACCAGGCAAATCAGACAGCTGTTCAATTTTCTCAGTGTCCACAGCTGCTATACCAAATGCCCACCTATACCCTTTTGGGTCCTTAAAATACCCTCTCTTGAGGTAGTCTATGCCAAGGATGCACGGAGCATCTGGACCAGTCACAATGGGATGCTTTTGCCAGTTTTTTCCAGTTAGGCTCATTTCAGCCTCTACAACAGTCAGTTCCTGGGATCCCCCAGTCACTCCAACAATATTGATGGATTGCGTTCCTTTATAATTAGAAGGAATTATTGTGCACTGAGCACCAGTGTCCACTAAAGCTTTGTACTCCTGGGGGTGTGTTGTACCAGGCCATCGTATTTGTACAGTCCAATAAACTCTGTTATCCCTTTCCTCCACTTGGTTGGAGGCAGGGCACCTCTAATTTCTGTTTTGCACAGTCTCTGGGTGTGAATTAGAGGTTCCTTCAAGAGCATCAGAATCTCTTCTGCTCCTTTTGTAAACTGGAGCAGCCACCTTCCTAGGAGTTTTTCCTTTGATCTCACGTACTCGTTCCTGAAGCTCTGAGGTAGGTCTCCCATGCCACTTATTCATGTTTTCTCCCTGCTCATGTAGGAAGAACCATAGTGAACCTCTTTTTGTGGGCTGCCTCTGTCCTCTCTCTCGAGATTGGAAATGCCTTTTCCTAACAGCTGAAACATAGGTTTGTGCAGGTCGTGAATGGTATGTGTCCTCTCTAAGTTCTTTGATTTCTTGCAATAGCTTTTCAAACCGGTCATCAGATTTTTCACACAGTTTCTCTACGGCAGAGACACAAGCCCGTAGAGAACCAGCAAGGCTGTCCTCAAATTCACGGAGCTGCTCAGTCACTTCAGTAATATCTTGTCCAACTCTAGATGACCAGAGCATTCCTGCCAATGACTTAGCATATGCAGGTGATGCACTTTGTACAAATCTGCGCCACAGAGGTCGTGTACAATTGATTCTATCTGGATCTGTTCCCTCTTGGCTGTTTGGTCCAAAATAGATGATCTCTCGCACAGCTAATTCTCTCAGGAACTGAATACCTTTCTCCATAGTATTCCATTTCCCTAACCTGGATATACAATCTTCCTTGTAGGGAAATCTTACTTTCATAGCTGCCAGGAGTCGGGTCCAGAGAGTAGTGGCATTAGACTCTCTTGAAATTGCCCTATCAATGGTGGAATCTCTTGACAGAGATCCCAGCTGCCTGGCTTCACCACCTTCCAGTTCAATTGTATCTGCCCCATTGTCCCAGCATCGGAGCAACCAGGTTAAAATATTCTCGCCTTCACGACGACTGAAGTCTTTTCGCAGATCTCTCAGCTCACCTGGAGAAAAGGACCGAGTGGTGGTCACTTCATCTCCTCCCTGTCCTGATGGTGCCCCTTGAGTTGATGTTGGCGCTGTGCCATCATCTGCTGCACGGGTAGTCTTTCTAGTGACTTTCTTACAACCAGCAATTGATGCTGATATGGGTTTACCATCATTTGATTCATTCCCAGAGTCTGAATGACTGTCACAGGGATCGCTATGGTTACAGCAGCAACAGTGCCCAGTGTGTGAAGAAGGGGGGGCTGCCTTTAAGGCTGCAGACTTAGTGTTATCAGAAGTGACCTTGGCAGAAGAACTCTGTGTAGGAGCTGTACCTTCAGCCTGCGAAGACGCCGTGGCGGGGGCAGCAGCTGCAAGGGCAGCTTTCACTGTTTTGCTCTTTCTCGAGCGGCCCGGAGTGCTTTTTGCTAAAGCTTCCGAAGATGCACCGCAAATCTCAGGACAACAAAGAGACGCAAACCTCCTGTTAAATGCCATTTCTCTTAACAGAAGCACAAACTGACACACATTCAGCAAACCAGATAACACCATCACAGTTCTATCAAAACTCCAAGGATATTCAAAATTCTCTAAAACATTTGCGAACTGTCCTAGCGAAAAAACGAAAGTATTGTTAGTCAGCCGTTCTAAAGGTTCACTTGACCAATTAGCAAACACAGAGCCATACTGCTCTTTAATCTCTCCTGGAGGCTTTTCAAGGTAAAGCAGAAGCGAGTAGAAACTCATTAGCGGCTGCAGTATAATGAAATAAACCAGTGACAAACCACACAGTATCATCATGATCATTGTCCAGTTCCTTGTTGTTATATAATGAATACTTCGATTTAAAAAGAAAGCCCAACACAGATATGGAATCAGTGAGCACAATGCAGAAAATAACCGATACAACTTATGCCATAACATCTTTAAATCAGTGGAATTCACTTTGCCTTAATACCACTAAATAATATCCGAAGCAAACCGACGCGCGAGTAGCACAACTCTATGAGTTGGCACCGTGTCAAGAAAATTGAAAGGTACGTCAGAGCCGTAGAAAAGCCGAAAATCTCCAAATTTACCCCTTTCTCTTGCCCCACGTTGGGCGCCAATTATCTGTCGAGGGTTACGATTGCGGGGTGACAATAAAACCCTGGCAGATGTATTGTTAACCCCCTCTTCCCTCCCCCACTCCCCCCTTTTGCCCCTCCCTCTCCCCCCTTCCACTCAGGACAGGTGATTGGGAGAGAAAAAGAAGGACAGAGAGAAGAGAGTTAAAAAAATTAAAGATGTTTTACTAATGCTACTAATAAGAATAGAGAAAATAATACAAAATATACAAAACCAATCTTGAAAGTCTCAGCAACTGCAGAGCCAGCACCCAAAGTCCTGGATTAGACTCCACAGCCAACCAGAGCTGGATTCAGTCTGTCACTAGGCCTCAGTTCGCAGGGACGACTAGCAAGGTCCTCTCCTAATGTCGGCCATAAGCAGAAGAGAAAAAGAGACCGAGATCCTCGTGATCTCCCATTTTATATGAAGTATTCACGTGAATGGAATGTTATACACAGTTGGTCAGTCGTTTCTCGTCGCCCCTCTCGCGAGATGTCCATCCATGCTTATCAATAAGTTTGCATTCCATTGCTAGGTTTTACCAAAACATGTGTCTGGTTCTCCAGGAAAATGCAGTTAATACGAAGGCTGTAGCTGACAGGCAAAATTCACTGAAAGAGAAACTTGTTTTTAACAAAACCAGGACACCTAGATACAGCATCCCAGATACAGCATCTCCGATACAACATCCTAGATACAGTATCCTAGGTACAGTATCACAGATACAGCATTCAGACACAGCATCCTAGATACATAACCCTAGATGCAGCATCGCAGATACAGCATCGTAGATACATCTTTCCAGATACAGCATGATAGATACATCATCCCAGATACAGCATCCCAAATATATCATCCCAGATACAGTATCCCAGACACAGCATCTTAGATAGAGCATCCCAGATACAGCATGCTAGATACAGTATCCTAGATTCAGCACCCTGGTACAGCATCCCAGATAGAGCATCCTAGATACAGCATCTCAGATATATAATCCGAGATACAGCATCCTAGAGAGAGCATCCTAGATACAGTCTCCTAGATACAGCATCCCAGATACAGTATCCCAGATACAGCATCTTAGATAGAGCATCCCAGATACAGCATGCTAGATACAGTATCCCAGATTCAGCACCCAGGTACAGCATCCCAGATAGAGCATCCTAGATACAGCATCTCAGATATATAATCCGAGATACAGCATCCTAGAGAGAGCATCCTAGATACAGTCTCCTAGATACAGCATCCCAGATACAGTATCCCAGATACAGTATCCTAGATACAGCATCCCAGATAAAGAATCCCAGATACAGCATCCTAGATACAGCATCTCAGATAGAGCATCCCAGATACAGCATCTCAGAGAGAGCATCCTAGATACAGTATCCTAGATACAGTATCCGAGATTACAGCATCCCAGATACAGCATCCCAAATACATAATCCCAGATCCAGTATCCCAGATACAGCATCCCATAGAGAGCATCCTAGATACAGTATCCCAGATACAGCATCCCAGATACAGCATCCTAGATACAGCATCTCAGAGCATCCCAGATACAGTATCCAATATACAGCATCCAAATACAT
Organism: Nesoenas mayeri; assembly: GCF_963082525.1. Classification (NCBI taxonomy): domain Eukaryota; kingdom Metazoa; phylum Chordata; class Aves; order Columbiformes; family Columbidae; genus Nesoenas; species Nesoenas mayeri. The sequence goes on from NW_027660014.1 coordinate 269,505, forward strand.
CATCCCATATACAACATACCAGATACAGTATCCTTGATATAGCATCCTAGATACAGCATCACAGATACAGCATCCCGGATACAGCATGCTAGATACACTATCCTAGATATCGTATTCCAGATAGAGCATCCCAGATACAGCATCCTAGAAAGAGCATGCTAGATTTAGCATCCCCGATACAGCATCCTAGATACGTCATTGTCCTGATTTTGTTAAAAACATGTTTCATTTTTTTGTGAATTTTCCTTTCAGCTAAAGCCTTCATATTTTCTACATTTTCCTCGAGAACCAGACACATGTTTTGGTAAACCTAGCAATGGAATGCAAACTTATTCATAAGCATGGATGGACATCTCGCGAGAGGGGCGACGAGAAACAAGTGACCAAGAAACTGACCAACTGTGTATAACATTCCATTCATGTGAATACTTCACATAAAAGTGCAAGATCACAAGGATCTCGTCCCTTTTTCCCTTTTGCCTTTTCCCTTCTGCTTATGGCCGACATTAGGAGAGGACCTTACTAGTCATCCCTGCGAACTGAGGCCTAGAGAGAGACTGAATTCAGCTCCGGCTGGCTGCAGAGTCTAATCCAGGACTTCAGGTGCTGGCTCTGCAGGTGCTGAGACTTTCAAGATTGGTTTTGTATATTTTGTATTATTTTCTCTATTCTTATTACTAGCATTAGTAAAACATCTCTCTTCTCTCTGTTCTTCTTTCCCTCCTGATCGCCTGTCCTTAGTGGAACGGGGGAGAGGGAGGGGCAAAAGGGAGAAGTAGTGGGGGAGAGAAGGTTAACAATACATCTGCCAGGGTTTTATTGTCACCCCGCAATCTAAACCCTTGACACTGTGCTTGCAGTGCCAGAACTCTGTCTATCACTACGTGTATTTAATCCCCTGGACATCCAGGAGTTTCCACCTGTCCTTACCCAGCTCACCGTGTCTGAACTCATCTCTTCAGAAGCCTGTCTGGACATTTGCACTTTCCATCGCTCCCCAGAGGTTCTTCACTGCTCACTCTTGGCTCATTCAGAGCTTCTCAGCTCTCACTCTGCTTTGAGCTTCAGGCAGGTAAAATCTTTCAGCAGTTGCTCTCGTACTCCCTATAGGCAACTCTTCAATTATGGCAATTGACCTCGCTGGAAACTACTTAATTTAACCTCAGAACTGAGAAACATCATTAAGTTCTATTGTGTTTTCTTTTTTTTTCTCCTTTTTTTTCTGTTTCCTCTAATTAAAAATGCCCCGGTGCCTGTTTACATCCAGTTCTCTAAGGAAACAAGAAGCAAGCACCTTGCAACTTGCAACTGCGAAGAAGCTGTAACAATCAGTGCAAACTTCAGTGCAGAATCTGATGTAAAGAAATGTGCTGTAAATCCCAGGGGCCAATGAGCAAAACAGGGAGTTTGGGGAGCTTATTATAGATTTCCTGCTAACAATCTGAGCAGAGAAACATTCTTCACAGAACTTCTCTGTTTATTTGACACCTTTCAGGTCTCCTCCTCTGCCTGTATTTTTATTTTCTTATTCCTCCACCTCTTCCTTCTTCCAAAACGTTTCCAAGAGAAAGATTCCTGGAATCACAGAATCACTCCTGTTTGAACATCATCTTGTCTCACTGTCCTGCTCAGGGCAGGGTGACCAAGGTGAGGTTGTCCAAGGCCTCTGCCCAGCTTTGCACCATCCACTAAGGAGCTGAAGGTTCACTGTGTCACATCATACAGGGGGAGAATAGAGACGTTCAACAGTGTTGGCCCAAGAGCTGGTCCCTGAGGGATTCCACTGGTAACTGGCTCTGTGGACACTTTGTACCACTGGTGACATTTGGGCTCTACGGGGGACTATAGATGCTATATAAAATGCTATATAAAAAGATGTGCTCATGCTTTTGTGACACTAGTGTATTGAAAAATTTAAATGTCATGAGTTTGCCTGTTTAAGAGTTGGGGTGTTCAGCTGGAGAAGAGAGGCTCCTGGGAGACCTTATTGCAGCCTTTCTGGACCAAAAAGGGGCTGATAAGAAAGACGGGGACAGACTTTTGAGCAGGGGCTGTTGTGACAGGACAAAGGGTGATAGTTTAAACTAGAAGAGGGGAGAGTCAAGGAATGAAATGAGGAAGAGGTTGCTTATACTGAGGGTGGTAAAACACTGGGACAGGCTTCCCAGAGAGGTGGTGGATGAACCATCCCGGAGACATCCCAGGCCAGGCTGGATGGGACTCTGAGCTACCTGAGCTGCTGAAGATGTCCCTGATCACCGAGGGGAGTTGGACCAGATGAGCTGTGAATGTCACTTCCAACTCAGACTACTTTGTGATTCCAGGATTCAGTGACAGGAAAGACTGGATGCATCGATGCTGAGAGCCAGAAAAGGTCTTGTCTGGCTTGTGCGAACCAGGCCGGCAGCTTCACCCAGCAGCTCTCCCCACCCGGGTGGAAAGCTGACCCACTTGTGTACAACCCACCCTGCCCCACAGTGCCGAGAGGATGCTGCCCAGGGCCCCAGGATGGACATTTGTGGGGGAGTATTGGGAGCACTGGGGGTTTACTGGGACTTCTTGGAGGTTTACTGGGAGGATTACTGGAAACAGTAGGACGATTAGTGGGGGGTTAATGGGAACACAACATGGTTACTGAGAGCACTGTGGGGGCCTGCTGGGAGCACAAGGACAGTTAGTGGGAGCACTGGGGGTTAACTGGGAGTTCTTGGAGGATTACTGGGAACAATGGGGGCTGCTGGGAGCACTGGAAAGGTTAGTTGGGGGCTACTGGGAGCACAGGAGGGGTTAGTGGGAGGGTTACTGGGAGCACTGGAGGGGTTAGTGGGGGTTACTGGGAGCACTGGAGGGGTTGCTGAGAGCACTGGAGGGGTCAGTGGGAAAGTTACTGGAAGCACTGTAGGGATTAGTGGGGGTTACTGGGAGCGCTGGAGGGGTTACTGGGAGCATTACTGGGAGCACTGGATGGGTTAGTGGGGGTTACTGGGGTCACTGGAGGGGTGAGTGGGAGCATTACTGGGAGCACTGGAGGTGTTACTAGGAGCACTGGAGGGGTTAATGGGACGGTTACTGGGAGTACTGGAAGGGTCAGTGGGAGGGTTACTGGGAGCACTGGAGGGGTCAGTGGGAGGGTTACTGGGAGCACTGGGAGCATTAGGGTGATACTGCTGTGGGTGTCCATCACAACCCACCAGCTCAGGGTGAGGACGTTGTCGAGGCCTCTCCAGCAGCTGAGAGCGGCCTCAGTCACAGGCCCTGGTTGTCGTGGGGGTTTGAACTCCCCTGATGTTTCTGGAAGGACGACTCAGCCAGACACAGTCCAGGAGGTTCACCAAGTGCATCCATGGGAACTTCCTGATGCAAAGGGTGGAGGAGCCGACCAGGAGAGGAGTTGCTGGACCTCATCCTCACTAACAAGGAGGGGCTGGTTGAGGCGGTAAAGGTTGAGGGCTACCTTGGCTGCAGCGACCATGAGATGGTGGAGTTCAGGATCTCGTGTGGCAGGAGCAGGATAGCAAGCAGAATTGCAACCCTGGATTTCAGCAGGGCAAACTTTGGCCTGTTCAGGCAATTGCTGGGGGAAATCCCACGGGCAAGGCTGCTTGAAGGTAAATCCATAAATCCATGGGTTCGGATGGGATGCACCCGCGGGTGCTGAGGGAGCTGGCTGAGGTCATTGCTGGGCCGCTCTCCATCATCTTTGCTAAGTTGTGGCAAATGGGAGGACTGGAGGGAAGCAAATGTCACTGCAATCTTCAAAAAGGGCAAGAAGGAGGACCCGGGGAACTCTAGACTGGTCAGCCTCACCTCCATCCCTGGAAAACTGATGGAACGACTTCTCCTTGGTGCCGTCTCAAGGCATATCAGGGATAAGAGGGTGCTTAGGGGTAGTCAACATGGCTTCACCAAGGGGAAGTCGTGCTTGACCAACCTCATTGACTGTTATGAAAGCACAACGAGGTGGATACATGATGACAAAACAGTGGATGTGGTCTACCTTGACTTGAGTAAAGCCTTTGACACAGTGTCCCACAGCATCCTCACAGCTAAACTGGGGCAGTGCGGTCTGGATGAGCGGGTAGTGAGGTGGACTGTGAAGTGGCTGAAGGGAAGTAGCCAGAGAGTCGTGGTCAATGGGGCAGAGTCCATTTGAGGCCAGTATGTAGTGCAGTGTCTCAGGGGTCAGTACTGGGGCCAGTACTATTCAGTAAATTCATCAGTGACTTGGAGAAGGAAACAGAGTGACTGTCAGCAAGTTTGCTGATGAGACCAAGCTGGGAGGAGTGGCTGACACTGGAAGCTGTGCTGCCATCAGAGACCTGGACAGGCTGGAGCGCTGGGCGGGGAAAATGTAATGAAATAGAACGAGGGCAAGTGTAGAGTATTACATCTGGGCAAGAAGAACCCCAGGTTCCAGTGTAAGTTGGGGAAGGACCTGTTGGAGAGCAGTGTAGGGGAAAGGGACCTGGGGGTCCTGGGCACAGCAGGATGACCATGAGCCAGCACTGGGCCTTTGTGGCCAGGAAGGCCAATGGTACCTGGGGTGGGTTAGAAGGGGGTGGTCAGTAGCTCAGAGAGGTTCTCCTGCCCCTCTGCTCTGCCCTGGAGAGACCACACCTGGAATATTCTCATACCAATTTATTTTTTACTAGCAAGAATACAACGCTGGGAAGAAGTATGTCTGCAGAGCAGACACAACTAACATTACTGATTGCTTGAGGTTGTCTCAAAGGATGTGCCCCTGGAGCCCCAGGGACACCTGGAGGAGCCTAGAGGGGACAGAGAAAGGGACATCGTGGGCTGCTCCTGTGCTGCTGAGCTGGGCTGGGCTCCTGGGTCACAGGGAGCTCATGGCAGCGGCAGCGCTGCAGAGAGACAGCTCTGCCCAGGAGCAGCTCCTCTGCACATGCAGCAGGGCTGAGGGCTCTGCCTGCAGCACCGAGGGCACAGGAGCCAGGCACAGAGAGGGAAACGCAGTCTGGGCTGGGAGGATGCTGAGAGAGCACTGGGAGAGAAATCTTCACGGATATTAAGCCTGTGGCTGCAGGACATTGCATCTGCAAATCACGGTAGGATCTCAGAAAGCTGTCACATTGCAGAGCCTGCGAGAGATGTAAGTACAGCTCTCAGAGGTTCTCTGATCAGGGGAGAGGATGTGCTGCAGAGCAGGGATTGCCCTCTGCGCTGTCAGAGTGACAAGACGTGAATCCTGCGTTCTCCCCAGGGTGGCTGTGGGGTGTAAATGTAAATGTGCAGGCAGGGGTGCCCAGGGCTGTCCTGCAGAGCAGGGTCCCTGCACCCCAGGGCTGTGCCGGGCAGGGACTCTGCAGCCTGCCAGGGTCAGCGCTCAGCCTGCCCCGGAGAGCCCAGCAACACTGCGGGGAGAAGCTGTGGGGGGAAGGAGGGACCCCTGGCAGGGCAGGGTCCTTCTGCTGCTGGGTTCTCCGAGGGTCACGGCTGCTCACAGCTCCAGCTCATTCCAGAATATTGACAAGAGGAGGTTTCAAGGAGAAGAAGACAAAGAGTACTACAAAGATAAGAAACCTCTCTGAGTCTGTGTTTTCAGTCTCCTACTCTGGGGAATGGATGGTGATTAAGGCTGTTCTTAATTTTAAAAAAATACTTGAGACACATGAACTGCAGTAGGTCTTCAAGAGAATCCTGGCATGCCTTGCCTCTCCTCTGCCTATGCAGAACCAGCATCACCTTTGCTGGACAGCTTACACTTAATCTGTAATCTGTTTTCCAGCCTGCAAACAGGAAGATGCCCCCAGGCAGTGCCCTGTGAACAGGCAGGATCTGTAGGGCCAGGGGGAGGGCACAGAGCGGGGGATGGTCTGTGAGCACTGACAGGGAACAGACATGGACAGGGAAACACCTCCCAGGGGAGAATCTCCAGGGAGCAGGAAAATGATCAGAAATGAGAGGAAACTAAACCCGGAATTGTTATGGGAGGGAGAACAGAGAAAAGTCTCTGTGACCCCCTGCAGGTCAGATCCCTCCTGTGAGCAGCCCCCTGGCCTCCTGTCCCACCCAGCAAAGCCTCTGCCCTCAGGGCCGGGGGCTCCAAGGCATGAAGCAGCTCCTGTGCAGCCAGAGCTCCAGTTCCTCTGCAGAGCGCAGGGGCTGAGAGCAGCTGCCCAGCAATGTTGGTGCCTGGGAGGTGGCTGCACAGCTGGGGAAGGGTGACGCTGTCTGAGTGCCCGGCTGCCTCTGCCCTGGCCTCTCTCACACCCACCCTCACCACATTTTCCTTCTTGCTCCCCTGCTCTGGGTCACTGCTGTTGGGATCTTGTTTTTGCTGTCAGGCTCTCTGGGGATGGCAGTTTCAGCTGCAGAGTCACAGCCTGATCTTGTGGGTCCTTTCCTGCAGGTGTGTCCATGGGCACACATGTCCCAGCTTTGCTCTGACCTGTGGGGTGTGGGCAATGAAGTCTGTGGGGTTGAATCTCCCTGAATCAAATGCCAGCATTAACACACTTGGCTATCTGCATGAGGTTTCCATCCCAGCTGTGAGCTCCCCTCCAGGATGCAAACACATCCTATAGCATCTTTGTGTTATCTGAAAGTCTCAAGGAGAAGCACAGAAATGGTGCGACAGTGAAAATGCTGTTTGGTTTGTGAAATGAGCTACTTCTGCCCTGGGCTAAATGTGGGCTGCTGAGACTTTAGAAAACAGTGAGATGTGTAGTGGTCTGAGGTGGATCCCTCTGCTCTCTCTGTGGGCAATGCAGTCTGTGGGGCTGGGGAATGAGCTGTGTGTGTCCTGGGCTAAGCGTTGGGTGCTGAGACCTTAGGAAAGGGTGAGACCTGTCATGGTCTCAGGTGGATCCCTCTGCTCTCAGCAGTGCCTGGTGGCTTTTCAGGGTACCATGGGAGTGTGATCAGCCCCCATCTCAGAAAGGTGCCAGCCCATGGCAGCTGGAGCAAGACAGAGGGACAGAGCAGCTGCCATCACTCTGCACTGACCCACAGGCACCCTTTGGTCTCGCAGGACTCACTCTGTTGTCCCTGAGTGCAGCAGAAATGCTGAGGGTTTCTGACACCCAACAACACTCTGCAGTGAATATAGGGGGAGATGTAAAAACACCTTGAACTCTTAAACTACCTTCACCATCTCTGTTCCTTATCACTGGGAAAGCAAGTGCTGGCAGCACTTCCGTATTAGGAGAACCAAGATAATCCCCACCGTTTCTGTGGCCCCACTTCTGTCAAGCTGGGCTGACTTATCGAGAGCCCATGGGCAGAGGCCCTGCTCTTGGTTGCACATTTTCCAGCCCCAAGCAGGGCTGCAGCCACAGTGCTGAAGAATGTTCTCCTAGAAAATCAAAAGGGTGTCTGTGTGTGACAGGGGAGGGTCTATGGGAGTTGGTTTGATTTTTGTCAGAGAACACTTCCCTGGCTTTACACTTTTTTTCTCATGACAGCACCCCATGCTCAGGAATAGCAAATGTCCAACAGCAGCTCCATCACCCAGTTCCTCCTCCTGCCGTTCACAGACACACGGGAGCTGCAGCTCTTGCACTTCTGGCTCTTCCTGGGCATCTACCTGGCTGCCCTCCTGGGCAACAGCCTCATCATCACCACCATAGCCTGTGACCAGCACCTCCACACCCCCATGTACTTCTTCCTGCTCAACTTCTCCCTCATCAACCTGGGCTGCATCTCCACCATTGTCCCCAAATCCATCTCCAACTCCCTCTGGGACACCAGGGCCATCTCCTACACGGGATGTGCTGCTCAGCTCTTTTCAGTTGCCGTCTTGATCATAGCAGAGTATTGTCTCCTCACCATCATGTTGTACGACTGCTACGTTGCCATCTGCAAACCCCTGCACTACGGAACCCTCCTGGGCAGCAGAGCTTGTGTCCACATGGCAGCAGCTGCCTGGGCCGCTGGGTTTCTCAATGCTCTGCTGCACACGCCCAATACATTTTCACTGCCCCTGTGCAAGGGCAATGCCCTGGGCCAGTTCTTCTGTGAAATCCCCCAGATCCTCAAGCTCTCCTGCTCACACTCCTACCACAGGGAACTTGGGCTTCTTGCCGTTTGTATATTAGTAGTATTTGGCTGTTTTGTGTTCATTGTGGTGTCCTATGTGCAGATCTTCAGGGCCATGCTGAGGATCCCCTCTGAACAGGGACGGCACAAAGCCTTTTCCCACCTGCCTCCCTCACCTGGCCGTGGTCTCTCTGTTCATCAGCACTGGCACATTTGCCTACCTGAAGCTCCCCTCCATCTCCTCCACATCCCTGGACCTGCTGGTGTCTGTTCTGTACTCAGTGGTTCCTCCATCAGTGAACCCCCTCATCTACAGCATGAGGAACCAGCAGCTCAAGGATGCCCTGTGGAAACTCATATCCTAGTGATTTCTGAAGCAATAAACTGCCCATCTTCTTCTATATAGGAGTTTTAATGTAGCTAATTACAAGCTCAGCCTGTCAACTGGATTTTCTGGTGTTGTTGGTTGTTTTCTTATTGTGATAATGTTGTCATCCCCTTTCTAATTCACTGTTGGCTTTTCTTTTATAACTGTTGGCTGCTTAAATGAGCAGCAGTGCTCTCCTTGTCTCTAAACAGAATAAAGGGCTCTTTAGTGACTTGTTTTTCAGTATATCTTTCCTGCAAGGGCTTTTGGAGCTGCAGGGACAGTTCCTGTGCGTGGGTGGAGGGGAAAACAGCTCTGGCATGGCAGCCCTGCCAGGGAGCAGCAGCACTTGTTCTTCCAGAGCTGTCCTGGTTCCACTCCACACTCTGCTTCTTGTCCCTTGTGTTGGTGCAAGGCCTGAGTGCTCTGGCACTTGGTCACCGTCCTGCTGTGTGTCAGTCCTGTGAGTGCAGGCAGGGACAGGCAATGGGCACTGCTGTGACAGAGCTGGACTCACAACAGCCTTTCCAGATAGAAAGGTGATCTCCTATGGGCAGGGCCTGAAGGTTTAGGTCTTCTTCCAAACCTTCTCTCAAGAATATACCCAAGAAACTGGCCCACAGATGAAACACCATTGTACAGCTGAACAGTGCGTGTATGCAGGTCTGGCACACAGCAGTGTCCTCTCACAGCCAGGCTCCTGCCAGAGACCTGCAGGACCAGCAGGTACTGATCTCTTCTCTCTGGTGACCAATGAGAGAACCCAAGGAAAGGGAAGAATGTGCCAGGGGAGTGTCTGTTGCACATGAGGAAAAGGCTCTTCCCCCAGAGGTGCTGGACACTGAACAGGCTCCCCAGGGAGGTGTCACGGCCCCAACCTGACAGTGATCAAGGAGAGACTGGACAATGTTCTCAGACACACGAGGTGACCTGTGGGGTGTCCTGTGCAGGGACAGGAGTTGGACTCCATGATCCTCGTGGGTCCTTCCAACTCAGGACATTCTAAGATTCTATGAAACACTAGGTCAAAAGTCCATGTTTTCATTGTGCAGATGAGTTGTAAACATACACATCATGTGCATGTCCACTGTGTGCATGTGGTGAGATGAACCCAAGGGAGCACAAACACTGTCAGCTATTCCTTGGGGTGCCATAAAGGTCAGTGGGACAGAGATGGTGTTCAGGGGTCTCTTCCAACCTGTGTTATTGTAGGATTCCATGAATCTTTTCCATGGAGAGCTCTGTCACGTCAGAATAGACAGAGGAAGAAGAAAACAAAGAGGCAGAAGCAGAGATGTAAAATCTGGGGGTGTTGATTGACAGCAGCTGAACATGAGCCAGTGTGTGCCCAGGTGGCCAAAAAGGCCAATGGCCTCCTGGCTTGTATCAAGAATAGAGTAGTGGACAGAAACAGGGCATTTATCGTCCCCTTGTACTTGATGCTGGTGAGGCCACAACTCAAATCCTCGATTCAGTTTTGGGCTCCTCACTATTGTAAAGACCTTGAGGTGCTGGAGCGAGTGCAGAGGAGAGGGACAAGGCTGTTGAGGGTCTGGAGCACAAGACTTCTAAGGAGCAGCTGAGGGACAAGGGGATGTTTAGCCTGGAGAAAAGGAGACTGAGGGGAGACCTTCTCGCTCTCTACAACTGTCTGAAAAGAGGTTGTAGCATGGAGGGTGTTGCTCTTCTCCTGAGTAGCAACGGATAGTATGAGAGGAAACGGCCTCAGCTTGTGCCAGAAAATGTGCAGAGTTGATATTAGGAAACATTTCTTCATGGAAAAGTTTGTGAAGCAATGGAACAGGCTGTCCAGGGAAGTGGTTGAGTTACCATTGCTGGAGGTGTCTAAAAGATGTATAGATGAAGCTCTTAGGGACATGGTTTAGTTCTAGAGTTAGGTTATGATTGGACTCCGTGATCTTAATGGTCTCTTCCAACTCAAATGATTCTACGATTCTATGATCCTGTGATTCTATGCTTGAAGGGTCATTTCCCAGGTGGTGGAGCTTTCCTTGGAGGAAGGAATCATAGAATCATAGAGAGGGTTGCAATGGAGCTTGAAAGGCCGTCTAGTCCAACACCTTCTATGAGCAGGGATGTCTTCAACCGGCTCAGGTTGCTCAGAGTCCCATCCAGCCTGGCCTGGGATGTCTCCAGGGATGGGGCATCCACCACCTCTCTGGGCAATTGGTGCTGTTATTTCAACTTCCCCATTGTAAAAAATGTCTTCCTCATGTCTGGCCTTTAACTCTCCCCTTCTAGTTCAAAACCATGACCCCTTGTCCTATCACAACATGTTCTGCTCAGAAGTCTGTCCCCATCATTCTTATTGTCTTCTTTTAAGTACACAAAGGCGGCAATAAGGTCCCCCCGGAGCCTTCTCTTCAAAGGGCAGTGCTGTGGTACGAGAAATCATCCAGAAGGAGCAGGAGATCAGTCCATGTACTTGTGTTTCAAGGAACAGCATGAGAGTGGAGACACATCAGTCAATGTATGGAAATACCACGGTGAGAGCAAGGGAGGAAAGCGAGATGGGTGTCTACAGCCTGCAGGGAAACAGCAGCAGCTGTGGGACAGTGTAGGACAACCTGTGGTGGAGATGGCAAAGGGCACTGGCAAGGCTGGATGTCACCAAGAGAACCCAAGTCTTTGTCCCCTTGGCTATGGCAATGGCCTCTGCCACCAAGCCCTGTGAGGAGACATGTTGTCCTCAGGCACTGGGGCACCTCATGGCCTCCTTGCACACCCCCAGGAAGGCTGGGAACTGTCACACCGTTGTCCTTCACTTGGCACCACACAGCCCACATCCCCTGCCCCAGGAAGAGCCCTGAGCAATGTGTGAGGGACAGGATCTGCCTTCCCAGGGGCTGGGGGTCAGGTCTTGGCCTCTCTGCTTCATCCAACTAAACCAGGGTTTTCTCAGCACCTCAGCTGCCTGCACGTTTCCCTTTGTTTATCTGCCATCATGGCCTCCAATTCTCTGCTCTAACGAGTCCCTGGGGAGGCTTTGCTGGCACTTACTCTCAGTGGAACTCATTAATACTTCAAGGTACTTAGTAATTTTTTCTCCTTACTTTGACTGCTGGAAAGGTCTGTGTAATTTCCTCGCAGCACCTGAGTAATGTTCAAGGACTCAGCACCAAATCCACCATAGGGCTCATTACATTGAAGAAAGCCATAAGAAACCATGTCTTTTCCTGTAATCTTCTTATAGTCTTGTTCAGTGAATTAGAGAGTGTTCTTGGTGTAATTATGGAGAAAAATTTCAAAAACCTTGTAACATAAATGTATTTTATTGTAAAGGGTCTATTTGATTACTTTTCAGTTTGGAGAAGAGGTGATTGCAGCATTGTCTGATATTGATCCAGGGTCTCTCCTAAGGAGGTCTGGACTCGCTGGAGAAGCTGTCCCTTGAGCTGTGACACTGTGTGGACAACCTTGCTCCTCACCTCCCCAACCCCATCGTTTCTCTCATGGGCCCCCTGGGCCTTGCATCCCTTTTCCTCACACCAGATGTCCCTGCAGTCTGCAGCTTGATGTGCCACCTCCTTTGCACCAGCTCCCACCTGCTCTCCTTGGAGACCCAAGTGTACACAGCAAAGAGGGACTTTGCTTTACTTTTGAACTAACAAAGCAAAACTGATGAGATTCATGATTAAAAGAAAACACACTCCTCAACTGTATCCCAAGGACTAATGGCCACTGCTGAGGTTCACCTTCTCCAAGGCAGAACCATGCAAGAAATGTTTTAGACAGAAAGGCAATTATAAAATAAACACAATAGAAGAGTTGGGTAAAGACAGAATTAGACAGACTACTGAAAGAGAAGGAAGCTTTTAACTCCTTGAAGCTGAAAGCAGCAACTGGATTCTTGACAATTGTCTAAGTGATCAGAGAGTAAGAGGAAGGGAAACCCAGATGGCAACTACAAGTGCTTGTGTGCAGATCAGCTGCTGGAAATGGGACTTCAAACATGGTCAGTTTAGTCAGGGCAGGAGGAAATACCTGGAGGATGAGGGAGATCAGATGCACAGATAACAGAGAGAGTGCTGAGAAGGCAAATCTTGTGGATATCAGTAGTTCTTTTGCTCTTAATGCACCTCCTGAAAATCTCATGGGAAAACACTGATGTTTAAAATGTTCAAAACAAAGAAAAGATAATTAAAACACCAATAGAGTCAAAGGCACCAAAAAATCCAGTGCCGTGGGCTGTCAATGCCACTTTATACTCTTGGCACACAGTGAGTCATGCTGGAAGCTGTTGGCCACTCTTGCCTGATGGAGGAAATAAGGAAAAAAAGGTTAATTGAACTGTTCTCTTCTTCAATGGCCATGTTGACAGTGATCTCAACAGACCTGTGTTATCTGTCTTTCTATGTGATCATAAGGATAAAAATATATTTATGTATTGGTAAATATATAGTAAAATATATAATTGTGTCCAGTTACTCAGCAAAATACACTTCCTACCAGCACTTTCAAAGGGAAAATGTTTCTTCTGAGAAATTGCTGTCTCCCAGGCCTCTGTGACTGGAGACAGGAATGTGGAGAACAACCAGCGGTGGATGGGGATCAAGTCAGGGGTCACTGGAACTAACACAATCCTTTCCAGTCTATGGGACAGCAGGGGCAGCATCCCAGGAGCTGGGACAGCAGGACCATGTCACAGTGAGGCCACTCTCCACCATCTTGGAAAGCCCATGGAGACTGGGGGAACTCCCTGACCACAGTGTTACTGGACATGGCGAGAAAGTGGTGGTCTGTTACCTGGAAGTCAGCAAGGCATTCAGCATCATCCCCCACAATATTCTTGTGTCAAAGGTAGGACATTATGGTCTGTGTCAGTGTGCAAGTAGATAGATAAAAAACAACCTGGATGGTTGGGCTTGGAAAGGTGCTGTAGAAAGGGAGAAACTTGCCAATCATGAGGACAGTCAAGTACTGGAAGCTGTTTCCCAGGACTGCGCACCCACTCCGTCCCAGAAAGTGACCAAGATGTGTTTGGATAAAGTCCTGAGTAATCTGGTCTGACCCTGCTTTGAGCAGGAGGTTGGTCAAGACACCTCCCAAGGTCCCATCCAGCCTGAATGACACTGTCCTTTCATCCCCTTCATGTTTTCAATTTAGAGTAAGCTTTCAGGTTCTCCCTGAGCACACAAATAATTCACATGAAGTGCAGGGCTGCTTTACAAGTGCCCCCAAACAGCCCTGACCACATCTTGTGCATCCCCTTTCATTTGGCCCCACCCAGGTTCTTCTTTTTTGCTCATGTCCACCTTGTTAACCCTTTCAGTGCAGGTTGCTCAAGAGGTGTCAGCCTCTATGTACAGAGTCTGCACATCAGCCAGGCAGCAAAGCCATCATTACAGAAATGGAGACGAGGCTCTTGACCAACTCCTTGCACCCAGCAATCAGCACGCCTTGTTTCCTGAGATTCCTGGGAACACCTGAACTTGAAGTGCAGAGCATGTGAGTCCTGGTTGGGCATCCTGACTTGTCTCATGTCCCATGTGGTGCTTCAGGCTCTGAAGAGAATCAAAACCAACTCTTTGACTGGGGTAGTTTCATTTTACATGTTTCACACAGGGCAGATGAAGGGAGCTCTGAACTCCAGACTCTGCTGCACATTTGGGACTGCAGAGACTGGAAATGCAGGTGACGGTGTGCGCCAGTGTACACCATGTAAAAATTCTGCCTTCCTTTGTGCCTTTGCACCAACCTGGCATGTGTTCCTTGTCTTTCTTTGGCTAAAAATAAACAACTTCCCTTTTGAGAAACAAGAATGACTGTTGGAAATGAAATTAAAAAGCTTTAGTTCACCATCATCACTGAGAATAAGGAGTTCCCTGTGACTGTTATTAGTGATAGGGACACTATTGAAAAACGTCCTTGAGAGCATCTCTGTTTTCCCTCAGCTCCAAAGCTCAGCCTGCTCAGATTTTGAAAGGACGACTTCAAACCTCTGCCATCCAGATCCCTACAACCGTCTGTCATTGCTGGTCTTTTACCCCAGGAAGGGGAAAACTCCCAATGCAGGCACCAAACCAGTGCCCAACCTGCCTGGAGAGCCAAAACAGTTGTGCCACACAACAGCCGCCCTTGAGGGAAGCTGGAGGTGGTGGGAATTGAAATGCTTTTGATTGAAATAATAGAATTTGAGAATCATTTAAGTTGTAAAAGACCCTGAAGATCATTGAATCCAACTGTAAATCTAACACTGCCAAGCCCAACACTAAACCATATACCAAAGCACTGCATCTGCACATCTTTTAAATACCTCCATGGATGGAAGCTCCAGTCCTGAGCTGGCAGGACAACATTGGCTGCAGGTTGGTTGGCAGAGCTTCTCACACTCTTCACTGAGCAGGGCAGGCACTGGGAGATGGGCGCACACTTCAGTTTCCCACATCCCAGGACAGTGCCCGACCCATCCTTCCCTTGGTCTTTGGCCTCCGGTTTCTTGAGATGTAAAGCTGGTGGGCCTTCTGTGGAGAATCATGGTAAAATTCATCAATAATCCTCCAAATGTTTGTGTAATTTCTCTAATATTATTAATATAATTTTTAAAATAAAAATCAAAAGGAAGCAAAAGGTTAATCTCCCTAAATATAAATCTCTGCAACACAGCAGTCTGCGTCTGCAGTAGCCATTCTGGGCAGTGCCAAGTATACAGTCATTTACATTATAAGCCTTGATACCCCATCCACAAGTACATACCTAAGTGGTTCAGATGATGGGTGGTCTTGCACAAGTCAGCCTTTGTGTCCCTCGGTGCCATGGACACAGGGTTTGTCTCTCCAGAGTGGCAGAGGCTGGATCCCCTTCTCAGGACAGACTCCTGGCCAGAAAGACACAGACACAGGGGTAACTCTGGGTGACTCATTCAGATGAAAAACATCTGAAGGACAACGCAGTCATTGGTCCCAGCCATCGTGGGTTCATAAGGGGAAAGTCTTGCCTGATCAACCTTATTCCGTTCCAGGACAAGGTTACCCGCCTAGTTGACCAAGTGAAGTGAATCAATGCAATCTTTTTGGATTTCAGTAAAGCTTTGATAGTGTCTCTCACAGAATCCTCCTGGACAAGATGTCCAGCACACAGCTGGGTAAACACACAGTGCGGTGGGCGAGCAATTGGCTGACGGACTGGGCTCAAAGGGTTCTACTAAATGGGGTCATGTTGGGCTGGTGACCAGTCACTAGCGGGTTCCGCAGGGATCCATCTTAGGGCCAGTGCTCTTCCATGTCTTTACAAATGACTTGGACATAGGACTTGAGGGATTGCTTAGTAAGTTTGCTGATGACACAAAACTGGAGGGAGCTGTTCACACTCTGGAGGGCAGAGAGGCCCTGCAGAGGGGTCTGGACAAACTGAAGAACTGGGCAATCACCAACCACATGAAGTTCAACAAGAGCAAGCACCGGATTTTGCACCCGGAACATGGCAACCCTGGCTGTACAGACAGACTGGAGGGCGAGATGCTGGAGAGCAGCTCTGCAGATAGAAATCTCACGGTTCTGATCAATGGCAAGTTGAATATGAACCAACAGTGTGTCCTGGCAGCAGAGAGGGACCCGTCCAGCACGGCCAGCTGGACAAGGAAGATGACTGTTGCTTAGTGTTGGGAATAACATCGCATGGAAACTGCCTAAAATCAGCACTGGGTTGTGGTTCCTTTAACCAACGTCCCCGTGTCCATTCCTCATGATGTGGGACATGACAGATGAGTGCAGAGCAGGGTGACACACCACAGGGCTGAGGTGCCTCCCATCCCTTGGGAGTGGCAACAGGAGGTCAGAGGGACACCGTGACTCCTGCTTCTGTGTAGGAGGGACAGACTCTGAACATCCCTGGGTGCAGAAGGAGTCCAGGATGCCAGCTCAGACGTGAATGCCTGACAGACGCTGACATTTCTGTGTGTAACTCCAGGAACAAACCCCACTGTCCCAATGATATTCATCTCAGCTGCCCTGGACAGGCTCATTGCAAGTGCTCCTGTCTGCTGTGTCACCCTTGCCCATGACGCTGGGCTGTGCTCTCAAAAGTGCCACAGCAATCAGAGAGGTTCTGGGGTCCCTGGAAAAGGCAGACATCCAACCCAAATTCAAGAAGGGCTCTTTATTAAAATCCAGTCATTTTTCTGCAAGGAGAGCTGCTCCTCCACCTGGGTCAGCAACGCCAGCAGCACAGGACTTGCAGGGCCCATCGTGATCGTGGCTGCTCCCTTGGACTGCTCAGGATGTGGATGGTCTGAGCTGCCAGGGAGCGGATGGAGGGTTTACTGTCCTTCTCCAAGGGCCGAAGGGCTGCAAAAGAAAGAAGCAGAGCCCAGATGAGCTCCCACGTCTGCAGAGACCCCCAGGCATCCCCTCCCGACCATGCTCCCTACTCACCGCTGCAGATCTCAGCCAGCTCCTCCTCCTGCCTCCGGTCCCTCAGGGGCCGCGCAGCCAGCCCTGGGCACAGAGTTCTGTCAGCCCCTGCTCCCTCCCCTCATCAGGGCTGACCCCAGGGGATACCCCAGAGCTGACATAGCCCGACTGAGCAAGGCAGCCACCAAGCCCACCTGCGTGGGCAGGGCTGGGGGTGGGAAGCCAAGGCCCTGCACGGGGCAGCCGGGGCTCTGGCAGCCACAGGGCTGCTCCTTGTGCCAGGGCAGCAGCGGGGACTGGGGCCAGGCTGCCGAAAGAGGGACCCGGGGGCTCTGACTCACCGATGAACCTGATGGCCGCCTCTCGCAAGCTGGCCTGAGCATCCCTCAGGTACGGCAGACTCTGACTTAAGTATTCTTGAGCCCTGCTCCTGTCCTGCTCCACCTGGAGAGAGCACAAGGGTGTGAGCATGTCACTGTCTGTCCCCCACCCCAAGCTGGCTGGATCAGTCCCTCCTCCCAGCAACCCAGCTTCCCCTTTTCCCACAGGCCACTCCTGCCTCCCAGCCAGGAGCCCTGCGGAGCTGAGGCCGAGAGAGAAAGACACAGGCTGAGGGGTCCCAGGGGTGCTGAGCGCCCTCCTTCCCGCTGGGTGTGGGGCAGAGGGAAGAGCCCTTGGGGGCTCTGTCCTTGAGGACAGGGAACAAGGATGCAGCTCGGGGCTGCAGCAGGACAGGTGAGGCACATCTGCAGAGCCCACAGCACAGACATGTGGGGCAGCCCTCGTCTGGCCTGGGCCTTGGTTCTTCTCACCAAGCTCTCTCCAATCCTCCATGTCTGCTGAGTCCGCACCAGGTGTTTGAGTTGTTTCCATTTCAGGAGCTCTGCTGCACCAAGGAGGGCTTCCCTGGCAGCCTGCAGAACAGCAGAAGATGGGACATGGCACCACGGTCTGCGAAAGGAGACCTGGCATCCCCCTGCTCTTGGCTTTGTTCCTGGAACACCTGCCCTTTGGGCGCAGCGACATGCCCTGGTCCAAACATCTGGGGCTCTCTTGGCCACAGCCCTCAGAGACAGGGACTGAGGCTCAACAAAGCCCAAGCGCCAGCACCTGCAGGGACAGCTGAGGAGCCCGTAGGGATGCGCCTGTTCAGGCCTTGGTGGCCACAAGCTGCTGCTGAGCTCTGTGGGACCAGGTATGGCAGGTGGTGGAAATGGCCGTGGCAGCTTCTCTATTGCTACTCATGCTGGTCCTGTAGGAACTATGGGCTGGAGGAGGCTGCCAGCTGCCAGCAGCCCTATCCCCTGGTGCCCAGGCCACCTGTGTGCTGTCAGCACACCTTCTCTGCCCCAGTGCTCAGCGTGGAAATCTGTACCTCGGCCACATTGTTGCTCTTGTTGCTCAAATGAAAGAAGAGGGGAAGCAGTGCACGGCGCACGTAGCTTTCCATCCTCTTCTTGTCGTGTCCCATCACTGACTGCACTCGCTCTCTGAAGAGGCAGATGGAGAGCTCTCGCAGCTGGCTGGACTCCTGGGAGGAAGGAGGAAAGTCAGACTTCAATCCCAGCAGCTCTCTGCCCATGGTGAGCAGAGGCAGTATCAGGGCTGATGTGAGAGGAGATGCTCCAGGGTCAGATTGTGCTGGGCTGCAAAGCCCAGAAGCCATCCCACGAGAGCCCAGGGGAGCAGAGCCTGCTCCCAGCGCTGCCACAGGGCTGGGCTGAAGGGCAGCTGGCACTGCAGCTGCCCACCCGCAGGGCTCAGTCTCTGTCATCAGCCTTACATCGGCAAAGAGGGACAGGAGCTTTTCCTCCAGCTGCTCGACAATAGGGCTGGCCTCCTCCCTCTTCAGGTGACCCATCGTGCTGTGGAAGAACGTCAGGACCTTCTTCTTGATTTCTGTGTTGCCGTAGTCGAGCAACCCCACGACTTGTGGCAGGAGGGACTGTATTTTTCTTGCCTGCATGAAAAACAGTTTCCTTTTTGTGAAAGGGTCAAAGACCACCCTGGCAAAATGCCAGTCACTGAGCACCAGCCTCCTGTCCGGCTTCCTGGCAGGTGGTGGCACAGGAATCTCTGTGGCGGCCTCCTGGCAGGTGGTGGCCACGGGCACACCCATGGAGATGTGGGAGAACAGGGCCGGGGCAGGGAGGGAAGAAAAGTAGCGACTCCCTGTGCTCTGCTCAGCCATCCCCTTTTCCCACAGGCCCCCCTGGGCAGATGGCCTGGAGAGCCTCCATGCCTGGAAAGCTCCCCAGGCAGCCATCAGGCCCCAGCACAGCAGGGAGGGCATTTGGAGCTCTCCCGCACTGCCTGACCCCCAGCCAAGGCCCAGCCACCGCCTCAACTGCTGCCCCAGCCCCATCTGCCAGCATGGCTCCCCTTGAAGCTGCCCTGCTCACCATCTCATGTCTTTCTGACCCACTGGTAAGGCCTTCAGGAAACATGGAGTCTATGACCAGGAGTCTTTTACGCAAGTTTTTTAAGATCTTCTTCAGAGGCCGCAGTGTGGAGATCATCACCTTCCACATGTCTAGGGCAGTGCTGCAAGAGAGCGCTCTATCAGCAGGGCAGCCTGGGCCACAGCAGCGTGTCCGGGCTCCGCGCTGCAGGACGCCTGGGATGCCCTGGGCAGCAGCAGAGGCTGAGCTGGTGCTCCCGTGGGGCTGGCAGAGTGTGGGGGGCTCTGGGCTGGCTTGCTCAGCTGTGGCTGCTGCGAACCTGGCTGACCCCCAGTGCTGGAAAGCGTGGTGGGATGGAGGGTCCTGCTCCTTGGGAGTGTCCTGCAGGATTCCTTGTCTCTGGGCCCCTCTCCCCACAGGGAACAAAGCCTCATGGCTTTTGGGGTCAGTACCTGTCTCCTGGTGGAGCAATCTTCAGCAGTGTTGTGAGCACCTTCCCAGGTCTCCTATCAGCCATAAGGAGAAGCAGGGACTCCACGACCTGCCGGGCTGGTGCTGTGTTGATGCTGTCCAGGGTTTTGTGGATGCATCTCATGATCTTTGGCACCTGAAGGGGACACAGGTGAGGATGGTGCTGCCACTGGAGTGCAGCCATTTCCTCAGCTGTCCTTTCCATCCCTCTCTGCCGCCTTCATGTGGCTTCAGGTTCCTGAGACACCAGGGATTGGGAGGGAGGGATGGAGGGAGGAACAAGGCCTGACAAGGCTGAAAGGCAGGGCAATCCAGCCACAGGCCACTTACATCCACCAGCCAGAAGTCAGGGAATTCCATGACCATGTCCAGCAAGTCTGTTGCATGCTTCTTGTCAAAGGTGCTGGTGTCTCTCGTCACCTCGATGAACGCAAGGACGATGTCTGTCCTCTCAGAAGTTCTCAGGTATCTCGCACAGGGCTGTGGGAGGAAGGGAAGAAAGGAAGGAAGTGAAGCCAAGTCACACCGAGTGCCCTGATGCCGCTGCTTAGCCGGGCAGTGCCAGCAACCCTGCAGAGACGCAAAATAGTGCTGCGGCAGTGCCCGCAGCAAAGCTGGCAGCAGGAGCAGCAGTGACTGCACACAGAGGGTGAGAAGAGAGGCCCTGGGGTGAGGGAGGAGGGTTGGACTTATGGGCACAGGGTGCTGGCCCTGCGATGAGCCAGGGCTTGCTGGTGGCCAGGAGGACTAGGGCTGCTGCTGGGACACTGGTGCCAAAGCCCTGAACCCAAGCGTGTGTCCAGGGCTGGCTCTGTGGGCAGTCAGGGCTTTGCAGGGCCGTGCCAGCCACAGTTCCCAAAGCAGCTGGCTGGGAAGCAGCCCCCCGTGGGGAGAGCTGCAGGCTGCTCTGGAGTGCAGGGATGGGGAGACAGGCTGGCCTCAGGGTGCCTGGCTCCTTACCGCCAGTGTGGGCTGTCTGGATAGTGCAGAGCTCATCTTCTCAATCCTCCCCAGAGCCCTGTCCCGCACACATTCTCTCTCAGAGCTGGTGTATGTCAAGAGCATCTGGGAAGAGAGAAGCTGCTGGTGAGCTCTGGGAGCAGCCAGCACTCCAGCAGAAGTAGCACCGCTCAACTCCTGGGCTGGACTCTGATGTCGAGCAAAGCCTGTAGTGGGGTTCCTGCCCTCGGGTCCCTGGCAGGCTTGGGACAAATGCCCCGGGACAGCCCTGTGGCCAGGCAGGAAGGCAGATGCCACCCTCTGCGGCCACTGTGCTGTGGAAGAGCCTGGAGGGCAGCCCCTGGTTCCCCAGGGAGGTGGGCACCGTCCCAGCAGCGCTCTCTGCATGGCACGGGGTGGGACTGTCCGCTCCAGAGTGGACACCCCGTCCCCCAGGGTGAGGAACAGCCCTTGCGAAGCCCAGACTTTGCACACCCCAGACCTGGAAGATATTCTGCAGCAGCTCACTGACTCTGGAGGCTGAAGAGCCAAGCACCAATGCCTGCAACATGTTGTCCATGGCTTCCACGGTCTGCAAGAAGACAATGAGTTTTGGCCATGTTTCCTGCCATCCATTTCACACACAGGGGACTGATCTGAACTCTCAGTGCCAAGTGGCAGCTCCTGCGCTGATTTGCTGTGCCTGGGAGAGACTGAGGGGCAAATAATCTGCTACGGGCGGAGCAGCAATTGGCACTGGATGTGGCCAGGTCCACAGGCAGCGGACGAAGAGATGAGGGTGTGAAAGCAGAGCTGAGACCAACCCTGCCTTGTATCTCTGGTTATATAGCAGCATGGGGTGAACAGGGCGCAGCCAGAGGGATTGTGGGCTCCTGTAGTTCACCAAGCACCTACTTTTAAGAAGAGGTAACGGCCCATATCCTGCATTTTCTCTTCTGGAGGAAGCAAGAGGACACTAGAGAAGCAGGCTTGGAGGAGGCTTGTCTCCTTGCCCTCCAGCGCCCTCTCCACTGCGCTGCAAAGAGAGAGGAGCCAGTCACACTCTGGTATTTGGAGCAGTGCCTTGAGGCCTCGTGCAGGGGTCCCCAGGAGGGATGGGCAGGTACCTCAGTTCAGCAATGGCAAGCATGGCATTCCACCGCACTGCTGTGCGCAGTTTGTTTCTGGGCTCCTCTTCTAGCAGCACCTGCACAGCACAGCCGGGATGGGACCTGGCAGCTGCCAGCACCCAGTGCCACCAGCCCCCAGCCTTACCCAACGCTGTCCTCACAGGGTGCCAGGGGCATCGCCCACTTCCCCAGAGATGCCAGGTATCCCCTCACCTTGATATTTTCTGCCAGATCGTATCTCTGGCAGAAGAGATCTAGGCCCTGTGGAGCGCCGTGGCGCCTGCTGTTGTAGCACAGGTCACTAATGTTCTGGAGAAATGGAATCTTCTGGTTCTCCTTCTGTCAGCCAGGGGACAGAGAGACAAACAGGGAGCGTGAGACGGGGACACACGGCCAGCGGCACTGCAGCATGGGGGTGCAGTGACGACTAGAGACCTGGGAGCAGCAGCTCTGCCCAGCCAGCACCCTACAGCACCCCACAGCAGAGCCCCCTGTCAGCAGCTGCCGGCACAGCCGCCTTCCAAATGGCCGCGGTTACCTTTTCTGGGCGTCTGACGAAGGCCACGATGAGGTCCACGCGTCTCTTTTCAAATTGGTACACAGGTAACCAGCCAGCATCTAATAAAGGAGGAGAGCAGGGAAGGCTGCGGAGAGGCTTTGCAGGCAGGACAGAGCAGAGGAAGGAGCTCTGACCTCCGTCTATCCCAGTGCCCGCTGCCCCGGCACAGTCTCTCCGTGCGTGTCAGGGCTGGGGGTGCCCGGCAGACGGGCTGTGGTGCTGGAGCCAGGCAGGATGGGGAAAGCGCCCAGTGCAGCGGGTGAGGAACTCGCTTCAGACGGGCAGGAAAGGTCCCCGTCCCGCAGCACGGCTGCCTCCTGCCTGCCCAGCTGCCTCTCGCTGCCTGTGCCCTGCAGCAGGAGCTGGGTCCCCTCTGCCCGCAGAGGCTGTGCTGGGGCTGGCTCCCAGCTCGGAGCAGCCCTGGGCTTCAGGCAGCATAATCACCACCCATGGGAACCCCCTGCCAGCGTGTGGGGAACCGTGACCCCGGTGTCGAGTGGGGAGCGATCTCTGGGCCCCACCCTGCCCAGACAATCAGGGCCCCTCACTCACCAATCTGCAGTGGCTGGAACACATCCACCTGGTTGGGCTCTGGTAGAGGTCTGACTTCCTGGGGAGCCCCAACCTCCTCCTGCCAGGCCAGTCTAGGTTGGATGGGGGGTCTCTCTGCCATTTTGCAGTCAAAGGCAAGGACTAGGGATGGAGAAGGTGGACGCTTCAGCAAAACTCCTTGGTGTTGCAGGTCTGCCAGAGGCAGCGATGGAAGGTGTGGGATGCGCCCGAGTGCTCCTCGTCGGGGAAAGACGTGAGCTGTGCTCAGGAGCTCCTTGCTCCAAGTCTGCCAGGGGCAGCAGAAAGTCTGCTGGGGGCAGCTAGAGTTATGTTGTGGTTGGACTCGATGATCTTAAGAGTCGCTTCCAACCAAAAAGATTCTCTGATTCTCCAAAAGACTGGGGCTACGCTCGGGGGCTCTCGCCAGCTCCGTGCTCGCACCCTGTCCCGTCACCGTCCTGTCGGACAGTGTGGGCTGGGCCCGCAGCTGCGCTGAGCACATGCAGGGCAGTGGGTGTCACAGTGTGAGGTCACAAAGGGCCCCACTGTGACCCTACGCCTGGGGAGCGAGGGGCAGCATGTCCAGTTGGGAGGCACAGGCCAGTTCAGCCCTGGGCACCTGGGTGCTCTCAGGTGTCTCCAGGTCCCCCTTTGCCCTCCTGTCCCCTCGGGACTGCGCTGTTGCCCTGTGCTATGTTCCAGAGCCCCGTGTTCACCTGCTGGTTGATCTGAACAGCAGTGAAGCTGCTCCTTTAGTGGGTTTGTAGAGATTTCTAGGAAACTCCAAGGGAGGGCAGCAGAGGGGATGGGCTTTGTGTGCTTTCTCACCGCTTACAGAAGCTCTCAGTGGCTTGAGGATAAACTGACCATATAACCAAGTGACAAACTGTTGGAGCGGGCAGAGCACAAAAGGAGGAATCCAGGTGGTGGGGGGTGAAAAAAGTGAAAAGTCTGAGGTACTAAATGCCTTCTTCGCCTCAGTCTTTAACAGTCAGAACAGTTGTGCTCCAGGTACCCAGCCCCTTGAAGCAGAAGACAGACATGGGGAACAGAGTGAAGCCCCAATGATCCAAGGAGAAATGGTTGGCAACCTGCTACACCACTTGGAAACCCACAAGTCTGTGGGGCCAGATGGGATACACCCAAGGGTTCTGAGGGAACTGGCGGAGGGGATCACTGAGCCACTTTCCGTTATTTACCTGCAGGAGGACAAGAGACACAGAGAATATCACTTCTTTCCCTTATTAAATTAATCAGTGGCCACACAGTGTCTTTGTTTCTCGTTTAACTGTTCCTGCAGTAGTAACAACTCATTATGGGGCCCTTGAATTGCCTTACAGGTCTGGGCTGAGTTTTGATCTGGACTATTACTGGGCCTGGAGGCTGCTGTCCTTGCAGACCAGATGAACTAACTCCTGCCACCCTGCCTGGCAGTTCATTCCATCCGTGTCACAGCTCTGTCTGCAGCACTGACAGCTCAAGCTCCCCAGTCAGGTCCCTGGCTCAGGACATGGCCTCACATCTGGGCTGAGCCACCCTAGCTGTGGCACCAGCCCAGTTCTGACCTGCACAAGAAACCTGGTACCAAGTGTCCAAGAGCCCATGTGTGCAAAGGCTTTGCTGCAGAGCACACACATGACATGGCCAAAAACTAATGAATGCCTCTCTAGACCTGGGAGTGTAAAACCAGAACAAAATGCCTGAAGTCATTCAACTGAAGATATTCCTCCCCCAGGTTAGAGAAATTAGATCCTTTGCTGTAACATTCATGGTGTCCTGTCTATAGACAGGAAGGGAAAAGATCATTCTCATCCCAATTTGTGTTTTAATAGAAAGAATACAATGCTGGTGAGAAGTGTCTGTGCAGAGAAGAGAGAATCAACATCACTGATTACTTGAAGCTGTTTGAAAGGATGTGTCCTTGGAGCGCCAGGGACACCTGGAAGGAGCCCAGAGGGGACAGAGAAAGGGACATCATGGGCTGCTCCTGTGCTGCTGAGCTGGGCTGGGCTCCTGGGTCACAGGGAGCTCATGGCAGCGGCAGCGCTGCAGAGAGACAGCTCTGCCCAGGAGGAGCTCCTCTGCACACGCAGCAGGGCTGAGGGCTTTGCCTGCAGCACCGAGGGCACAGGAGACAGGCAGAGAGAGGTTAAAGACAACATGGGGTGGGAGGATGCCGAGAGATCACTGGGAGAGAAATCTTCACAGATATTATCCTGTGGCTGCAGGACATTCATCTGCAAATCTTGGCAGAATCTCTGATAGCTGTCACACTGCAGAGCCTATAAGAGACGTAAGGACAACTCTTAGTGATTCCCTGATGCAGAGGAGAGGATGTGCTGCAGAGCAGGGATTGCCTTCTGCACTGTCAGAGTGACAAGACGTGAATGCTGCGTTCTCCTCAGGATGGCTGTGGGGTGTAAATGTAAATGTGCAGGCAGGGGTGCCCAGGGCTGTCCTGCAGAGCAGGGTCCCTGCACCCCAGGGCTGTGCCGGGCAGGGACTCTGCCGCCTGCCAGGGTCAGCGCTCAGCCTGCCCGGGAGAGCCCAGCAACACTGAGTCCGGAGTGTCCTTGGCTGGGAGGGCAGAGCTGAGATCCTGTTCATGTACAATGAGAGCGGTCAGTGGTTTGTAGATCAGCCCTTGGAAACCGTATTGCTCTGCTCTCAGCGGTGTCCAGTTTCTGCTCAGGGGAACATCTGGGGCTGATCATCCTCCAGCTCAAAGAGGTGCCGGCACAGGGCAGCTGAGACCAGGACTGATGGACAGACCAGCTGTCCCCACTCTGCACTAAGGGACAGTCCCTTTGTCTGTCAGCACCCAAAAGGTTTCACTTGCAGTGAAAGCATCGTTAAGGCATTTTTGCCTTAACAAACAAACAAACAAACAAACAAAACCTCCTCAGCCGTGGTGGGGCAGTTAGAATAAAATAAACAGAACAAGATCTCTACAGCTCTGCTCTGCCATTAAGTGAAATGGGAGAGACTGTGCTCAAATGGACTTTGATATCACAAGTTGATATAATCTGAGACCACCCCGTTTCTCTATTTTCCTGTTGCTGTAGGGCAGACCTGCATTCAGTATAATCCACAACAAAGATGCCTCTTCCCAATGACACCGTCAGCCAGCACCAACCACAGCTCATGAAAGGGACCTGAACAGGGTAAGTCAGTCTAGGGGATTTCCATGAGAACTGGAACACATTTTGCTCAGAGAACTCTGCCCTAATTTCTCACTGCCTTTTCCTCATTGGACAGGTCCCCATGACCAGAAACAGCAAATGTCCAACAGCAGCTCCATCACCCAGTTCCTCCTCCTGCCGTTCACAGACACACAGGAGCTGCAGCTCTTGCACTTCTGGCTCTTCCTGGGCATCTACCTGGCTGCCCTCCTGGGCAACGGCCTCATCATCACCACCATAGCCTGTGACCAGCACCTGCACACCCTCATGTACTTCTTCCTGCTCAACCTCTCCGTCATTGACCTGGGCTCCATCTCCACTACTCTCCCCAAATCCATGGCCAATTCCCTCTGGCAGACCAGGGTCATCTCCTATGCAGGATGTGCTGCACAGGTCTTTCTCTTTGTCTTTTGCCTTTCAGCAGAGTTTTTTCTTCTCACCATCATGGCCTATGACCGCTACGTTGCCATCTGCAAACCCCTGCACTACGGGACCCTCCTGGGCAACAGAGCTTGTGTCCACATGGCAGCAGCTGCCTGGGCCACTGGGTTCCTCTATTCTCTGCTGCACAAGGCCAATACATTTTCACTGCCACTTTGCCAAGGTAATACCATTGGACAGTTCTTCTGTGAAGTTTCCCAGATCCTCAAGCTCTCCTGATCAGATGCCTACCTCAGGGAATTTAAACTTCTTGTTTTCAGTACTTTTGTCTTTTTAGGATGTTTTGTGTTCATTGTGCTGTCTTATGTGCAGATCTTCAGGGCCGTGCTGATGATCCCCTCTGAGCAGGGATGGCACTAAGCCTTTTCCACCTGCCTTCCTCACCTGGTCGTGGTCTCCCTGTTTGTCAGCACTGGCATGTTTGCCTGCCTGAAGTCCCCTTCCATCTCTTTGCCATCCCTGGATCTAGTGGTGGCAGTTCTGTACTCATTGGTGCCTCCAACATTGAACCCCCTCATCTACAGCATGAGAAACCAGGAGCTCCAGAATGCAGTGTGGAAACTGATGCTTGGATGACTTCCAGAAGCTCTAGACCGTGCATCTGTTTCAATATATGACTCATAATTTAACTCATTACAGGTCCATCCTTTCTCATTAGTTTGTTATTGTTGTCATCAGTTTTATGTTTGCGTTGTCTTTTGTTCTGCCTTTTTTTTTTTTTTTTAAACTTTAATAATGTTATCCACAAAGGAATGTGGACAACCCATTTCAACTTCATTATCTACTTCACTAGTGTGACCCTGTGACTATGTGAACATGGGGCTCTACTCTATTTTTAGTTAAAAAAAAAAAGAAATGTACCTGCAATGACTTGTTTTTCTGACTGATACCCAAGTATCTACAAAAGAACCAAAACTCCTTCCTTGCAAGTTCCCTACCAAGTGCAAGGGGACAAGAGGGACCTAAAACCTTCCACAGCAAAAATGCAATGGGGCAGTCCTGGAGGTGCCCTCCTACCAGGAATGGGGAATGTTCCCATCCCTTAGAAAATCCTTCTTTCCCTCATGGCCTGCATGGTGTTTTTGTTTGGGAAAACCCTCATTATCGTGCAGGTGGTGGCAAACCAGCATTTGCACATCCCCATGGACTTCTTCTTGGGACATTTGTTCTCCCTGGAGACCTCCTGCATATCCACTCCCCTATCCCAGCTGATGGGCAGCTTTGTGGCTTGGGACAGCACCATCCCTGCTCATCACTGTGTTAGTGCTATTTCCTGCACCTTGTCCTTGTACAGAGCGCTCACTACTGGTGACCACATCCTGCGATCAGTACTGGGCTATGTGTCATTCCCTGCCCTGTACGAGACTCATGACCTGGGACGTCTGTCTCCAGTGGGCAGACACACTAGGGGCTCCTCTGTCATCTACAGGAATTGTTTCAGTCATGTTCTGGGTACAGTTCTGTGGCCCCAGCAGAGCTGACCACTTCTATGATTCACCACATTGCTGGAGCTCTCATGCAGTGACACCGTGACACTCAGGCTCTCTCCATTCCCATTCTCCTCTTGCTGTTCACATGGTTATCCTCTGTGTGTATTAGATCTCCGTGGGTAGGCAGAAGACATTCTCCATCTGTTCCTTTCTCCTCACCAATGCTGCTGTTTTCCACAACACCCTCATCCTTGTTTCTGTGATGCCCAGAACAACACTCTTGAATAGTTTAACAAACCCCATCCTCATGCTCCTTTTCAATCCCCCCATCTACAGCCTGAGGAGCAGAAAGTTTGCAGAGAGGGAGACACTTAAAAAATGCTCAGGAAAGCTGTGAGTGGCACAGAGGCCCCATTGGAGTCATGGGCACACAGGAAGAATTCACTTCTGATTCTCTTCTAAACAGTGCCTGATGAGCTAGACAGGTGTTTACTGTGCCCCTGGCACTCCCCTGGAACTGTAAGATATGGAGAAAACTTTTGGTGTAGGAAGGGCCAGAGAGGTGCTATTAGAGCTGGCTGCAGTCATTGTGAGATGTCTCTCAAAGATCTTGGAAAAATCCGGAGAGAGCAGGGAGATTCCAAGATCCTCGGAAAAGGCAAATAACAAACCCAGCTTCCAGAAGGACAAGAAAGAAGACTGGGACTATTGCATGTAGATCAGCTTCACCTCAGTCCCTGGGGAGGTGATGAGGCAAATGCTCTTGCAACCATCTCCAGGCCATTGAAGCACAAGAAAGGGATGGCTGAGGCCATTGAAGGACAGGAAAGGGACGGCTGAAACCGCGTGAGAGGAGAAAGAAGGGCATGTTGTGTACCTGGACTTTTGCCAGTCCTTGGATGTGGTATCCCAAAGTCTTAGAGCAGGTTTCTGATGTCTGAACTGAAGATCTGGATGATGCGATGGGAGGGAAGTTGGCTGGCTGATCAGGAACAAATGCCATCAGCAGTACTGATGGGGACAGATACTATCAGCATCCCTCAGTGACCACAAAAATTTCACAAAAATGGCTTAAGAGCCTAGCAATGCTGGAAATGAAGACTTTTTCAGCTATTTCATAGAGATTGTTGTTTGTTTGTTTGTTTTTTCTGCACAGGTTTGTATAAAATTTACATTTTAGGCTTGATTCAGTTATCCACACAGAGGTCTCCACTGTCTCCAAGATACTCTGGGTAACTGAGGCACCCAGGAGGGAAAGATAAGCCAGGATCCCTTCTGGTTCATGCACTGGTTTGCAGGCATGGTACCTCTGGGGTGGTGCAGGGCTTGACCTTCCTCCGGTGCTGCTGGATGGGCTGTGAAGAGGCCCCTCCAGCACAGAAGTACAATGAGTCCCTTTGGGTGCTGGCTGAGAAGTCACTTCTGACTGGTCAGCACAGGGGACAGAGACACTCTGAGGTCATGAAGGTCATCAGAAAGCTTCCCCCAACAAGATGACACATGTAGGGAGGTCAGGGGAAACCTGTGCAAGAGAGATGGGAGATTTGGGGGAAGGGAGAGAGACTTTGCCAAAAGACATGAAAGAAAAGGTAAAATGGTTTTTGGTGATGTTCTTGTGAAAACAGACTGTGAAAACATTTCTGTTTAGCCCCTTGTCATGGTTTAACCCGAGCTAGCAATCACAACCACGATAGCTGCTTGCTCACTCCCACCCCCCACCCCCAAATAGGGGAGAGAATCGAAAGAGAAGGGAGAAACTCCTGGATTGAGATAAACACAGTTTAATAAAATAACAAAATAATACTAATATACCACCATGGCTAGTAACACATATAAAATGGAAAATGGCATATAAAATAAGATACTCAATGCAATCATGCATCATGGAGTTCCTCACAAACTCCACCTGCACCAAGCAGCCGGTCCAAGAAAGAGAGCGAGCAGCCTGGTCATGAACACCTGATCCCAGGGGAAGAGGGAAAAGTGCAGAAAGGCCCAGAGGTCATTGCAAAATGGTAAAATGGCAAAAGGTCAGACCAAAACAAACTTCCAAATGGAACTCCACCGAAACACAGCAGAACTGAAACAGGTCTCGATTTCTGCATCCAGAAAACCCTGCCCTCCTTCAGCATGAAGCCTGATGCTGATATCATGGAATATTCTCATTGGTCAGTCTGGCTGTCAGTCAAGCTCTGTCCCCTCCATGCTTCCCTTCCCAGCTGCTTCGCACCTGTGGGCACAGAGCTCAGAAAGCCCTTGGCTCCCAGACAGCAACTAAGATAATAGGCTCTTGTATTCTCTTTGTTCCACTTCAAAACCACTGGAAAGTTACTTGGAGAAAAACATTATCTCTGTCCCGGGGTGTTATCTGATTTTTCCCAAACTAAATCCAAACAATGACCATGCTAGCTGCAAAAAAGTTTCTAACTGCATGAAGAAAATTAACTCAGTGTCAGTCAAACCAACACAATGAGATTTGAGCAACCTTTTCTAGAGGAATATGTGGGTCAGGGGGGCTGGAACTAGATGATCTTTAAGGTCTCTTCCAACTCAAACCATTCTGTGATTCTAAGGGAAGAGGGAGATGTGTTTCATTATCCTCTCCACAAGATAGAATACCTACCCCGACACAGTAAAGACATCAATACCAGGGCAAAGAGCGTAGACTTTGTTTGTATTAACATGTTCCCAAGCTCAGCAAAATCAGGAGATAAGTAGCACAGACAGAAAACTCAGTGACCTGCGCAGACATTCTCCACCAAATAGCTACTATAACTGTAGCACCATTAATACAAAACTGCCCTTGTCTCATGCCCCACATTGGGCACAAAAAGGAATGTAATGGGTTAACCTGGCTGCCACGGTTTAGTTCCACCAAACCACTCAATTGCTCCCCTGCTCGAGAGGACAAGGGGAAGAAAAATTCATTGTTTGAGATAAAGGCAGTTTAATAAAGAAAAGCACAGATTGCCTGTGGAAGCAAAAGGATTTCTTCTCTGCTTGCCATCAGCAGGTGATGTCCAACTCTTTCCCGGGAAACTGAGCATCAGTTCACGTAGCAGTTGCTTCAGAAGGCAAATGCCTTAATTATGAATCCTCCCTGCACACCTCGGCCCTTCTCATGGCTTTTATTGCTGAGCATCACAAGAGGACAAGCAAGCTCCAGCTGGTCTGACTGTACTGACTGACTTCCATGGTCATGGGGAACCCGAGAACATTCCCTGCTGTCGTCAGGGGAAGACTCAGAGGGGAAGACACCACAACAACATTCGGGTTTCCACTCTCCTGAATGGGAGTTCAGGAGGTCTCACGTCTGACCTCCTCCTCACAGCACATTCAGCTGTGGAGTGAGACCACGTTGCTCAAGGCTTTACCATGTGGGGGCTGGAAAACATCCAAGGACAGAGACAGCACAACAAAGCTGGGGAAGCTGCTCCAATGCTTTGAAGCCTTCACTGAGAAGGATATTTTCCTTATCTGCAGCCTGAACCTTCCTTATTTCAGCATTTGATTGTTTTCTATTTTCCTCCTGCCGAGCATGGCCATGACAAGACTGGCTCCACCTTCTGGAAAAACTTCCCCGCAGGGACAGAGAGGCTGTTACAAGATGCCCAAAGCCTTCTCTTCTCCAGGCTGAACAAGGCCCTTTCCCTCAGTTTCTCCTCCCAGCATGTGTCCCGGTCCCTGAGCATCTTAGCAGCCCTCCACCGACCTCTCTCCCAGTTATCAACATCTTCAGGAGTTAGTCTATGCCAGGTGCAGGACCTGCCCTTTATCCTTCCCTGTCGTGATGTTCCTGACAGGACAGCCCTCCTGCCTATGAGGTTTCCCAATTTAGCATCATCAACAAATGTGGTGAGAGTTGTCTCCTCAAGGTCACAGATTATTAAAGTATTAAACTGCCCAGGTCTCAGCAGAGTCCCCTGTGCTGCCCTACAAGCCCCCAGTAAGTCCCAGTGGTCTCGAGGTTGGGCATGAGACCCCTTCACCACGGCTCTGTCAGCCTCATATCCAACTGTTTTCACTCATCTGTTTGTCAACCCATCCAACTGTAATGGCCTACCTCGGGTACAAGAACATTGAGGGACACCATGCCAAGAGCCTTGCTGAAGCTGAGGTAAATGACATCCACTGTTCTGCCCTCACGCAGAAATGCAGTTACTTCATCATGAAGCCAATCAAGTTTGTGAGACATTAATTACCCTTGCTAAGTCCATGCTGATGGCTTTCGAACACATTTTTCTCTAGTAGGTGCCCAGAAATGTCACCCAAGAGGACACATTAGACAGGTCACTCCTCACCAAAGTGTTCTTGTGCAGCTTGCGGTTCCCTGGCTGGCACTTTTGGCTGCAACATTGGGTCTTTCTCACTCACAAGAGACCTCTACCAATCCTGTGACCTTTCAAAAGGGATGTTCCAAAGATGTGTTGATCTCCTGCAACATCCTTGCCACTATTGTGCCTGTTATATGGTGTATTTAATTTCTGTGATCTTTCACCTATTTTCACCTGTCCTGATAAAATGACTGTTTCTAAAGTCCCATTTTCAGTTGCAGACTCTCTACACAATGACCCTTTTCATTATTCTCCAGTTTTCTCTTTCTCTTATTCTTTATTCATTCAGATTGCTCTCAACTCGCCAGCTGCTGTTTTGAACTTCAGGTAGTTAAATGTTTGCCTGTTTTGCAGTAGTCTAATTGTCTCCTTAGTCAACTCTTTAATTATGTTTGTATCTTTATTCTTTTGTCTGCTTACCTAAAACATTTCTCATAAGATTATCCCTTGTTGAAAGACAACCTCATTAAAGGCAGCTTGTACTTAACTTATGGTGGAGGAGTGTGTTTTATTATTTTTGAAGCTTAATTGTGCTTCACTTTTCTTTGTTTGTAATTAGGAAAAAAATCATTTGGTGTCTCTGTGTAGCCAGTTTTCTAGGAAGAACATTTGGGAGATGATGGAAAGGAGTTGTAACATCCAGTTGCAGAGAAATGTGGACAAATCTGATGTAACGAAAAGTAAGAACAAGTCCCAGGGGGCAACGAGAGAAAGGGTAAGGTTGGGCAGGTGAGGAGGAGCGTTGTCCATACCATGTTGGACCTCAAGGGACCGCTTTTCCTACCTGTCCAGACCTACTGATGAGACATTCTGGATCATTATCAACCACAGAACGCTACTATCACCTCTTCACTGAACTGAAAAGGAACATAATATGCCCTTCAAAATACAGAATAATTTCTGCTAGGTGATTTTGAAATCTTCCTTCTTAGCTACATTATGAAACAGCTCAAATTAGTCTTTAAGACTTGAAGAAAATTACAGAAAGGGAAATAGTTAATTAATACTTCCTGTATTTTAATGAGCCCCATGGTGTATTTGGCCCTTAGTCCATGAACTACAGATACTGAGAGGAGGCTGAACAAATCGCTCAGGAGGTGGAAGTCAGAAGCGCAACTCAAAGTACCTTGAAACATTGATTGACCCCACTGAGGGTCATTATTGACAAAGACTCTCCACGGACTCGTTAGAGAAGATAATTGAAGGTTGTGATTGCAGGTAGGAAAAGGCACTGTACAGGTCGTTCTGCTATGGAGAAAATCCTTAGTTTGTTTTACCAGCTAAAGGCCAAACCCTGACCCCAGGCCTTGGGAAGGCAGATCCCTCATGCCTGGCTCAGGCTCTTCCTGGAGCAGTGGGGTGTGAGTTTGAGCCAGGCCAAGTGTAGGAAACTGTACAACCCCTCCCGGCTTCCCCAAAAAGGGACAACGAGAAATCAAAGTCCAGAGCCTCAAAACAGAGTTTATCCTGGTAGGTCTTAGAGACAGATACAACTGCCATAGCCAGGGGGACAAAGACCTCGGTCCTGTGTGGCCTTTCAGCCTCACCAGAGCCCTTGGCCATGTCTACTTCATGTTTGCTGATACTGTCCCCTTCAGGCACCTTTGTCCCTTCAGGCTGTTGACATCCATCTTGCTTTCCTACCTAGCTCTCATCCCAGCATTTCCACACTTTCACTGATGTCTCTCCACCCTGTCTGGTCTTTCCTTGAAGCACAAAGCCATGGGCTGATCCAGACTCCCTCTGCGTGACCTCTTGTACCACAGCACTGCCCTTGGACTGAGATGTCTTTTTCTGAACCACCAATCTGAACCTTCCAAGTTGCAATTTGTGGAGGTTTCCTTCTCTTCCTACTACCAAGAAAAGCTCTGCTATCTCTGAAACCACCCTTCAAGCTGTTGCAGGCTACTGCTACAGTGCCCTGAGCCTCCATTCACCAGGCTCAAGAAAACCATATTTCTCAGCCTCTCTCAAAGGCTCCAAACCCCATCCTGACAGATCTCTGAAGTTTCTCTGGTTCCTCTCCATTCCTCCAGAACAGAGAGTCCCACACCCAGACACGCTAGCCCAGATGTGGCCACCACAGCGCTGATTCAAAGGGGATGATAATTCTGTTGTTTTTTGGCCATACTCTGCCTAACGCAGCCCCACATGCCCTTGGCCTTACTCATGGTGAGGATGCACCACTGGCTCGTATGGCATCCCTCGTCATGCCCAGCCCCTTCTGCTCAGAGTCACTCCTGAGCTGTTCAGGTCCCAGCCTGCCCTCATGTGTGGGGTTATTCTGCCCCCAGTAAAGGTCTGGCAGCTTCTCCTTCTAAAATTTCATGAGGTTTTTATTGCCCAATCTCAGAATTTTTCAAGGTTCTCCTGGAGTGAAGCTCTGCTTTGCCAGCTGTTAATGAGTCTGTATAGATGGCCTATCAGATTTGTGGTGCGCCTGAAAGATCAGAGTATCAGGCATTACAAGGCACTCCAGATGATAGAAGGAGGTACTAGTTTAATTGAATAGCTGACCAAGGGAGGAATCCCCATGGTCAAAAGCTGAGAAATGAGAATGAGAATACAAAGGAAGCCAAACTCAGGCCAGGGAGGATATCTTGCTGGTAACCAAGAAGCTATGGAAGGCTGTTTTTATGTCTTCCCAAAGCTTCGTCCTCTCCTGGCTATTCACTTTTGAAGTAAAGGTTCACAATGGGCTGCATTAGTAGGAGTGTGGCCAACCAGACACGGGAGTTGTCATCCCCCTTGACTCAGCACTGCCAGATGATTGAGGGAGGTCATTCTTCTTCTCTACTCAGCGCTGCTACAATTTGTCTTGCTTACTTCCCTCAGGGTTTTCTAGACCCTCCACATTGTCCAGTAGTCCTGCTTTGTCTTCTTGTGAAAAACATATCCAGGAGACCATTCTCACTGTGTTGGATCAGGGAATACCTTCTACTTTCCATTAAACCAAAGACTTCTAGTAGGAGTCCATGGTATTCAAAGTCCTCAATGACTACCAGGGCCTAAAACTGTAAGGCTTCCTCCAGCTGTCTAAGGGACAACTCATCCTCTCCCTAACCTTCATCAGGAGGTTCAGTGATCCTGACCAGAACACCATTGTACATGGTGAGTTAGAGGTCCACATAACAGTAAACTAGAGTAGACCCAGGGCTGTGCCCCATGTACAGCTTGGCCTTCAGTCTGTGTTGTGCTGAGCACACAGATCTGCGGGTTGCAGGATAGACTGGGTTGCAACAGAGAAGTCTGCAGGAAGCTCACACCTGCTGCCAATGATTAGGCCAACTGCATGTCCTTATCTTTATGTAAAACTGCAGCAACAAATTCACATGTGAAGACCCCCTTTTACGGCCAGTAGAAATGATGATTTGATTTCTTTCCTTGTAAGAAAACAAAGTGATCAGTGGAGCGAAATGGGATAACCCTTCTAGAGATGAGTTCTGCAAGACGAGCTGCACCATCTGACCAGGCAAAAGTGACCTCACCAGGATCTTCCAAGCCACATGCCATCCAACTCCAGAGACAGAACTGACCTCACAGCCACCTTCACAGTCCCATGCTGCTGGAGTGGCAGTTTCTAAGGCACAGCTGAGCTCAGCACAGCATTCTCACCCATCTCCTCCTTTTGGTTTACAAGCTGATCAGACACAGGTCACCCCACATTCCTTTTCCCACACCCTGAGACTGCTCTGGGACCTCATGTCCTGCCCGCAAGGTGCCAAGCAGCCTAAGTCCAGGTTAGGAAAGGGACTGAAGGTGAGGGATTGAGAGCATGGGAAGGAGGGCTTTGGGTGTTATGCTTTCAGGTTAGGGATTCAGGATTAGAGCTCACCTTCCAGGGTTCAGGATTAGACAAAAGTTTAGCAGGAGGGTTTGGAGCTCTGCTAAAGGTGCCTGGTTAGTGTTTAGGGTATAGGCAGGCTTTGAGTGTTAGGGTTTTGTCAGGGCTGGGGTCAGGGCTAGGCTGAAGGCCAGCATTTTCATGTGAGGGGTAAGTAAGGACAAAGGTATGGTAAGTGTGAGAGGTTAAGGGTTTGGGCTTTGGTTTAGAGGTAAGGTTTGAGGTTAAGGGTTAGAGTATTGGATTCATTTCAAGGCGAGGGGGAGCATTTAGGGGTAGGAAAAAGCTGAAACCTTTGCAGAAAAGAACTCAACACAATCCTTGAATTAGTCTACATTTCCAGCATGCTTAGTTTTTTATGAATTTTCAGATTTTTATTATTATTGTTTTTTATTAACAGCGCTAAGGCCATGTACTAGCAAGTTGATCACATTCTCTTGATTTATGTGAATAATTTTAGGCTTATGAAAACAAATTTTGTTCTGTATTTAGAGTGCAACATTCTCTCTATGTACTTCTGTTTCATTGGCTTTTCTCCATCCTCTTCCTTTACTGTTTTCAAAGAGCTCTCCAAGGGAAAGATTCCTTGCATCATAGATTAACTCAGATTGGAAGAGATCTGAATGTCATCCTGTCTGACTGTGCTGCTTGAGGCAGGTGAACTCGATGGGGTAGCTCAAGGGCTCCCCACAGTTTGCCTTTATCCACAAAGGACCATAAGGTGAGCTCTAACCCATCATACAGGGAGATAATGAAGGTGTTCACAGGTGTTGGCTCAAGTGCAGGTCATTGAGTGATGCCAGCAGTGACTGCCCTCCAGGAGGAGTCCATTCCACTGATGGCATCTGGGCCTGACCATCCAGCCAAACTCCCACACACATTCTCATCTGTATTTTCCATCCAGATATCACCAATATGACTGTGGTAGACCATGTCAAAGGCCTTGTTAAAGTCCAGGTACACAACATTCCCTGCTTTCCCCTCCCATGCAGGTTCTGCACTCTTTTTTGTTTCTTTCAAGTGCCTGGAGATGTCTGGAAGAGCATTTGCCCCATCACTTGCCCAGGGACTGAGGTGAAGCTGCCCAGTCTGTAATTCTACAAATCATCTTCCTTTTTAACCTACTTGAAGACAATTTTGGTGTTTTCTTTCTCAGAGGACCATGGAACCTCCCCAATAGCCACAACTTTTCTGGGGTGTTTGAGAGACAGAGACACCAGCCAGCTCCACCAGCAACTCTCTGCCCCTTCCCACATGAAAGGCTCTCTCTATATCCTGTCCTTCCAGGTGAGTTTCTGGGACACAGCAAATGCTGTCCATGTCCTCTGGGCCTGTTCAGAACACAACAGGAGGTCAACAACTATGATGGTCTCTGTGCGAACCTCAAAGCTTTCCTAACATTCTTTCTCAGTGCTCCATTTCTGCTCAACCTTTCTGGTTCTTGGGCTGCAGGTTGAGCAGGGATGTGAGGATGGTGTAGGAAAAAGGCTTTGTCGAACTGTCTCAGGAGTGCTGTTCTGGCATCATGCAGTCAAGCATGAGAGTGCTGTAGAAAACAGTGGCACTGGTGAGGTGAGAGGGCCAGGTGGAGAAGGTCTTCTGCCTGTCTACACCGGGGTGAAGAGCAGCGATTCATTCACAGGATGCCCATGTGAATGGGATGGGAAAACTGGCTCTAAAATCGTGATTATGAAAACATGAGTGTCACAGTATTACTGCAGGAGATCTCCAGCAATGAAGCAGAATCACAGAAGTTGTTGGCTCCTTTGAGGTCACAGAACTGTGGGGCAAGAATGAAATGTAGGGAATAGAAATCCCCATAGCCAAGGCGCATCTGCCTTCTGGAGACAGACCATCCAGTCCATGACTCTTGCATTCAGGTGGTTATTGGGGAAGTTACTCTCAACATGAAGTGACCTCGATACACTGTCCCACAAGCCTCCATGGCCTCCTCAGCAACCACTGATGGCATTTATGCTCATTCAGGTTCATCTCTCCCAAAACATGATGTGCATGCTCATATCTTGCCTCAATGCAAACCTGGACTTCTGATCTAGTCACTCGGTCTCCTTCCATGGAGGGAAGAACAACCTCTCTCAGCTGTGGTAAGAGGGCACTGACCTACAAGGTGGTTGCAAGGGGCTGGTCTGTGACAATTGTCCTGGGGTAGGTGTCCCATGTTGTCCACGAGCGTGGGCACAGACCAGACCCTGCTCTGCTGGTCTTTCACATCTCTCCCAGGAGGCCTGGCTGTGTGAGGACATTGTTGTGTGCCCCCACCATGCACACCCACACACTTCATCTTTTCACGGGTAGTTTCCTCTCTGGGGCACTTTCCAGTGCAGCTCCTTGCCAGCTCTCCCCACATCCTGCTCTCAATCCAGCCCAGCAGGAAAGCCCAGTCTGGGCAGGCCCTGTAGAGTGAGATGGAAGAAACAGGTCAGTGACAGTGTCTCTCTGGCTGCCACGCTCAGGATGTCCCAATGCCCGTCAGCCTTCAGCACCCTGTGCCAGTCTCGCTCCCCAGGACAGCACCGAGTCCTGGCCCCGGGACTCTTCAGGCAGCTCCTGCTGCCCCATGGACAGGGCAGCCTGCCCCAAACTGGCACCCACGGCAGAAAAGGGTTTCTCTTTCCGTGTCTACACACACACGGTGCCCTGATCTTCTGCTGGGACATCCCATCTCCTCACAGAGCCTTTCCCCAAGGAGAGCACATCTACACTGGCCTGGCCAGATGTTTCTGCACCCTGTTCCCACACTCCACACAGCCCCCGAGCTGGGGCTTTTGCTCTGTGCAGTGAGTGAGCTGTGATGCCCAGGCTGTGGTGACTCTGCAGGGACATACTGGTCAGGTTGAGAGACAGACCCAGCTGATGTTGGTCACTGTCACTGTGACGGCCTCCCGCACAAGCTCTGAGGTGACCATGGAGGGTGCTCTGCCTTATCCACCATCTGCCTGGATGCTGGCCACCAACAACCCAAACCTGAACCACCAGCTCTACATCCCTCGAAAGCCAAACTGGGACCCTGATCTCATCCCACTGAGCCCACAGAAAACACAGAAAACAAAGCCTTTTGAGAGTCTATTCCTTAGGCGTATTCTTGAGAGCAACTTTGGAAGAAGACCTAAGCCTTCGAGCACTGTGCTAAGGAGATCCCCTTGCTGATGGAGATGCTGTTCTGGAGGCAGCTCTGTCACAGAAGTGCCCATTGCCTGTCCCTGCCTGTGGTCACAGGACTGACATGCAGCGGGACTGTAACCAAGGGTCAGGAGTGCTCAGATCTTACACCAACACAAGGGCTCACAGGAGAGTGAGGAAGTGGAAGGAGAACAGCTCTGGAAAGGACAAGGCTGCTGCTCCCTGACAGAGCTGCTGTGCTGAGACTGTTTCCCTTCAGCTCTGCACACAGACACTTTGTATTCAGCTTCGAAAAGGTCTCAGAGGAAGGATCTCAGACAAACAATTCAGTGCAGGGTCCTTTATTTTTTAAAAAAACACAGAGAGCATGGCTTCTCATTTATACAGTCTGTGACTCAAACTATACGTGTAGACAGTGAATTAGAAGTGGAATGAAAAACGGCATTACTTTGTGGGCAATATTATCACAGTTAAAAGAAAGCAAAACCAAATAAGCCTCCCCCAACTTCAAAACCCATCAAAACCTACAAGATATACAAAAGAGAGCCTGGGCTTGTAATGAGTCCTATATCATGAGTGATGTGCAGAAGACAGGAAGTTTATTGCTTTTGAAAAGCATCCAGCCATTAGTTTCCTCAGGGCATCCTTGAGCTCCTGGTTCCTCACACTGTAGATGAGGGGATTTACTGCTGGAGGAACCACCGAGTACAGAAATGACACTGCCAGGTCCAGGGATGGGGATGAGATGGAAGGAGGTTTCAGGTAGGCTAATGCACCAATGCTGATGAACAGAGAAACCACGGCCAGATGAGGGAGGCCGGTGGAAAGAGCTTTGTGCCGACCCTGCTCGGAGGGGATCCTCAGCACGGCCCTGAAGATCTGCACATAGGACAGCACAATGAACACAAACCAGACAAATACTGCTAAGACACTGACCACAATAATCCCCAGTTCCCTGAGAAGAATGTGTGCAGGAAAGCTTGAGTATTTGGGGGATTTCACTGAAGAACTGGTCCAGGGAATTACTTTGGCAAAGTGGTATTGAAAATGTATTGGCTGTGTTCAGAAGAGCATAGAGAAAACAGCTTCCCCAGGCAGCTGCTGCCATGTGGACACAAGCTCTGTTGCCCAGGAGGGTCCCGTAGTGCAGGGGTTTGCAGATGGCAACGTAGCGGTTAGAGGACATGACTGTGAGAAATTAAAACTCTGCTGCAAGAAAAGAGATAAACAGAAAGATCTGTGCAGCACAGCCTTCATATGAAATGGCCCTGGTCTCCCAGAGGGAGTTGCCCATGGCTTTAGGGACAGTGGTGGAGATGCAGCCCAGGTCAAGGAGGGCGAGGTTGACCAGGAAGAAGTACATGGGGGTGTGGAGGTGCTGGTCCCAGGCTATGGTGGTGATGATGAGGCCGTTGCCCAGGAGGGCAGCCAGGTAGATGCCCAGGAAGAGCCAGAAGTGCAAGAGCTACAGCTCCCATGTGGAGGAACTAAATGATGGAGCTGGTATTGGGCATTGGCTGCCTCTGTACATGTGCACCTGTTCACAGAGGAAAAGACAGTGTGCCTCATGCAAGACTGTTGCAGGTTTCTAAATCTCTTCTAATTCAGTTATGAATCTTCAGCTTGATTAACCTTCAAAGGAAGTGTTTTCCCAGGATACATTAATAAACAGAGGTGTTCCTATTGTAAGAACCCCTTTATTTGAATTCGCTAGGTAATACGTACAAACTCAGCAATTGGTCTTTTCAGCTATCTACATGGTTTTCCAGATCATTATAAAATGTACATTTTGGGTCCATGGAGTCTCCTGATTTAAAAGTGAACTTGCTATACTGTGTAACAGGCAAAGGCTCATGTAACTGTGATGCATGTTTAAACACATATCTACAAATTAAATAGGCTAAGATTAATGCTACAATGAATATTAACAAACCTCCTTAAATACGATCATAT
Organism: Nesoenas mayeri; assembly: GCF_963082525.1. Lineage (NCBI taxonomy): Eukaryota > Metazoa > Chordata > Aves > Columbiformes > Columbidae > Nesoenas > Nesoenas mayeri. The sequence goes on from NW_027660014.1 coordinate 310,623, forward strand.
TATGTATAAGATTCTATTTCAGTTCAAGTGCAGTTCATTATGTTTTTCTAAGTTTTAGTGTAAAAGGAGTGATCTTTTCTGATTTCTACCCAGTCTCTGTACTTTTCTTTAATCTAATGTGATGTTTCCTGGAATCGATTCCTTTATGTTTCACAGTGTTAGTTACCAACAGTCCCACACAGAGGCCTCTCCACTGCTCTTTCAGGGTTTATCTTTTCAGGTCCAAGGACAGACTGGACCTCCAGGTCAGAAGGAAGGCACAGGCACAGCCAGTGCCACAGGTGGTTTCTTTTTCCCAAAGAAAACATGTATTGAATGTGCATTTGGTTCCCCAAAATATGCATTTGATTAGTTTTTTCTGTCAAGTTTACTGAATAGTGTCTCCCATACAATATTTCAAAAGGGCTTACTTTTCCTCTTATTCTTTAAGTAATGTGAATTCTCAGTAAATTAATTAGCAATACATTTATACATTTTACATTAATTTCCTGTCACATTTAAGCTGTCTTTTTATAGATTGATTGATTCATTCTTTCTTTCTATCTTTTCACTAGATAGATCCCATCTTGCCCCCAGAAGAGTAAAAATAGTCCATATTATTTCTGCTATAAAAAGGGGAACAGCCAAACCTTGGTATGATTTAATTAAATAATTACTTTACTACTTCTCTAGCTTTGTTGGTCTGGCATGGGAGAGCTTCAGGTCTGTTCTGGTTTGACTGAAAATGAGTTAATTTTCCTCATGCAGTTAGAAAACTTACTTTTTCATAGCTGGCATGGTCATTATTTGCATTTAGTTTGAGAGCAAGAGAGAACAGCCCAGCACAGAGTTGATGTTTGCAATTGCTCTGGTCTGAGAGCCAAGGACACTCTGAGTGCTCTGCCCACAGGTGTGAGGCAGCGAGGAAGGGGGGAGGGACGGGGCAGAGCTTGACTGACATCCAGGCTGACCAATGAGAGTGTTCCGTCCCATTAGCCTCACGCTTCATCTTTAGGAGAGTTGGGATCTTCTGGCCTCTCTCTCTCGGCCATTCTTGCTCTTGGGCTCTTTTATTTCTCTCGTGAGTTCTTCCTTAGTTTTTTTATGGGAGCCAGGGGAGTTCAGTTCGGGACGTTTGATTTGGCCTTTTGCCATTTTGGAGAGGCCTCTGCGCTTTTCTGCATTGTTTCTCTCTTTGGGATCAGCTGTTGGGACCAGGGTGCTGCTTCCTGGGACTGGCTGTGTGCAGACAGAGTTTGTGAGGAACTGCATTGCGTAGCTTTTATCGCTATATTATATATATATTTACTAGCAGTGTATTAGTATTTTTTTATTTTATTAAACTGTGTTTATCAATCCAAGTTTCTCCTTTCCCTTTTGAGGGAAGGCGGTGAGTGAGTGGCTATCGTGGTTTTATTGCCAGCGCATTGAGTCTTTGCATTTTGGTTATTGATACTTTGGTGACTCAAGTGACACATGTGGAACTTGTCTGTCTTTCGGAGGGATACCAGTGCATTGGGCCTTTGCATTTTGGAAGCTTTGTTAGCTTGGGTAACTTTAAAAAAGGGAAAAAGAAAAGAAAAGAAAAAAAAAAAACTAAAAGGAAAAAAGAAAAATAAGGAAATTAGAGAAAAATGAGAAAACACTAAAGAAAAGAGAAAAACAAGAAAACAGTAATTTGATAAAGGTACCTTTAGTGACTTTGTTGTTCATGCATTAGTAATTGTATCGTTGTTTGCATCTATAGTGATTTGTTGCTGTTGTTACTTGTGTCTTCGGTGATTTTCCAGTCCAATACTTACTGTTAACCAACTGTCTCTTTTTGTGATTGTGAAATAGGTAGTGGATAATCGACAGGAGGGATTTGGAAGGAATCCCCTCCCCGCCCTGGGTTGTATTTTGTGACGTTGGAAAGAGATTGTTTGACTCCCTGGGGAACAGCAGCCAGGGAGAATCTGACTGGATTTTGTAATTAATGGAGGCCACTGTAAATAATATGAATATGCTGCACAGATCTAGGTGGGTATACTTTGTGATGTGTAGTATACTAATGCCTTATATATAATATATCACAAGAAGTGTATTTTAAATCATATATTACCTATTGCAAAATGCATGTTACACAACAAATAAGGATACATAGGCATTATATTTATCCCCTTCAGATCCGTTTGTTTTGACCCTTGAACAGGATAATCAGGGAAAGAGATTGAAACACTGTTGTATAGGGCAGATATTGGCAGGGAATATACAGGGAACTTAGATCAAAATTGTCCCTTGGTCGATCCAGGGTGGGATCATAACATTCTTAAATCTAGCGACAGGCTGAATTGTTATTGACAGCGGATTTTATACAGGATTAGGCACACTAAACCTACAGCTATAAATATGCCAAAACTTTTTGAGATTAAAGAGGATTGTAAGGAATCTCCAACTGGGTTTTTAAACCGTCTCAAAGAGACATCTAGTTACAACAAATGATTGAAAAAAGGTTTAATCAGGTAATAGCTATGCAATTACATACTGCTATGGCTATGCACTTATTAAACACGAAGGGGAGATGTGGCAGTGTGCTAAGCCTGTGAGAAACTGTGAGAGTCGACAGTGTGAGAACAAGCGCTAGTGGAAAAATACAAGAAGCAAGTACTGTATGCTATGTGAGACATCAAGGACAGAGGGACTGATACAGGATTGATACATGAAGGACAGAGCGATAGCTTATGACAGACAAAACCTGTGTTTATGGCAGTAACTTTGGTGGGAACACAAAATATATCGTTTATGTAAGGACTCACTTGGCAAATCGGCAAATGCTTGAGCAAGAATCATAGCAAGTATAAATGCAAGCCTGAGTTTGTAATAAATGTCTCTCATTGCACCTTCCCAAAAGTCCATGCCTCATTCACTGCACCCTCACTGGCTGTTTGCTGAAACACAAAGCCATGGGCTGATCCCGACTGCCTCTGGGTGATCTCCTGCACCGCAGCACTGCCTTTCCACTGACGTTTCTTCCTCCTGGATATCCAGAATGCACCTCCCAAGTTGTCCTTTTCAGTTGTTATTTTTTCCCCTCTCCGGCCTCTTCCCACTACCATGGAAAGCTCGACTATCTCAGAAACTGCTCTGCAGGCAGGGACCCCAACCCGTCAGACTTCTTGTGGTCTTTAGCCTGACCAGAGAGAAGTAACCTCACCATGGACTCCTTATGCACCCATGGATGTTGATAGACAGAGTGTTTCCCTTGTCCACACAGATGCAGGAGTCACTGTGTCTCTCTGACCTCCTGCTGCCACTCCAGGAGGCTGGGAGGCACCCCAGCCCTGCCATTTGTCACCCTACTCTGCACTTACATGAGATGCCTCATGGCATAAAGAATGGACATGGGATCTTCTGTTCCAGGAAGCACATCCCAGTGCTACATTCAGGTGGTTCCCCAAAGGATGATACTCTCAACATGAAATCACATCAAGACACTGTCTGTCCCACAGACCTTCATGGAACCCCAAGTAGTAGCTGATGGTGTTTCTACTCACTGGGGTTCATCACCTCAGAAGCACTTTGTGCTTTTGTTTACATCTTGTCTACACAATGCAAACATGGACATCTGACCTACTCGTTAGTTGTGCTGCCAAGGAGGGACAAAGAACCTCTTCAAGCTGAAGTGAGAAGCCAGTGCTGGAAATGGTGGTTGTGAGAGGCCAGTCCATGATGATTGACCTGCAGCAGGTTCTCTAGGGTGTCCAGTGGACATGGGCACAACCACTCAGTGAGAAAGTGATTTACATTATATATGCTATGCAGAAGATATGAGCAGGTTATTGCTTTGGAAAGCAGCCAGTCATCAGTTGCCACACTGAATCCTTGAGCTCCCTGTTCCTCATGCTGTAGATGAGGGGGTTCACTGCTGGAGGCACCACTGAGTACAAAACAGACACCACCAGATCCAGGGATGGGGAGGAGATAGAGGGGGGCTTCAGGTGAGATAATATGACAGTGCTGACAAACAGGAAGACCAGGGCCAGATGAGGGAGGCAGGTGGAAAAGGCTTTGTGCTGTCCCTACTCAGAGGGGATCCTCAGCACGGCCCTGAAGATCTGTACATAGGAGAAGAAAATGAAAACAAAACAGCTGAAGACTACTAAGAAAGAAACCAGGAGAAACCAAACTTCCCTGAGGTAGGTGTCTGAGCAGGAGAGCTTGAGGATCTGGGGGATTTCACAGAAGAACTGGTCCAGGACATGGCCCTTGCAGAGTGGAAGTGAAAACGTATTGGCTGTGTGCAGCAGAGAATAGAGGAACCCAGTGGCCCAGGCAGCTGCTGCCATGTGGACACAAGCTCTGCTGCCCAGGAGGGTCCCGTAGTGCAGGGGTTTGCAGATGACAATGTAGCGGTCATAGGCCATGATGGTGAGGAGCCAATACTCTGCTGAAGCTAAAAAGACAACCAGAAATACTTGGGCAGCACATCCTGCATAGGAGATGGCCCTGGTCTGCCAGAGGGAATTGGCCATGGATTTGGGGAGAGTAGTGGAGATGGAGCCCAGGTCAATGACAGAGAGGTTGAGCAGGAAGAAGTACATGGGGGTGTGGAGGTGCTGGTCCCAGGCTATGGTGGTGATGATGAGGCCGTTGCCCAGGAGGGCAGCCAGGTAGATGCCCAGGAAGAGCCAGAAGTGCAAGAGCTGCAGTTCCCGTGTGTCTGTGAACGGCAGGAGGAGGAACTGGGTGATGGAGCTGCTGTTGGACATTGGCTGCCTCCAAGCACAGGGTACTGTTACAGAAGGAAAAGATAGTGAGATGTTAGGGGAGGCTTCTCTGAGCAAAGTCTAAGCCCTTTCTCATACACCCTCCCCTGCTCCACACCCCCTTGTCCTTTTCCAAACCTTCCCTCAGCTCCGTGTCTGAGCCCTGGGTGGTGCTGGCTGGAGGTGCCGTGAGGAGCAGAGCCTGTGCCCGCTGATGCTGAGGAGTCAGCCATGCTCTGCAGCAGTGGGGTCATGGGAACGGGGGCAGGGGACAGTCCTGGGGTTCAGCTTTGTCACATGCAGCTGCTCCTGGTCCAGAAAAACCTGTCAGCATCTGCACTCCCAGGGATAAGGAAATGAGATGGCAGAAGGTAGTTTTTGAGGTTTGTTTTGTTTACAGCTCCTTCTCCCCTCTCACCCTGGGGGATGTTCTTGGATGTCAGAAACCATCAGCATTTCTGCTGCACTCAGGGAGAACAGAGCGAGTCCTGCAAGGCAAGAGGATGCCTGTGGGTCAGTGCAGAGCGAGGGGAGCTGGTCTGTCCCTCTGTCTTGCTCCAGCTGCCCTGGGCTGGCACCTTTCTGAGATGGAGGGTGATCACACTCCCATGTTACCCTGAAGAGCCACCAGGCACTGCTGGGAGCAGAGGGATCCACCTCAGACCACTACACATCTCACTGTTTTCTAAAGTCTCAGCAGCCCACATTTAGCCCAGGGCAGAAGTAGCTCATTTCACAAACCAAACAGCATTTTCACTGTCACACCATTTCTGTGCTTCTCCTTGAGACTTTCAGATAACACAAAGATGCTATAGGATGGGTTTGCATCCTGGAGGGGAGCTCACAGCTGGGATGGAAACCTCATGCAGATAGCCAAGTGTGTTAATGCTGGCATTTGATTCAGGGAGATTCAACCCCACAGACTTCATTGCCCACACCCCACAGGTCAGAGCAAAGCTGGGACATGTGTGCCCATGGACACACCTGCAGGAAAGGACCCACAAGATCAGGCTGTGACTCTGCAGCTGAAACTGCCATCCCCAGAGAGCCTGACAGCAAGAACAAGATCCCAACAGCAGTGACCCAGAGCAGGGGAGCAAGAAGGAAAATGTGGTGAGGGTGGGTGTGAGAGAGGCCAGGGCAGAGGCAGCCGGGCACTCAGACAGCGTCACCCTTCCCCAGCTGTGCAGCCACCTCCCAGGCACCAACACTGCTGGGCAGCTGCTCTCAGCCCCTGCGCTCTGCAGAGGAACTGGAGCTCTGGCTGCACAGGAGCTGCTTCATGCCTTGGAGCCCCCGGCCCTGAGGGCAGAGGCTTTGCTGGGTGGGACAGGAGGCCAGGGGGCTGCTCACAGGAGGGATCTGACCTGCAGGGGGTCACAGGGACTTTTCTCTCTTCTCCCTCCCATAACAATTCCGGTTTTGGTTTCGTCTCATTTCTGATCATTTCCCTGCTGCCTGGAGATTCAACCCTGGGAGGTGTTTCCCTGTCCATGTCTGTTCCCTGTCAGTGCTCACAGACCATCCCCCTCTCTGTGCCCTCCCCATGGCCCTACAGATCCTGCCTGTTCACAGGGCACTGCCTGGGGGCATCTTCCTGTCTGCAGGCTGGAAAATAGGACAGGTCAGACTAAGGCTGATGGGTCCAGCCAAGGTGATGCAGGTGCTGTGCACAGCAGGGGGGTGGGGAAGGGGTGTCATGAGCCTTCTGGAAGATGTACTGATCACTCACAGTTGCAGTTCAGGAGTCTCAGTGACTTGTTTAAGCATGAGAGCTCATTTTCATTTTAGCCTTTCCTGCACCCCACACTGCTTGGGAGAGGAAACTGAAAAGACAGGCTCAGGAAAGCTCCTTATTTGTCTGCTAATCCTTACATTGATCTTGTCATTGGGGCATCGCCTTAGAGAAATCCTGCAGGTGATCTGGAGCTGTGAGCAGCCCTGACCCACACAGCACCCTCTCCACAGTAGAAGCACCTTTCCTGCCCTTATTGGGGATGCTCCTTCCCCTCACAGCTTCTCCCCACAGCATCATGGGGATCTCCCCCAGACAGGGACCCTGCTCTGCAGGACAGCCCTGGGCATCCCTGGGTGCTCCCGCTGCAGTCACCCTCAGCAGAAGTTGTCGTCATTCCCTGTCCCTCTGACAGTGCAGCAGGGAAGCCCTGCTCTGGTATGTGTTCCTCTCCTCAACAACAGAGATACTGTGAGAGAGACCTGACAGATCCTATAGATCATAGAATGTACCAGCTTAAGGTCTCCCTCCAGGAAATGCAGCTGCATTGTCCTACAGCCAGAGACTTACCGTGTTAGAACTGTGACTTGTCTCATTGAATCCTCAGCAATAAACCACCCCACATTGCCTTTCCCCTCTCTGTGCCTGGCTCCTGTGCCCTTGGTGCTGCAGGCAGAGCCCTCAGCCCTGCTGCGTGTGCAGAGGAGCTGCTCCTGGGCAGAGCTGTCTCTCTGCAGCGCTGCCGCTGCCATGAGCTCCCTGTGTCCCAGGAGCCCAGCCCAGCTCAGCAGCACAGGAGCAGCCCATGATGTCCCTTTCTCTGTCCCCTCTGGGCTCCCTTCAGGTGTCTCTGGGGCTCCAGTGGCACAGCTTTGAAGTTGAAGTAATCAGTGATGTTGATTCTCTCTCCTCTTCAGAGACACTTCTTTCCAGCATTGTATTTTTCATTTAAAAAATAAAATCGGTATGAGAATCATATTTTCTTGTCCCATCATTAGACAGGACACCAGGAATATTACAGCAAAGTATCTAATTTCTCCAAGCTAAGGGAGGAATATCTTCAGTTGAATGACTTTAGGCATTTTGTTCTGGTTTTACACTCCTAGGTCTAGAGAGACATTCATTAGTTTTTGGCCATGTCATGTCTGTGCTCTGCAGCAGAGCCTTTGCCCACATGGGCTCTTGGACACTTGGTACCAGGTTTCTTGTGCAGGTCAGAGCTGGGCTGGTGCCACAGCTGGGGTGGCTCAGCCCAGATGTGAGGCCATGTCCTGAGCCAGGGACCTGACTGGGGAGCTTGAGCTGTCAGTGCTGCAGACAGAGCTGTGACACGGATGGAATGAACTACCAGGCAGGGTGGCAGAAGTGAGTTCATCTGGTCTGCAAGGACAGGAGCCACAGTCCAGATCAAAACCCAGTCTAAACATGTAAAGAGGTTTACGCAGGGTGGATTGTGCCTGTCCATCCTCTTTGCTTTCTGTGAGGAAACGACAGGGTTGCTGGATGTGGGGACAATAGTTATGGTATTTCACTTGCAAGTCAGCAAGGCATCCATCATCATCCCCTGCAATATTCATGTGTCCAAGGTAGGACATTATGGTCTGCTTTGATGTTTAAGTAAATGGCTATAAAGCAAGCTGGATGGTTGGGCTTAGAAGGACAGTAGGTAAAAGGAGAAACTTTCCAGTCATGAGGACAGTCCAGCACTGGAAGCTGTTTCCCAGGAGTGCGCACCCACTCTGTCCCAGAAAGTGATCAAGATGTGTTTGGATAAAGCCCTGAGCAATCTGGTCTGACCCTGCTGTGAGCAGGAGGTTGGTCAAGACACCTCCTGAGCTCCCTTTGAGCCTGAATGACGCTGTCCTTCCTTCTCCTTCATGTTTTCCATTTAGGGACAGCTCTCAGGTGCTCCCTGAGCACACGAATAATTCAGAGAAGGTCTAGGGCTGCACACAAGTGCCCCCAAACAGCCCTGACCACAACTTTTGCATCCTTTTTCTTTTGCCCTGACCCAAAATCTTCTTTTTTGTTGTCCTAATGCCTTTCCAGAAAGAACTGCTCATCTTGTTAACCCTTTCAGAGCAGGTTGTTCAAGAGGTGTCAGCATCCACGTACAGAGTCTGCACAACAACCAGACATCAAATCCATCATTACAGAAATGGAGATGAGGCTCTTGACCAGCTCCTTGCACCGAGCAATTGGCACAACTTGTCTGCTGAGATTCCAGGGAACACCTGAACTTTAGGAAAGCGAGAATTTTTAGTCCTCTCTGAGCATCCTGGTTCATCTCCTGACCCATGTGGTGCTTCAGACTGTGAAGAGAATCAAAACCAACTTCTTGACTGGGGTAGTTCCATTTTACATGGTGCCAAACAGGGCAGATGAGTGGGGCTTAGAACTCCTATCTCTGCTGCACAGTTGGGACTTCAGAGATTAGAAATATAGGGAATGATGTTGTGTCAGTGCACACCACATAAAGATTCTGGCTTCCTTTGTGCCTTTTCACTAAGCTGGGATCTGTTCCTTGGCTTTCTATGGCTACAAAGGAAACAACTCCCCTATGCCACCTGCCCCTCACACCAAAAAAGGAAAGGAGAAAATGTATGGAAGAGGGATGAACTGGGAGAAATTCTGACCAACAGGTGTATTCTTTCAATAATAAAAAAGGTAGAAGTGAGAGAAAGCACTGTTCTAAGAACTTCATACAAGAGGCCAGCTACTGAAACACAATATGTATTTTGAGAAGTGAGAATGACTGCTGGGAGCTTTAGTTCCTCACCATAACCAAGAATACGGAGTGTTCTGTTATGGTTATTAGTGATAGTACCACTATTCAAAAACATCCTTGAAAACGTCGCTGTCATTCCTTGGCTGCAAAGCTCAGCCTGCTCTGTATTTGACAGGACTGCTTCAAACATCTGTGACCCAAGTCTTTTACCCAAGGAAGGGAAAAACTTCCAGTGCAGGCACCAAACCAGTGCCCAAGCTGCCTGGAGAGCCAGGACAGTTGTGCCACACAAGAGCCACCCTGGACAGAAGCTACGGTCAGTGAGAATTGAAATTATTTAAACTCCAATCATAGAATCACAGCATTATAGAATCATTTAGTTTGGAAAAGACACATAAGAACATGGAACTCCAACATAAGAACTCCACATAAGAACTCCAACAATAAACCATATCCCTATGCGCCACATCTGCACATCTTTTCAATACCTCCAGCAATGGAAGCTCCAGTCCTGAGCTGGCAGGACACCATTGGCTGCAGTTGGACATAAGATACTGGTCATGGCTGTGAGTTCAGCCCTCGCTGGCAGAATGTCTCACACCCTCACTGAGGAGGAGCAGGAGACTGGGAGATGGGAGCACATTTCAGTTTCCAGATCCCAGCACAGAGCCCAAATCATCCTGCCCTTGAACACTGCATCCCATTTCCTGAAACGCAAAGCTGGTGGGGCTTCTCTGGATAATCATGTTAAAAGGCATGAAAAGTCCTTCAAATGTTTGTGTAATTTGTCTAGAAATGTCAGTTTTAGATGCTTATATTTAAATATCTGTAAAATAGCACTCTGCATCTCTGGTCGCCCCTCTGGCAATGAGAAGTAAATAGGTATTTGCAATATAAGGCTCCATAAGTCATCCACAAGCACACATCTAAGTGGTTCAGATGAAGGGTGGTCTGGCAAACGTTGCCCTTTGTGTCCCCAGGTGATGGACACTGCTCATGTGCCTCTGCAGAGAGTGGCAGGAGCTGGATCCCCTTCTCCTTCCAGGAGAGACACTGACACAGGGGGAACTCATCAGGGCTTTACAGCATTTCACTCGGCATCAGTTTTGACATATTGGGTGCTGTCCTGTGACTGCCCTTGCTGCACAAATGATCATACAAACACAACCATTTAGTGAAACATGGACATAAAGGGGCTGTTATGGACAAGAAAGCTCCCTATGAACTCTGGAGAGAGAGAGGAAGTTTATAATAAGCACCAGGAAGAACCAAGAAGCTCGAGGCCTCTTATGAAGAGCAGAAGGCCCTGAGTAGCTGTGATTGGCCATGTGTAGGTGTGGGAGGGCATGTCAGGAAGAAGCAATGAGATGGCTGATGGCTTTAGTGAACCCCTACAGCCATGTCTGAACCCAGAAATGGAAAGCAGTTGATGTCTGCAGGTGGAGGAGGAATAGGAGGAAGATTTTCCTGGGAATATGGAAGGAAGAAAGGCCTCTCTTGGGCTAATCATGTATGGCAGTGACATTTCCATCCTGTGGGCATGGCTGTGCCTGTGAGATGGGGAATGGCTGCTGCTGGGGTGGCTGTGCTCAGTCATGGCCTATGAGCTGACCCTGCTCTGCTCCTCTCTTACACTGCCCACCCTTGGATGGACCTCAGGAATCAGCCATGAGCCTGGTGGATACATGAACCTCCTGGAGTGATGGGCTGTGTATCCAAGTAGAGAATTCAAGCAAGTGTGGGACTGGGACATTGAGGTGATTGGTGACCATTGCCAGGTGTATGAAAGAAGCTGGATGAGTTGTGAGGAGCTCACAGGCACTTCCAACTCTACAGAAACCAGAGCCCTGCAGTTAAAGTAACAGCAGCTTACATAAAACCCACCCCCAAAACACAAAACACTCACACTGACCAGAGGAAAAGCCTTGAAAAACATTGGAGAAAAATCTACCAGGTCCCAGGGGTCAAGGCTCAGCCATTCTGGTGATTAAAAAGCATCAAGGACTGACATGGCATCAGAGCCACCTCCACATGGCCCTCACCACCTGGAACCAGTGTCTGCAAGTCTTTCCTTCACCAGCCTCCAGGGACAGGGACCTGCACTGGTTGTTTCCTTCACAGCTGTGTCCGTGATGGCCCTTCATGGGGTCCCAAACACCCTCAGAAACTTGAGTTTTACTTCTGCCTTTCACTTCATTAGAGGATTGTTCATTCTCTCAGTAGCTGCAGTTCAAGATCACGGCAGCAGAGGGCTCACTAACATCGAAAATGCCCTTACAAGCCAAGGCTCTGTGCACCATTTTCCTAAAGGCTTCAAGTCTGCTGTCGGTGATTAGAGAGATTTCAGGAATAGCCAAATAGAGGGTATTTCCATAAGAAATAGGAATAAAGCCAAATTTATTCTATTTCCTTCCCTGATCGCCCTTCCCTCCCTTTCCAGAACATGTGGCATCAGCAGCCTCCAGTTCATAGTGATATGGTGCATCTCCCGATAAAGACTGAATATGTCAGAAAAGTGGGTACCTAAATCACCATGTGAGCGAGGAAACAGGCCAGGACACCTCAAGAGGAGTCACACTCCTCTGGACCAAGAGGTGGGTGTCCCTGGCAATCTCAGGTGCCACAGCACAGCAATACTTGTGTTCAGGGAGCTGGTCAAGTGACCCATCTCCTGTTCTGTAATGGTGTCTGAGTTTGCTCAGGTCACCCCTGACTTGAGGCCCATCCACTGCTGGGTGTTCTCCAGACTCCTGCCTTCAGGAACCAAGTCCTAGGAGACCTTGCTGGTGAAGATGGGGGCAAAGAAACCATGAAGAACCTCAGTCCTGTCTGATTCTACTGTTACGAAGTTCAGCAGCAGACCAACAATCAACCTGTCTATTCTTTTACTGCAAATGAAGCAATGTCAGCTCATCTTGCTTCTCTCATACTGCAACATAGAACGCGTGATTAGCAACATAATTACAATTACATATAATACAGTTAAACCTTACTTACTAAGATCAAACAACTGCCTGCCTATTCTTAAAACCTTAACTCCATTATAACAACCTTATCAACACACTATTTTAATAGATCCAAAATAACCAGACAAGTTAATACAATATATTCTCTTAACTTCCTAAATATCTATAACTGCGCAGTTTATAGAGTAATGTACTTAATACCATCAGCATATGCTAATTATTGAATTAATATCTTAAAACTTATTTTTAAACTTATATTTAACTTATAAACTTATTAACTTATAATCTTATATTTAAACTTATACTTAAAAGACCTATAGCTTAATCTCAACATTTCTTTTAAAACCTTATCAGTTGCTAAATAAAGTTACCATGGTAGAAATATCTTATAGTTTTACCTTATCTATGCATAGATTATCTAATTGTAATATCGCCCTTTTGGAACTCTTACTATCTATTCAAATTAGCATTTTCTATAGAAGGTACCTTATTTGTTTACTAATAAGCTTTTAGACCACTGGGTCTAGGAGCATCTATAACACTGAATAGGACTTCATGGTTTACATTTAAGACAATTCTCACAACTTATCTCCCTCCTGTCCTTCTGCATCTGTTGAATCTTTGTTGTCTTTATTCAGCCATGGCTTGATCCATTTCGCAGGAATCCATTTTGATCCTTGGTCTGTAATGACACAAGCATAACCCTTTCCCCAAGTTATTAATTGGAAAGGACGCTCCCATTCACCAGTAGCTCCATTGCGTATTTTGACCTGACATTGATTTTCTCTAAGGTCTGTCAAGTGTCCTTTTAAGCTTGTTCCATGATGAATCATAGGTGGAATGTCGAACCCTTGTGGAAGGCGTAAAAGGTTCAAGACATATAATGCTTTGCTTAGTCTGTCATGTGGAGTACTACAGTCAGTTCCCCCTTTTTGTTTGTCAAGTTGATGCTTGAGAGTTCGATTCATCCTTTCTACCAAGGCCTGACTAGTAGGAGAATTTGGTATCCCTGTAATATGCTTAACACCCCACAACTGAAAAAAGGTGGCAGTAGCTTTGACGATATAACCAGGTGCGTTGTCTGTCCTGACCTGTGCAGGAACTCCCAAAGCTGCAAAAGCAGAACGTAAATGTCGTTGCACACGTGAACTAGTTTCACCAGTCTAAGCAGTGGCCCATATGGCGAAAGAATATGTATCAATAGATACATATAGATACAAGAAAATGAGCTCGGCGGTTTCCTTCAGCTAAATCGCCTTGAATTGTCAGATGACTACGGATATGTGTTATGAAGTATCGGTGTTGTCTCTCTGCCCCTATCAGCTTGTCTTTCGAAGCAAGGCGCGACGGGTCATTGCGGTCTAAGTTAAGAATAGATGCTTCCTCACAAGCATCAATCCACAGTAGTCAGCTGACGACAATCGTAAGGAGTTAATATTTGCCCATCAAAGAGACTATTAATAAAGCCTTGTGTATATTTTCCATGCAATCCATACTGCTGCACCGCTTTTCTAGCCTCTTTTATCTCCTCCCAACGCAACCCAGCCCACCCAGGACTCTGATTACCCCGTTTGTCTCGCTGGGAAATGACTAGGTATGCACTTGTTATTTCACCTTCTATCATCGCATTTCTGATAATTCCTCGCCGATGTTTTTTAATTTCATAATCATCCATAGAACCCGAACCCCCCAGCGCACCCCCTGCCGCACCCCCCTTCTCATCACCATCAAGATAATCGCCTATCTGAGTGCTGGATTCTTTCAGTAATAGCTGATCTATTTTTTCACACAGTTCTTTTGCCCAGTTGTCTTCTTAGAGAGGTGACAACTGTAGCACATCAACATCTACCCCCAGTTCCAAGACTTTGTCATGTAAACCCAACAAAGAGTGACAATGTGTTGAGTGTTACAAACTACATGATCATGTAGAAGAAATGGACATGATCTTCTGTCAGTAACTCAAGGAGGAAGTCTCCAGTCAATGAGCAGGTTCCTATGGGGAACTGTAATTGCTCTGATATTCACTGGCCTGACAAAGTGGCAAGTGCCAACAGTCCAGAGGATCTTGGGCCAACTGCTTAACATGTCTGCATCATGGGCCAGTGAGAGTGATGCTCACCTGGATCTGGAACTGGGAAACAAGGAAACCCTGGTGAGGGATGTGAACATCGGTGTCCACCTTGCCTGTTGTGACCAGGACACAGGGGGGTCCCAGGCACCAGATGGGAGGGAGGAAGGCCAGCAGCAGAGCACAGGCTGGTGGGCTCCAGAGGAGAAGACCTGGACATAACTGGGGGTCTGATACAGTTGGTGCCATGGAAAGCAGCTCTGAAGGGTGAAGGAGCTCACGAAATCTGATCAGCCTTACAGGACAGCCTGCTCCAAGCACAAGAATGATCTATTTGAGAACCAGTGAAATGAAGCATTTATCTCTTGAGGGTGTTGGTCTGAACCGATGGAGCTGCAGGGCACAAAGGCAGCACACAAGAGGTGGAAGCAGAGGAAGCTGCAAAGGAGGAATTTAGAAACCTTGTCCATGGATGTGGGGATGATGCCAAAGCTGCCCTGGACTTGGTACCTGCAGGGGAGACTGAGGCCAGCAAGATGAGCTGCCATTGCTTCCTTACAGTAAAACAGTAGACATGGTGAACACGGGCCTGCCACTGAACTTCATAAGAGTAGAATCAGACAGGACTGAGGTTCTTCATGGCTTCTTTGTCCCCATCTTCACCAGCAAGGTCTCCTGGGACTTTGTTCCTGAACTCAGGAGCCTGGAGAACACCCAGCAGTGGATGGGCCTCAAGTCAGGGGTGATCTGAGCAAAATCAGACACCATTACAGAAGAGGAGATGGGTCACTTGACCAGCTCCCTGAACACAAGTATCGCTATGCTGTGGCACCTGAGATTGCCAGGAACACCCACCTCTTGGTCCAGAGGAGTGTGACTCCTCTTGAGCTGTCCTGGCCTGTCTCCTTACTTAAGTGGTGCTTTAGGCACCCACTTTTGTGACATATTGTTGTTTCTTCATCAGGAGATGCCCCAGATCAATATGAATTGGAGGTTGCTGCTACCACCTCTTCTGGAAATGGGGAGGAGAGAAAGCATGGAAGGCAACAGAAGAAATGCTGCTGTATTGCTCTTTATTATGGAAATGGTCTTTGTTTGGTTATTCCTGGAATATCTCTAATCATCCACACCACACTTGAAGCCTACGTGTTCCTGGGTGTGGGAACAAGAGGCTGTGCAGCTCCAGCCAAAGGATCTTGAACAGATTATACACAAGTATGTTTTTTATGAGTGTAAGAAGGGATAACCCAGGCCAGTGAGAATGATATCTCGGGTCGGAAAACCACCCTCGTATGTATGATGTGTGAATGTTGGGCCTGGGATTGTGAATGAGTGGGTCGGTACGTTGCCCACAAGATACTCATGGGAACGTGACTGAAAGGAGTCACAGCACGAGGGTGGTAATTGAAAACACTGCCCAACCTCTTGGTCCAGCCCTGCATCTGTAAACACATAAGTTGACAACTGTTAATAAAGGGAGCTCAGCTCTGCCTGGCTCTGCTCTCGCTGCCAACAGGAACCATGTGCCTGTGCGTGTCTGTGTGTGTCTGTATGAATCGTTCTCATCACCGCACCCGGGAATCTCAGCAGACATGTCATGCTGATCCGTGGGTTCAAGGAGCTGGTCAAGAGTCTCGTCACCATTTCTGTAAAGGTGGCTTTGCTGCCTGGCTGATGTGCAGACTCTGTACATGGAGGCTGACACCTCTTGAACAACCTGCACTGAAAGGGTTAACAAGGAGGGTTGTTCTTTCTGCAAGGGTATTAGGACAGTGAAACAGAACCTGTTTTGGGGCCAAATGAAAAGGTGTGCAAAAGATGTGGTCAGGACTGTTCGGGGGCACTTGTAAAGCAGCCCTGCACATGTGAATTATTCCTGTGCTCAGGGAGAACCTGAGAGCTGTCCCTAAATTGAAAACATGAAGGGGATGAAAGGACAGTGTCATTCAGGCTCCAAGGGACCTCAGGAGGCATCCTGACGAACCTCCTGCTCACAGCAGGGTCAGACCAGATTGCTCAGGACTTTATCCAAACACATCTTGGTCACTTTCTGGGACAGAGTGGGTGCGCAGTCCTAGGAAACAGCTTCCAGTGCTGGACTGTCCTCATGACTGGAAAGTTTCTCCCTTTCAAGAGCACCTTTCCAAGCCCAGCCATCCAGATGACTTTTTACCCATCTACTTGCACACTGACACAGACCATAATATCCTACCTTGGACACAAGAATATTGTGGGGGATGATGCTGAATGCCTTGCTGACTTCCAGGTAACAGACCACCACTGCTCTGCCCACGTCTACCACCCTGTCCTTTCCTCACAGAAAGCAAAGAGGATGGACAGGCACAACCTGCCCTGGGCAAACCCCATCACCTTCTCTTTCAGACACCCAGAAATGGGGTCCCAGTGGACATGTTCTGGGGCACAGCCCTTAGTTCCCCTGCTCACCCATTGGCCATTTTGAAAAGTACACACACTGTGTGAGAGCTGCCAGTGGTCAGGGAGTCCCCCCAGTCTCCATGAGCTTTCACAGATGGTGCAGAGTGGCCTCACTGTGACATGGTCCTGCTGTCCCAGCTCCTGGGATGCTGCCCCTGCTGTCCCATAGACTGGAAAGGATTGTGTTAGTTCCAGTGATCCCTGACTTGATCCCCATCCACTGCTGCTTGTTCTCCTTCAGATTCCAGTCTCAAGTCACAGATGCTTGGGAGGCAGCAATTTCTCAGAAGAAAGATTCTTCCATTCAGAGTGCTGGTAGGAAATGTATTTTGCTGAGTAACTGGATACAATTATATATTTTACTATATACTTACCAACACGTAAATATTTTTTTTCCTTATGATCACATAGACAGAAAACACAGATCTGTTGAGATCACTGTCAACATGGCATTCTAAAAAGAGAATAGTTCAATTAACAGTTCAATTATCTTTCTTAGTGCTGTAGGCTTTGCTAGGATAGAAATCTTGAGAACATTTTTTTTTATTATTTTAATGGAGGGAAAAGGAAACCAAATGAAAGATTTCAAGTGAAGACAGTGTCTTCTTTCAACTTTAAGAATCAAACTTTATTGGTGTTTTATTTCTCTATTCTTTGTTTCGAATACTTTAAATATCAGTGTTTTCTCATGAGATCAAAATGAGACTTTTCAGGATGTGCATTAAGAACAAGAGGAGAACTTCTGATCCTCCACTAGATTTGCCTTCTCAGCACTCTCTCTGTTATCTGTGCATCTCATCTCCCCCATCCTCCAGCTATTTCCTCCTGCCCTGACTAAACTGACCATGTCTGAAGTCCCATTTCCAGCAGCTGATCTGCACACAAGCACTTGCGATTGCTCTCTGGGTTTCCCTTCCTCTTACTGTTTGATCACTCAGACACTTGTCAACAACCCAGTTGCTGCTTTCAGCTTCAAGGAGTTAAAAGCTTCCTTCTCTTTCAGTAGTCTGTCTAATTCTGTCTTTACCCAACTCTTCTATTGTGTTTATTTTATAATTGCCTTTCTGTCTAAAACATTTCTTGCATGGTTCTGCCTTGGAGAAGGTGAACCTCAGCGGTGGCCATTAGTCCTTGGGATACAGTTGAGGAGTGTGTTTTCTTTTAATCATGAATCTCATCAGTTTTGCTTTGTTAGTTCAAAAGTAAAGCAAAGTCCCTCTTTGCTGTGTGCACTTGGGTCTCCAAGGAGAGCAGGTGGGAGCTGGTGCAAAGGAGGTGGCACATCAAGCTGCAGACTGCAGGGACATCTGGTGTGAGGAAAAGGGATGCAAGGCCCAGGGGGCCCATGAGAGAAACGATAGGGTTGGGGAGGTGAGGAGCAAGGTTGTCCACACAGTGTCACAGCTCAAGGGACAGCTTCTCCAGCCAGTCCAGACCTCCTCAGGAGAGACCCTGGATCAGCATCAGACAATGCTGCAATCACATCTTCTCCAAACTGAAAAGTATTAAAATACACCCTTTACAATAGAAAGACTTTTTTATCCGAAGCTTTTTGAAATCTTTCTCCATAATTACACAAAGAAAATTCTCTAACTATACAAGATTGGAAGGAAATTACAAGAAGAGACATGGTTTCTTAGAACTTTCTTGAGTGTAATGAGCCCCATGGTGCATTTGGTGCTGAGTCCTTGAACATTACTCAGGTGCTGCGAGGAAATTACAGACCTTTCCAGCAGTCAAAGCCAGAAGAAAAAAGTACTAAGTTCCTTGAAGTATTAATGAGTTCCACTGCGGGCAAGTGCCAGCAAAGCCTCCCCAGGGACTCATTAGAGCAGAGAATTGGAGGCCATGATGGCAGATAAACAAAGGGAAACGTGCAGGCAGCTGAGGTGCTGAGAAAACCCTGGTTTAGTTGGATGAAGCAGAGAGGCCAAGGCCTGACCCCCAGCCCCTGGGAAGGCAGATCCTGTCCCTCACACATTGCTCAGAGCTCTTCCTGGGGCAGGGGGCTGTGGGCTGTGTGGTGCTGAGTGAAGGACAATGGTGTGACAGTTCCCAGCCTTCCTGGGGGTGTGCAAGGAGACCATGAGGTGCCCCAGTGCCTGAGGACAACATGTCTCCTCACAGGGCTTGGTGGCAGAGGCCATTGCCATAGCCAAGGGGACAAAGACTTGGGTTCTCTTGGTGACATCCAGCCTTGCCAGTGCCCTTTGCCATCTCCACCACAGGTTGTCCTACACTGTCCCACAGCTGCTGCTGTTTCCCTGCAGGCTGTAGACACCCATCTCGCTTTCTCCTCTTGCTCTTCATGGAAAAGATTCATGGAATCCTACAATAACACAGGTTGGAAGAGACCTCTAAACACTATCTCTGTCCCACTGACCTTTATGGCACCCCAAGGAATAGCTGACAGTGTTTGTGCTCCCTTGGGTTCATCTCACCACATGCACACAGTGGACATGCACATGATGTGTATGTTTACAACTCATCTGCACAATGAAAACACGGACTTTTGACCTAGTGTTTCATAGAATCTTAGAATGTCCTGAATTGGAAGGACCCACGAGGATCACGGAGTCCAACTCCTGTCCCTGCACAGGATACCCCACAGGTCACCCCGTGTGTCTGAGGACGTTGTCCAGTCTCTTCTTGAACACTGTCAGGTTGGGGCCGTGACACCTCCCTGGGGAGCCTGTTCAGTGTCCAGCACCTCTGGGTCAAGAACCTTTTCCTCATGTCCAACCTGAACCTCCCCTGACACACCCTTCTTCCATTGCCTTGGGTGCTGTCATTGGTCACCACAGAGAAGAGATCAGTACCTTCCCTCCTTCTCCCCCTGTGAGGAAGCTGTAGCCACCATGAGGTCTCCTTTGAGTCTTCATCTCTGATGCTCAGAAACCCCTTGGTTTGCTTTCTGAAGCAGAAAGGAGAAGCCCTGACCTGCAGGCAATGGGAAGGGGGATCCTGTCCCTCACACACGGCTCAGGGCTCTTCCTGGGACCGTGGGATGTGGGTGTGCAAGGCCCAGGGAAGGACAACACTGGGACAACAACTTCCAGCTTCCCCATGGGGCTGCAAGGAGGCACCGAGGCCCCAGTGCCATGAGGACACCATGTCTTCTCCTGGGCCTCAGTGGCAGAGACAACTGCCCTGGCCAAGGGGACAGAGACCTGGGTTCTGTGGGTCCCTTCCAGCCTTACAGAGTCCTTTGCCATCTCCACCACAGGCTGTTCTACACAGTGCTACCCCTGCTCCTCTTTCCCTGCAGGCTGCAGACACCCATCTCGCTTCCCCACCTGCTCTCACTCCAGCATTTCTGCACCTTCACTGCTGTGTCTGCACCCTCACTGGCTGCTCTTTGGAACACAAACCATGGGCTGATCCAGCTCCCTCTGGATCACCTCTTGCACCACAGCACTGCCCTTCCAGTGACATTTCTTCCTCCTGATATCCATTCCTCACCTTCCAAGTAGACCTCTTTTTTTCTCTTTCTTTCTTCTTCCCACTATCAAGAAAAGCTCAACCATTTCACAAACTGCTCTCCATGCAGGGAACCCAAACCGTTAGGCTTCTTGTGGTCTTTTACCTGACCAGAGAGAAGTCACCTTGCCATGATCTTCTAAATCCCATGAGTGCTGCTGGCCTTTCAGCTTCTCTGACAGACACGACCATGTCCCTGCTGCTGTCCCGTCATGTTCTCAGGTGGGATGGACGTGACAACCCGTCTCTCCTCCTGGTTAAGACCTGTGGGCACTTGGGCAGATGTTCTTTCCCAGCCATGTCCCTGCTGCTGGGCTGTCACCTCCAGACACAGAACTGACCCCACTGTCCCCTTCACTGTCAAAATCTTTCCACTCAATTACGAGTTTTGGAGACTCAACTGCCATCATAATCCCACACCCATCCATCCCCCTCCTTATGGGCCATGACCTGACTAGATAAAACTATACTTGTTTTATCAAACTGATCAAATCTATTTCCTACTAAAGATCTGAGAGGAGAAGCATTCTTGAATGGAATGTGAAATGTTGAAACCTTTTCTATGTCCTCTCCTACCTCTTTTATTTCTTATTGTTTTCCTTCTTCCTAGTTGCTTATGGTGAATTTGCTACCTGAAGTGCAAAGCCAGTCCCACACCCAGAAATGAGATCTTGTTTATTCCAGAGTTGTGCAAGTCTGGATGCTGGAATGAAACCAGCACAACAGATAGAGAAGGAACATCTATTATATACAAATCTTATCCCTACATTCAGACCCTCCCGGCAGTCCTAAAGAGCCATGTGCTTACACATTGGCATATTGGTTACATAATCATTTTACCACTACACATGCTTGTTGAGAGAGGGTCCCGGGCTGAGCCTAGGGCTCCCATCCTGGGGATGTGTGTTTTAGTATTATAATGAGCGTAAAAGGAGCAAAGCTCAGCTAAAGGACACTTTATGTAACAGTCTTGAGACAAATGTTAAAACAAGACTCAGCTAATTGTGCAGGCTCCAGAGTGTCTGTGCTGCAAGGACAGTATTCTTTGCAGGTTCTGATTAGGTGTTTTAAATGTCACTTTTATCTTTGTTAGCGGAGCAGACTGACCAAAACTGAGAGGATTTACATATTTTAGGTTAGGTTAGCAGAGGATTTACATATTTTAGGTAGGATGGTGTTTTTGCTGACTCAAGTTCATGTCACCTCATATACATGACGTACATGCTCACATCTCATCTGTTCAAAGCAAACATGAACCTCTCACCTACTCATTCAGTGTAATTCCATGAACGGACAAAGACCTCTTGGGGTGAGAGGCCAGAGCCGGAAACGGTGGTTGTGAGGGAGCAGTCCAGGTGATTGACCTGAGACTCCTTCCACGGGGTGTCCAGTGCACAGGGGCACAGCCCAGCCCCTGCTCTGCTGGTCCTGCAGGTCTCTGGCAGGACCGTGGCTGTGAGAGGACACTGCTGTGTGCCAGCCCTGCACACACACACTGTTCAGCTGCACACTGATGTTTCATCTGTGGCCACTTCTGTAGGAATAAACTTTGCAAGAAGATATAAACCATCATGCACTGCCCAAAGAAGATCATTTTTCCTTGTGCAAGTACTGTTACTGAGGTCAGGTCTGTCACAGCAGTGCCCATTGCCTGTCCCTGCCTGCGCTCACAGGACTGACACACAGCAGGACGGTGACCAAGCTGCCAGAGCACTCAGGCCTTGCACCAACACAAGGGATGAGAAGCAGAGTGTGGAGTGGAACCAGAACAGCTCTGGGAGAACAAGCGTTGCTGCTCCCTGGCAGGGCTGACATGCCAGAGCTGTTTTCCCCTCCACCCACGCACAGGAACTGTCTCTGAAGCTCCAAAAGCCCTTGCAGGAAGGATATAGTGAAAAACAAGTCACTAAAGAGCCCTTTATTCTGTTTAGAGACAAGGAGAGCACTGCTGCTCATTTAAGCAGCTAACAGTTATAAAAGAAAAGCCAACAGTGAATTAGAAAGGGATTGACAACATTATCATGATAAGAAAACAACCTACAACACCAGAAAATCCAGTTGACAGGCTGGGCTTGTAATTAGCTGCATTAAAACTCCTGTATAGAAGAAGATGGCCAGTTTATTGCTTCAGAAAACAGAGGGATATGAGTTTGCACAGGGCATCCTTGAGCTCCTGGTTCCTCATGCTGTAGATGAGGGGGTTCACTGCTGGAGGAACCACTGAGTACAGAACAGACACCACCAGATCCAGGGATGGGAAAGAAATGGATGGGGGCTTCAGGTTGGCAAACATGCCAGTGCTGATGAACAGAGAGACCACGGCCAGGTGAGGGAGGCAGATGGAAAAGGCTTTGTGCCATCCCTGCTCAGAGGGGATCCTCAGCACGGCCTTCAAGATCTGCACATAGGACACCATGATGAACACAAAACAGCCAAATGCTAAACAGACACTGACCATCAGAAGCCCAAGTTCCCTGAGGTAAGAGTGTGAGCAGGAGAGCTTGAGGATCTGGGGGATTTCACAGAAGAACTGGCCCAGGGCATTGCCCTTGCACAGGGGCAGTGAAAATGTATTTGCCGTGTGCAGCAGAGCAGTGAGAAACCCAGTGACCCAGGCAGCTGCTGCCATGTGGACACAAGCTCTGCTGCCCAGGAGGGTCCCATAGTGCAGGGGTTTGCAGATGGCAACGTAGCAGTCATAGAACATGATGGTGAGCATAGAATACTCTGCTGTGATGAAGGAGAGAAACAAAAAGATCTGTGCAGCACATCCTGTGTAGGAGATGGCCCTGGTGTCCCACAGGGAATTGACCATGACTTTTGAGACAGTGGTGGAGAGGCAGCCCAGGTCGAGGACGGCGAGGTTGAGCAGGAAGAAGTACATGGGGGTGCAAAGGTGCTGGTCTCAGGCTATGGTGGTGATGATGAGGCCATTGCCCAGGAGGGCAGCCAGGTAGATGCCCAGGGAGAGCCAGAAGTGCAAGAGCTGCAGCTCCCGTGTGTCTGTGAACGGCAGGAGGAGGAACTGGGTGATGGAGCTGCTGTTGGACATTGGCTGCCTGTGGGCATGAGGACCTGTGCAAGGAGGAAAGACAGTAACAAGTTAGAGGAGACTTCTCTGGGGAAAATAAACAGGCTGTTTCTCATGGAAAACCCCCTCCCTGATGGAGGGATGTTTCCGCTCATTCTCTCTTTCTACCAATTGAGAAAAACAGTTCATCACAGTTTAAAATGCAATTGGGCATCTGGTTTCCATGGACACACCTGTGAGGCAAGATCCACTGAACTGGTGTCAGAACAAAAACTGACCCACACTCCCACCCCAATCCCAGAGAGCAAGAGCACCAGGGACAGGTGGAGAAACAGGGAAGGACACTGCAGTGTAACCAGAAAATAAAGCAGGGACAGAAAGGCAGACGGGCATGGTGTGGAACCTTCTCCTGACCCGGCTGTGCTGCTGTCACTCACATAGTGACACTGTGGAGCAAGTACTTTTAGCACCTTTTTTGTGTACCCCATTCCAGGAACCCTTCACCTGGAGGTCCAGCTGCTGAGGTGAAGACTTGTGATCTGGACCCCATGGCTTTGGGGCAGAGGGTCTGCTGGGGAGGAGAGGAGACCAGGGGTTGCACTGGGAAATGTGTCTGAACTGCGGGGGATGCCCAGGAAGAGCCAGAAGTGCAAGAACTGCAGCTCCCGTGTGTCTGTGAATGGCAGGAGGAGGAACTGGGTGATGGAGCTGCTGTTGGACATTTGCTGCCTGTGGGCATGAGGACTTGTGCAAGGAGGAAAGACAGTGACAGGTTAGGGGAGAGTTCTCTGGGCAAAATATCCTGTTGTTTATCATGGAAAACCCCCTCCCTGATGGAGGGATGTTTCAGCACATTCTCTCTTTCTATCAAGTGAGAAAAACAGTTCATCACAGTTTAAAATGCAGCTTGGGCATCTGGTTTCCATGAACACAGCTCTGGGGCAAAGCTCTCCCTGCCCATGTCTGTGCTGCCTGCAGCTGTGTGTCTGTCCCTGGGTCTGCTCCCTGTCAGTGTCACAGACCCCATCCCACCCGCTGTGTGCTCAGCTCTCTCCTGCTCACACCTCCTCGCATTGCCCAGGGGCAGCTCTGTGTGTGCAGGGGCTCAGGAGCAGCTCAGACCAGTCCTGACGAGAACTGGGGTCTCAGTGTCTGCTCCAATGGGAGAAATAAATCCCCATCTCCCACTGCACACCCAGACGAGCAAGAGTGGAAAACTGAAAGCACAGACTCCTTCCCTTGTGGCTGTTGCTGTACCAATGGTGTTGTTCAGAAGGACCCTCTGCCATGTCTGTGGGGGGATCTGGAGCTCTGAGCAGCCCTGACCCACACAGCACCCTCTACAGCAGAAGCACCTTTCCTGCCGAATAGGGTTTGGTCCTTCCCTCCACATCTTCTCCCCTCAGTGTTGTTGGGCTCTCCCGGGCAGGCTGAGCGCTGACCCTGGCAGGCAGCAGAGTCCCTGCCCCAGCACGGCCCTGGGGTGCAGGGACTCTGCTCTGCAGGACAGCCCTGGGCACCCCTGGGTGTTCCCCCTGCAATTACCCTCAGCAGAAGCTGCCATCATGCCCTGTCCCTCTGACAGTGCAGCATGGAAGCGCTGGTCTGGACCATGTTCTTGTCCCCTACATGAGAAATACTGTGAGAGAGACCTGACAGATCCTGTAAATTGTGTAAATTTTCCTCCAGGAAATGCAGCTGCATTGTCCTACAACCAGAGACTTACCGTGTTAGAACTGTGAAGATTTGTCTCTCAATGAGCCCTCAGCAACCAACCCCCCCACATTGCCGTTCCCCTCTCTGTGCCTGTCTCCTGTGCCCTCGGTGCTGCAGGCAGAGCCCTCAGCCCTGCTGCGTGTGCAGAGGAGCTGCTCCTGGGCAGAGCTGCCATGCAGTGCTGCCGCTGCCATGAGCTCCCTGTGACCCAGGAGCCCAGCCCAGCTCAGCAGCACAGGAGCAGCCCATGATGTCCCTTTCTCTGTCCCCTCTGGGCTCCCTTGTGTTCTTCTTGGATCCCCAGGGGCATGGCCCATGTAACAGTCTGAAATAACCAGTGATGTTTCTTCTCTCACCTCTACAGAGACAGTTCTCTCCTGCATTAGTTTTTTTTTCATATTAGAAAATCATTTTGGCATGAGAAACATCTTTTCTTGTCCCATCATTAGACAGAACACCAGGAATGTTACAGCAAAGGACATAAATTCTCCAAGCTGGGCAGAGGAATATCTTCAGTTGAATGAGTTCAGGCATTTTATCCTGGTTTTATACTCCCAGGTCTAGAGAGACATTCAGCAATATTTGGCCATGTCATGTCTGTGCTCTGCAGCAAAGCCTTTGCACACATGGGCTCTTGGACACTTGGTACCAGGTTTCTTGTGCAGGTCAGAGCTGGGCTGGTGCCACAGCTGGGGTGGCTCAGCCCAGATGGGAGGCCATGTCCTCAGCCAGGGACCTGAGTGGGGGAGCTTGAGCTGTCAGTGCTGCGGACAGAGCTGTGACACGGATGGAATGAACTGCCAGGCAGGGTGGCAGGAGTTAGTTCATCTGGTCTCAAGGACAGCAGCCGCCAGGCACAGGAACAGTCCAGATCAAAACTCAGTCCAGACCTGTAAGGCAATTCAAGGGCCCATAATGAGCTATTACTACTGCAGGAACAGTTAAAGTAGAAACACACTGTGTGGCCACTCATTAATATAATAAGAGGTTAGAATCCCTGTCTCCTCTTGTTGTCCCTCTTCACCAGCAAGGTCTCTGAGATCTCTGTGGCTGGAGTCAAACAAGCAGCAGTGGATGGGGATCAAGTCAGGGGTCACTGGAACTAACATAATCCTCTCCACTCTATGGGACAGCAGGGGCAGCATCCCAGGAGCTGGGACAGCAGGACCATGTCACAGTGAGGCCACTCTCCACCATCTGTGAAAGCTCATGGAGACTAGGGGGACTCCCTGACCACTGGCAGCTCTCACACAGTGTGTGTACTTTTCAAAATGGCCAATGGGTGAGCAGGGGAACTAAGGGCTGTGCCCCAGAACATGTCCACTGGGACCCCATTTCTCTGTGTCTGGAAGAGAAGGTGACAGGGTCTACCCAGGGTAGGTTGTGTCTGTCCATCCTCTGCTTTCTGTGAGGAAAGGACAGGGTGGTGGACGTGGGGCAGAGCAGTGGTGGTCTGTTACCTGGAAGTCAGCAAGGCATTCAGCATCATCCCCCACAATATTCTTGTGTCCAAGGTAGGATATTATGGTCTGTGTCAGTGTGCAAGTAGATGAGTAAAAAGCAATCTAGATGCTTGGGCTTGGAAAGGTGCTCTTGAAAGGGAGAAACTTTCCAGTCATGAGGACAGTCCAGCACTGGAAGCTGTTTCCCAGGAGTGCGCACTCACTCTGTCCCAGAAAGTGACCAAGATGTGTTTGGATAAAGCCCTGAGCAATCTGGTCTGACCCTGCTGTGAGCAGGAGGTTGGTCAAGACACCTCCTGAGGTCCCCGTGATCCTGAATGACACTGTCCTTCCTTCCCCTTCATGTTTTCAAATTAGGGAGAACTCTCAGGTTCTCCCAGACCACAGAAGTAATTCATATGAGGTGCAGGGCTGCTTTACAAGTGCCCCCAAACAGCCCTGACCACATCTTTTCGATCATTTTTCTTTTGCCCTGACCCAAGATCTTATTTTTTGCTGTCCTAATGACTCTCCAGAAAGAACAGCCTGTGTTGTTAACCCTTTCAGAGCAGGTTATTCAGGAGGTGTCAGCATCCATGCACAGAGTCTGCACGTCAGCCAGACACAAATCCATCATTATAGAAATGAAAACGAGGCACTTGACAGGCTCATTGCACCCAGATATCAGCATGACATGTCTGCTGAGATGCCAGGGAACACCTAAAATCTACGTGAAGGGTATGTGAGTCCTGGTTGGGTATCCTGGCTTGTCTCCTGACCCATGTGGTGCTTTAAGCTGTGAAGAGAATCAAAACCAGCCATTGGACTGGGGTAGTTCCATTTTACACGTGTCACACAGGGCAGATGAAGGGAGCTCAGAACTCCAGACTCTGCTGCACTGCTGGGTCTTCAGAGACTGGAAATGCAGGTGACAGTGTGTGTCAGTGCACACACATAAAGATTCTGGCTTCCTTTGTGCCTTTGCACTGACCTGGGATCTGTTCCTTGGCCTTCTTTGTCTCAAAAAGAAAATATTCTCCTATTCAACCTCCACATCACACCACATAAGAAATAATTAAAAGGTAGAAAAATAATGAAAGAAGCACAATTTGGGGGTAATTCTGTCCAAGAGGTGTACTCTTTAAATGATTAAAACAAAAAAGAAGTGATAGAAAAAGCACTGTTCTAAGAAATTCTTTCAAGACACAACTGCTGAGGTGTAGTAGATGCTTGGAAAAGCAAGAGTGACTGTTAGGACTGAAATTAAAGAGCTTTAGTTCATCATGATCATCAGTGAGAATAAGGAGTTCCCTGTTATTGTTACTAGTGACAGCACCACTGTTCACAAACATCCTTCAGAGCATCTCCATTTTTCCTGGGCTCCAGAGCTCATCCTGCTCAGAGTTTGACAGGATTGCTGCAAACCCCTGCGACCCAAATCTCTGCAACTGTCTCTGCTCAACAGACTTTTACCTCAGGAAGGGGAAAACTCCCAATGCAGGCACCAAACCAGTGCCCAACCTGCCTGGAGAGCCAGGACAGTTGTGCCACACAACAGCAGCCTCCAAGGGAAGCTGGAGGTGATGGAACTGAAATGGTTTCAATCCAAAGCATAGCATCACAGAATCATAGAAACATTTAGGTTGGAAAGGACGCTTAGGAACATGGAGTCCAATGTCGCGGTTGAGACGGACAAGCGACATGGACCAAATTCTTTCAAGATGAAAGTAATAGATACCATTTATTGCTACAAGTGCATTTTTATACAATTCTGCCAGTTCATGTGTCTTTTCACTATTGGTTACAAGTTACAGCACTAACATCTCATTGGTTAAACTTGCTATCATCCATGTTATTCTTCTATCCCCTTCTCTCTCATGGGTATATCTCTCCTCTCTCCAGATACTCCTTTACTCCCATCCTTCACAAGGGTAAATCTTAATATCTCAAGGCTGATCTCTACTCTCATATTTTCTGTCAAGGATTCCACAGACCCGCTGCAGTTTCCCACAATTCCCCCTTTTTTTATTTGTGCTAAAAATGCTGCCCTCATTGTCCGCTGCAGGGCCCTTTGCAGCAGAGAAATCATGCATGGCAACATTAGTAACACAACCACAACAATCATCAAAATGATCAGTCCTGTTTTCACTACTGATAACAACCATCCTAAAAACTCTCAACCACTAAGCAATTTATTTAACAAATCCCATCAAAATCTTCATACCCATGTCCTTGAGCTAATAACAAAAAACTATTGTGGCCCTACTCTGCTATGTGGCGTGTCTTACAGAATCTACATCTAACAAAAGTCCACTTAAAGCCTTTTAAGTTCTGTTAGTTTGCTTAACTAGCCAGCATCCTAATTTTCTAAAATATTTAAAGCTTTTAGCTGTGCCAACACCAGATACAAGACATCCTAAAACCCTTAACCTTGATCCCCAAAAATCTACATTATCATCACATTTTGACTCTTATACACGCAAAAGCTGTTTTTCGCATCTTACTCTTCTGTGATCTATTATCATAGATACATTGGGCGTTAAGAGAGTTAATAGTCCCAAAATACACAGTCCTCCAACAGCATTAGAAGGAATTCCTGGTCAGGCTCTATCTCCACAGATCAAGAATACACCATACAGGAGGTTTTGGGGTCGCTGTTCCACATTGTCAATGACAACCCTTGGATTCTTCTGCGAGGCATTACACCATCGAGTTTCATTTCTATAGTCACCAATGGTAGCATTAACATTTTGCAGTCTTATCCATTCATGCTTTAGCATATTGTCCTGGCACTTTTCACAAACCAGCTGGATACAAGCATCCATGGGCACAGATCCCAGCAATTCCAGTTCCTGTGGTTCAATGTCTATTTCCGGGAGACAGTTAATCCAAAGTGCCATATTAGTATTATTACAGTTTGTTGCAATGCCTCTGCATCGACCATTATTTTGAAACAATTGTGTGATGCTGCTGTAGTCATCAAGGAGGATGCCAACCAAGCATGTGTGGAACGGGTTTTCCGGAGATGCCATAGCCAGGCATATGGAGTCCTGGTCAGTCATGTTGGCTAAAGTACTCCACATGTTAGTCTTTGTCTGTGCGGGCATCCAAAACACAGCAGCTGCAACAATCATTGTCAGGAAGATAACACAGGTTTCACGTTTCGTGCCAGCAACCATTGCGGCCCTTGATCTGTAAAGATACAAGCAGAACCTCTCCCCCAGGTTATCAATTGATGTGGCCTTTTCCATTGACTAGTGATTTGACCATAACTAGTGTAGGTTCTTTCTGATTTAGCATGATTTTGGATCATACTTGCAAAGTATTTCATCACATACAGTGCTTTTGACAATTGGTTTTGTGGTGTTTTCCCTACTTCTCCCCCCTTTTTGTTTTAAAAAAGAACAAAACCAAAACAAAAAAACACAGTTCAGAAGCAGATATGTGCATTGAACCTTGATTATGTACTCAGAATCACAAATCAAATTTAGAGGTTCCTTCTTAAAAAGCTCTAAGTAATTTAAAGCTGTGCCAAGTTCTGCTAATTGGGTTGAACCTTCAAAAATTTTTTCAGAATGATGCCAATTGTTATCTTCACACTAAACCACTACAGCTTTATGAGACTTCCCAAAACCATCGACAAAAACTTTGCAAGTATGTAGGATCAGACCAAATACAAGTATGGCCTATGACCTGATGTTAAAGACTTGCAGGTTCTGCAGTAATTTACATTTTACATTTATGCATGCCAAAAGCTGTGGTGTTAAGAAAACCAGCTAGTGCAATTTATAGAGACATAGATTACAAATAAAAAAATCAAAATTAAATTTCACAAATGGTACATATATGACAAAAAGATCATGGCCTATTGAAACTTAAATTAATTCCCTGCATTTTCTTGAGTAGAGTGACAATTGGTATATAACAGTCGGTATATCAGTTTGCTAGCAATCTCATCATACTGTCCCACAATAGCCACAGGTTGTTTCTATGTTGTAGCCATAAATAGACAAATCTGCAAGTACAATCGAACGCAGTCAGCCTGTAACGTTGTCATAAATTTATTCCTTAAAGTTTCCAACTCCGTTTTGGCTGTCATATTTATTGGATATTGTTTTCCCTTACCAGATCGAAGTCCTGTTTCAGATCAATCAGTGTAGTATTTGCTTTATCAAAACATTGGCTGTTAATACTAGTGGAAATACAGCATCTGAAATTTTCTTGGAGAGTTCTCACTTGCACAAGCAGATCTGCACCATCCAAGCAGCTTCTTGTAGGCCATGCAAATAAACAGAATTCTCAGAAAACGTTATTTGAGCTTACAATTTACTCAACAAATCTTAACCTAAGAGAGGTATAGGAGTTTCTAACAACTATAAGAATTCATGTATTTAAACTTTGTTCCAAATTTGGCATTCCATTGGTCTCAAAAAACGGCCTTTCTTTTGTTCTCTCTCATGACCTCAAAAACTAGCATGGTGAATTTACTAAGAAGTCTCTTACAACTAATTACCACAGAATAAGTCTATTAAAAAAAAATTTTTGTTTAATTTTCCAGTTTCATTAGAACTATGGATCCACTGGCGATGCCTTTAAATTTCACCCTCAGACTCCTTCATGCAGTATCACAACTCTCTAGCAGTAACATTGCTTGGGGGAGGGGTGCGGGGGGGAATAAAACTTCCCTCTCGCCCCCATCTGAGATAGCAAGACGTCCAGCCCAGCATGAAAACACATCAGGTTGAACTCCACATCAGGTTGAACTCCACATCAAACCAATCTGGCTCCACTCCACACCCAAATCAGTACCAGTCTGACCCAGAGAAGCACTGAACACTGTGACCCCCCAAAGCTGACCAGTGTGAAAAGACTGACTTCAGCAAGGAGGGTAAAATTATGAGCTCTTTTTCCCAAATGTGCCAAAACCTAGGAAACAAGACAGAAGCAAAAATAAACAACACCAACAACCTCTGATTCAAAGCCGAAAAACAACACAGTGCCACAACAAAAATGGATGACAATACTTCAGGAAAAAAAAGGACAGAGCGGGGGGAATAAAGCCCCCCTTTCTCCGCTTAGCAGCAGGAAAACAGGTTTCTCCTTTTTTTTTTTTTTTTTTGTTCTCTTCTTCCTGCAGTTCAGATATAGCCAAGGTCATGCAGCTGGTACGAGGTGGGAGGCTTTGGTAAGCTCCTCAGTTACAATGAGCTGCACATAGGCCTGGAATATTTTGCTGTTTTGTTTTCCCATTTCATTCCAACCATAATACACTTTATATGCAATTTCAAGTAGCTCAGCAATAGTTACATTCCTTAGCTTCATTTACCTGTTACAATTTAGAGATGTCAAAAAACAGTGTAAACCAGTATAATAAACATAAATCCATTATTCTATTTTCCTAAATCTAAATCAGTTACTATTCTAGCAACTTTTAAATACAACCACTTCCAAATTCACAGCTATCATAGCATTTTAACAATTTAAATGCTTTTCTAACAATATAAGCAATTACTCTAAAGTGTAAGGATGCATCCTAAGGGGGAGCAAGGTGGAATTTTTGCAGTGGAACCGGTTCCCATTTTGTAATTATCTCCTCAAACAAGATTCTTTTGGTACCAAATATGAATATACAAACTAAAATACTGAGCTCAGATATGAAAACCATATACCAAGTTCAAATATGCAGATGGATCACAGTTACACCAATATAAGACAATATCTCAATTTTTTATATTGCACCTTTGGGCCGCTCACTGCTCAGCCAGGTGGAGGTACCTCTGGGTCTCCCTGACAAAAAAGGTCAGTTGCGCGCTGAAACCCGTTCGCACCCACCGAGCCGGACTGAGCAAGGCCTTCTTTTGTTTTGTTTTGTTTTGTTATTGTTTAGTGTCTCATCTGGTGCGCTACAGCTGTTATTCCAAAACCAGGATTCTTTACATGATGTGCATACAGAAAAACCAAATCCAGCACACCGAGATGAGACACAGCCTGTCAGAGTTGCGCAAGTCTGAATGCTGGAATAAAGCTAGCATGCTAGAGAAAAAAAAAAATAACAGCTACTACACACAAAATTTACCATCACATTCACACAGTAAAGAACTAAATTACTCATGATCTTCTGTATTATCACAGAACGCACATTTTGAGTCAAGGAATTCTCATGATTTAACAGACTGTGAACTTATCGTACCATATAACAAAGACCTACCAAAATTGCAACATGCGTAAACCGATACCCACAAAGAAAACAGGTTAATAAGGAAAGCATCTTGCAGACTTTAGCAAGTTTACTGTGACCTGTGTGTTATCAGTTAACTCTCTCTCAGCTTGTTGACGTTCAAACCGTTCCAGCTGTAAAACTGTCTGTAATGATCTAATGATCTCTTGGAGAGATTTATTTTGTCCTGCTCTTCTCACCTTAAAACCAACATTAATTGCAACAAAATTCTATTCTCCAGACACTTTTACCAATCATTTAACGTAAACAGCAGCGAACACTGATTTCAATATTTAACAAGATATTCCTTCCTTATAATTCTGAGTGCTTTCCTAAGATTTAAAACACCTCCCAATACTGATTTTTCAGGAACACAACTGAAAACAATTATTACTGACCCCATCTTGCAAGTAAAAACCTTGAGAAGGGAGAGGGAGGGAGGGGTGCTGCTTGCAGCATGACTGGGAAAAGTAGGGAGAGAGTTTTGCGGCGCACTTAAAACAACTAGTAAAACAATTAACTCACATTCCTAACAAGCTGCTTGATTTTTCAGAGAGGCAATACACAGAAATGCATAATATGTACTGTAAAACTCGCAGATAGTAAACATGAGCATTCTCTACTGCTAATTTCAACACCAATGTTTCCTTAGCTTGTAAGTTTTCAACCTGCTTATTGATAGCCTCTTGAAGATGGTCAATAAATTGCATGTAATTCTCACTGGGACCCCGATTAACAGTTGTAAATGATTTGGCCGCACTGCTGGTCCCAGGCACCTCCATCACAGCTTGATATGTGAGGTCTGTTGACTGCTTCAGGATTTCAGAAAGTTATCGTGCCTGTATAGTGTCTCTTCCAGAAACGCAGAGGGTCCCGTGGTTTAACTGTAATCGAAACTGGGGGTAAATCCCAGCTTTTTGGGAAGTTCGGTTTACACTCTGAAACTCTACCCTCACCCTCAGGAATTCAGTGTGGGAGGGAGGTGGGGGCAGGTTGGAGGGCCCCAAATCTGTAGGAATTACGTTATTTGGCTCGGTCTGGCTCACCACGGGGGGGTCCTCCCCACCTAAATCTCCAGGCAAGGGGGGATAGGAAAAAAAAAAAAGTCCATTTTCTTTTCTTCCGCGACTGATAGCGGCGGGGCAGTGGGTTGAACTGTGATCAGTGGCGGTGACGCAGACGGCGGAACCGCGGTCGCTGATGATAGAGGAGAGGTTTGAGCCGTAATTGATGACAGCGGAGCGGTCGGCCGAACGCACTGCTCCGACTGGTGCTCCGACTGGTTCTCTGAGGGCCCGTCCCGAGACCATAACGCTGTTTTTTCATGTGAGTCTTTCACAGCTTTTATCTGATCTCGGGGCCACACATATGTATACGACTCTTTCATAATTTTTTTCTGATCTCGGGGCCACATATACGTGCGCTCCTCCTCTATTCCTTTTAACTTTCCAAGAAAGTGCCACGGATCCTTGTCCGTGTCAGATAATATGGATTTGGGCGGTTTTGATGAATCTTTAGTAACCGGGGGCGTCGGGGTAGTACTTAATCTTGCTTTTTCCTCCGAATCTGGCCCAGAAGAGCCAAGAAGACCATCCCCCTCGGCCACCTCTGCCTGTTGCTGTTTTAACTCTTTCAGAGTATCTAATAATAAGCATCACGTCATTAACAGTTCAGTTACTTCCTTGGACCCTTGGGTAGCACTATCAAACAATTTATCTCCCAAGTCCATCCATTGTGACACACTAAATGCTGTCACAGGATTAACCTCTAAACCTTGTGCTTTGCCCCATAGTAACATTTTTCTTAAAGTCAGTTCCGGAAGGCTAACACCCTGCTTCTTCAGAAGCAGCTTCCATGTAGATAATATAGAACCCTCTTCTTTAGATAAGTTTCCCCCCATGTTCCCGGTAGCTCACCTCCTCCTTCGTGAGGTGTCTTTTCAATCGATCCGGATCTTCGGCAGCTCTCCAGGGCTGTTCTTATCAGCTGTACCGGGCTCCATCTCCACAGCTCTTCAGCTGTTCACAGCTTTTCGCTGTCACCTTGTTAGGCGAGATCCTCTTCAGGTAGGATCACGTCGGGGTCACCACATGTCGCGGTTGAGACGGACAAGCGACATGGACCAAATTCTTTCAAGATGAAAGTAATAGATACCATTTATTGGGCTGTCACACAGCAGTATCCTCTCACAGCCAGGCCTCCTGCCAGAGACCTGCAGAACCAGCAGAGCAGGGGCTGGGCTGTTCCCCTGTGCACTGGACACCCCACAGAATCTGCCCCAGGGCATCGTCATGGACAGGCCCCTCTCAACCACCATTTCCAGCCCTGACTTCTCTCCCCAGCTCACAGAGGTTGTTCTTCCCTCCATGGAATGACACTGAATGACTAGGTCAGCAGTCCATGTCTGCGTTGTACAGATAAGATGTGAGCACGCACATCCTGGATGGGAGGTGAGATGTACCAAAGTGAGCACAAACAACATCAGCTATTCCTGTGGGTTCCATGATGGCCTGTGGGACAGACAGTGTATTGAGGTCACTTCATGTTGGCAGAAACATCCTATGGGAAACTGCCTGAATACAGCGCTGGGTTGTGCTTCCTTGAACTGAGGTCCCCGTGTCCATTCCTCATGATGTGGGACATCTCAGATGAGTGCAGAGCAGGTGACACACCACAGGGCTAAGATGTGTCCTGTACTTTGGGAGTGGCAACAGGAGGCCAGAGGGACACTGTGACTCCTGCCTCTGTGTGTAAAAGGGACAGACTCTGTCTCTGAGCATCCCTGGATGAACAAGGAGTCCTGAGACCAACTCAGATATGGATGCCTGACAGAACCCTGATATTTCTGTGTGTGACTCCAGGAACAAACCCCACTGGATCAGTGAGATTCATCTCAACTGCCTTGGACAGGATCATTTCAAGTGTTCCAGTCTGCTCTGTCACCCTTTCTTGTGATTCCAGATTGTGATCTCAAAAGTGAACTATAAACCAGAATGGTTCTGGGGTCCTTAGAAACCGCAGACCTCAAACTCATCTTCAAGAAGAGCAGGAATAGGAACTGGGATAACTAAAAGCTGGCCACCCTACCTCCCTCCATGGGAAGGGGATGGGACACGTGTTCCTGCAGCCATTTCCAGGAATGTGAAGGACAAGGAAGGGATTGCTGAACCCAAATGGACAGGGGAAAGAAAGGCACGTTGTGTACAGGGCATTTGCAAGGCTGAGACATGGTCTCCTTCTGGCCAGAGTGGTGCTGATGGGGCTCAAGAAGTGGATGCTGGGTGGGAAGTTGGCTGAACCATCAAGCTCAAATATCACCAGTGGTACAAATTCCTCTGTGCAGCCAGTTACTGGTGTCATGTCTCAGTGACCAGTACTTGGGCCAACGTTGTTGAACATCTTATTCTCCCCTTCCATGATGTATCAGAGTGCACTTTCAGCACCTTTGAGGGTGATGCAAACCTGGGTGGAGGCCTTGAGCAACCTCACCTGGTTCACTCTGCCCTGAGCAGGAGAGTGAGACAAGATGAGTGAGACAAGGGCTCTCTTCAAACCTGAGTTATTCTGTGATTTGGAATAATTTTTGCCTTGGAGAGGTTTCTGGAGAGAGAATAGATAGAAAAATAGTAAAAAAGTAATGCAAAAGAGGAGATATAGAAGGTGTTAACATAAATAGAGCATTTCCAGTGAGGAGTGCTTTTCACCCACATTGCTAGTAGAAAATATATTTGACAAATTTGAACAAGGTGAGGAAGCAAGATGGGTGTCTGCAGCCTGCAGGGAAAGAGAAGCAGGTGTAGGACTGTGTAGAACAGCCTGTGGTGGAGATGGCAAAGGGCACTGTAAGGCTGGAAGGCACCCACAGAACCCAGGTCTCTGTCCCCTTGGCCAGGGCAGTTGTTTCTGCCACTGAGGCCCAGGAGAAGACATGGTGTCCTCATGGCACTGGGGCCTCGGTGCCTCCTTGCAGCCCCATGGGGAAGCTGGAAGTTGTTGTCCCAGTGTTGTCCTTCCCTGGGCCTTGCACACCCACATCCCACAGTCCCAGGAAGAGCCCTGAGCTGTGTGTGAGGGACAGGATCCCCCTTCCCATTGCCTGGAGCTCATGGCTCCTCCTTTCTGCTTCAGAAAGCAAACCAAGGGGTTTCTCAGCATCAGAGCTGAAGAAAAGACTCAAAGGATGTAGAGTGAGATAAGGACCAAGCAAAACAAGTCGATTCAATGTGAATCACGCTAAGCCATTTATTACAGAAACAAGTCTTATATACGTAACTATATTCTAATCACGCATCCACGCTCCAAGCATGGATTCGTTAAATGAGGATCGTGGGCTGTCCATGCACTGGAGTCTCACTGATGATACGTCCGATGATTCATGCCACGCCAGGACACTGGTGATTGAGGAACGCCCCTCTTTCTCACAGCAGACTCTGTTCTCGAAGTGGCCTTGAGATACCTTTGAGCCTGACTAATTCAGCAACAGGTCTTAATCTATCAAAACCCATTCACACTTCCCCCTTTCTTTTCCTGAATTAGTCAGGCCCCTTAAACTGCACGGTGCATCATTTTTGAAATATACTGCAACATAGAACACGTGATTAACAACATAATTACAATTACATATAATGCAGTTAAATCTTACTTAATAAGATCAAACAACTACCTGCCTATTCTTAAAACCTTAATTCTACTATGACAACCTTATTAACACACTATTTTAATAGTTTCAAAATAACCAGACAAGTTAATACAATATATTTTCTTAAATTCCTAAAAGATTTATAACTGCGCAGTTTATAGGGTAACATACTTAATATCATCCGCATATACTAATAATTGAATTAATATCTTAAAAGTTATCTTAACCTATTTAAAAGATCAATAGCTTAACCTTAATATCCCTTCTAAAACTTTATCAGTTGCTGAACTTAGATTACTATGATAGAGATATCTCATAATTTTCCCTTATCTATGCATTGACTATCTAATCATAATATCACCCTTTTGGATCTCCTGCTGATTGTTCAAATTGCCATTCTCCACAGAAGGTACGCCACCTGCTTGCTAACAGGCTTCTAGACAACCAGGTCTGCGAACATCTGTAACACTGAATTGGGATCCATGGTTTACATCTGAAACAGTCCTTGCAACTTATCTCCCTCCTGTCCATCTGCATCCACTGAATCTTTGTTGAATCTACTTCAATCCTCGGCCTGTAATGATACAAACATAACCTTTTCCCCAGGTTATCAATTGATGTGGCCTTTTTAATTGACTAGTGATTTGACCATAACTAATGTAGGTTCTTTCTGATTTAGCATGGTTTTGGGTCATACTTGCAAAGTATTTCATCACATACAGTGCTTTTGGCAATTGGTGTTTCTGGTGTTTCCCCTACTTCCCCCTCTTTTTTTAAAAAACAAACAAACTATCAAAAAAACTTCAGAACTAGATACGTGTGCTGGATCTTGACT
This sequence comes from Nesoenas mayeri, assembly GCF_963082525.1. NCBI lineage: Eukaryota > Metazoa > Chordata > Aves > Columbiformes > Columbidae > Nesoenas > Nesoenas mayeri. The sequence continues at coordinate 348,640 of NW_027660014.1, forward strand.
ACGTACTCAAAATCACAAATCAAATTTGGAGGTTCCTCCTTAAAATCTCTAACTAATTTAAAGCTGCGCCAAGTTCTGCTAATTGGGTTGAACCTTCTATAATTTTACAGAATGACGCCAATTGTTATCTTCACACCAAACTACTACAGCTTTATGAGACTTCCCAGAACCATCGACTAAAACTTTGCGAGTATGTAGGATCAGACCAAATACAAGTATGGCCTATGACCTGATGTTAAAGACTTTCAGGTTCTGCAGCAATTCACATTTAGGCATGCTAAAAGATGTGCTGTTAAGAAAACCAGCTAGTGCAATTTATAGAGACATAGATTACAAATAAAAAAAATATCAGAATTAAATTTCAGAAATGGTACATATATGACAAAAGGATCATGGCCTATTGAGACTTAAATTCATTCCCTGCATTTTCTTGATCAGACTGTCAATTGATATATAACAGTCGGTATATCAGTCTGCTAGCAATCTCATCATACTGTCCCACAATAGCCACAGGTTGTTTCTATGTTGTAGCTATAGACAAATCTGCAAGTCCAATCGAATGCAGTCAGCCTGTAAGGTTGTCATAAATTCATTCCTCAAAGTTTCTGACTCCATTTTGGCTGTCATATTTGTTGGATATTGTTTTCCCTTACCGGATCGAAGTCCTGTTTCAGATCTATCAGTGTAGTGTTTGCTTTATCGAGACATTGGCTGTTAATACTAGTGAAAATACAGCATGTGAAATTTTCTTGGAGATTTCTCACTTGCAGGAAGCAGATCTGCGCCATCCAAGCAGCTTCTTGTAGGCCATGCAGCTAAACAGAATTCTCAGAAAACGTTATTTGAGCTTACAATTTACTTAACAAATCTTAACCTAAGAGAGGTATAGGACTTTCTAGCAACTACAAGAATTCATGTATTAAAACTTTGTTCCAAATTTGGCATGCTATTGGTCTCAAAAAATGGCCTTTCTTTTGTTCTCTCCCATGACCTCAACAACTAGCATGGTGAATTTACTAAGAAGTCTCTTACAACTAATTACCACAGAATAAGTCTATCAACAAATTTTTGGTTTAATTTCCCAGTTTCACTAGAACTATGGGTCTGCTAAGGATGCCTTTAAACTTCACCCTTGGACAGCTCTATTCAGTATTACAGCGCTGCAGTGGGGGGGAGAGAGAACCCCCCTTTCGCCGCTTTAAAAGCGGGCAGGCAGGTTTTTCCTTTTTTTTTTTTTTTTTTTCTCAATTGTCTTTCTTTCTCTTCTCGCTGCAGTTCAGATATAACCAAGGTCACGCAGCTGGCATAATGGCTGGTACAAGGTGGGAGGCTCTGGGAAACTTCTCAGTTACAATGAGCTGCACACAGGCCTGGAATGTTTTGGTCTTTTGTTTACCCATTTCCTTCCAACCATAATACACTTTATAAGCAATTTCAAGTAGCTCAGCAATAGCTACATTCCTTAGCTCCATTTACCTTTTACAATCTAGAGATGTCAAAAAACAGTATAAACCAGTATAATAAACATAAATCCATTATTCTATTTTCCTAGATCCGAATCAGTTAATATTCTAGCAACTTTGAAATATAACCTCTTCCAAATTCACATCTATCAGAGCATTTTAACACTTTAAATGCTTTTCTAACAATATAAGCAATTACTCTAATGTGTAAGGATGCATCCTAAGGGGGAGCAAGGTGAAATTTTAGCAGTAGAACTGGTTCCCATTTTGTAATTATCTCCCCAAACAAGATTCTTTTGGTACCAAATATGAATATGCAAACTAAAATACTGAGCTCAGATGCGAAAACCAAATACCCAGTTCAAATATGCAGACGGAACACACTCACACTAATTTAAGACAATATCTCAATTTTTGCATTGCACCTTTGGGGCACTCACTGCTCAGCCAGGTGGAAGCACCTCTGGGCCTCCCTGACAAAACAGGTCACTGCGGCTGGAGCCCCATTGGTGCCCCCCGCCGCCGCAGCGAGCTGCACTGGGCAAAGCCTTTTTTGTTTTTGCTTTTGTTTTTTTTTGTTTTGTTTCGTTTGTTTGTTTGGTTTGGTTTTTTTAGAGTCTCATCTGGTGCGCTACAGCTGTTATTCCCAAACCAGGATTGTTTACATGGTGTGCATATGGAAAAGCCAAATCCAGCACACCGAGATGAGACACAGCCTGTCACAGAGTTGCGCAAGTCTGAATGCTGCAATAAAGGTAGCGTGCTGGAAAGAAAGTCTCTATGGGTCTCTATGGTCATTCTCCCTGTGTGCCCAGCACTCCGTGCTCACCTTACCCGAGGAGCTGCGCTGCCGATACCCAGCTTACCTCTTCGATTCACACCTAGGAAACAGAGAAACGACCGAACTTAGCAAAAGCCAAACGGCACAGCTGCCCTCTGGCGCCACGCACCGACGCACCTGCTTACGGCGCGCAGCTCGCCTCCTCCGTCGCTCTTCTGGGCCAAGTCGTTCCCCTGCACCTGAAATCGAGTTATGCAGCAAGTCACCCAGCAGCTCATCAACAGCTTGCCCATCCCACAGGTCTGCTTTCTATTGCGCAATAACATGCCAAGCTCTCATGGAGTCTCTAAAACGCCTGCGCAGGGACCCTCCACTCCCCTGCCCATGGCTACTCCGTCCCAGGTGAGCGCACAACCTCTGCCTAGGCAATTTAACGCGTCAGCAGATTAACCGAGGGCTCCCAGAGCTCCGTCTGCCCACCCCTGACTCCACGCCTCCGGGCAGAGCAGCTCCCAGCCAAACGCGCGCCCGCGCAGACAGACGCTCCACACATTATAGACCACACGACGGCCACGGCACCAAAACACTCCACAATATAAACAACACTCCAAGACCAGACAGGCATCCATCCAAATAATCTACGGGGAGGCAGCGGTGAGGCGAGGAGCCTCTCCTACAACCCCAAGTGAAAAAGGAGCCCTATGCCACAGCTCCTGACGAGACGGCAGCACCGCCACAAGCGAGCAGAGGCGGCGCAACCAAACGAGAAGCTGCTGCAGCGCCTAAGAACTTCTTCCCAGCATCTTGAAGTTCCAGTCCCTGAGACTGGATGCGTGGAGAGCACAGCTGCCGCCACAGCCCAGGACAATGCCACAAATGCCACTGACCAGAAACGGCCGAAACGCAAGAACCCTCCACGCTTTCGGCTGCTGATGCCAGAAAACCAGCGTCCAATGGGCACTACGCCAGTCGACACCGGCGTTCCAGATGCCGGGACGGTACCCGAGGTGCCTTTCGTGTCCCTCGAATGCAACGAGACCCCAGCATCGTCTGACAGGCGCAAGGCAGGCTTCCCGAATTACACAACAACGCAGACACAGGCTGCAGCTGCCCTGCCCGGCACACGCTGGCGTGGCACTGTAAAGGACCCCGGGCCCTTTACCCGCGCCAAGGCGACGGTTCCTGGGCGGCCCTTCCCTTTGTCAGAACTAAACCCCCATCCCTGTGATTCCAGCCCCTTCCCAGCCCTCGTGCCTCCACTTAGCTTTCAGAGGGCCAAGGGACCGAATCCATCTTCAACAGAGGAAAACGCCACATGCGCTAATGGGGATCTCCCTGGATGACCGGGTTCCTCTTCAGCGTCTACAGGAACACGAGAAAACACACGCTCGCTAAGCCGTGCCAGCACACGGCGTCGTGGGGTAAACGCCTTCTGCAACACCCACCTCCTGCTAAGTTCCACGGCGTTCCGTTCGGCGCGTCGTGCCGCGGGCGCGGTCACCAATCCTCACTGCTCGTGACACCTAAGATGGCGAGAAGCAAAAGAACTGTAGCACCTGGAACGAATCCCTGGCCCCACGCTCCTCCTCGGCCCTATCCCGGCTCACCTCAAATGCTCCTCCGAGTCCAAAGGGCCCACAAAAAGCCTGCGAAGCGAGAAGGAAACGCTGAACCCAGTCACCGGGCAATACCGGGCTCCTCCACACCCTCCGCCACCTCACCTTCTCGGCTGCCGGCCGGCCTGCGCCTTCGCCCCTCCGAGCTCGTCTGCGGCACCAGCAAAACCAGAGGCACGCGCTCGGACGCCGCCGAAAAACACAGCCTGCCCGCAGACAGTCCCATCTTGCCCTCCCTTACCTGGGCCGCTCACCCACCTGGGCGCCCTTGCTTTTGACCACGAAGACCTTCAGCTACCGCCTGTAAAACGCAACCAAAGGATGCTCAGACCTGCACTGGCAACACGGGACCTGAAACCAGCTGCCGCTTCAGCCCAGCGCTCCATGCTCACCTTGCCCGAGGAGCTGCGCTGCCGGTACCCAGCTTTCCTCTTCGCTTCACACCTAGGAAACAGAGAAACGACCGAGCTCAGCGAGAGCCACACGGCACAGCTTCCCTCTGGCGCCACGCACTGACCCACCTGCTTACGGCGCGCAGCTCGCCTTCTCCATCGCTCTTCCGTGCCAAGTTGTTCCTCTGCATCTGAAATCGAGGTATGCAGCAAGTCACCCAGGAGCTCATCAACAGCTTGACCATTCCACAGGTCTGCTTTCTATTCAGGAATCCCACCAGAGGCTCTAATTGAGTCCCAAAAAACACTGGGGAAGGGACAGTCTGCTCCCCTGCCCACGGCTACTCCATCCCAGATGACTGCACTACCTTTGCCTACGCAGTTTAACGTGTCCACAGATTAATCGCGGACTCCTAGAACTCCCGCTCCTGACTCTACACCTCCGGGCAGAGCAGCTCCAGCCAAATGCACACGTGCACAGACAGACGCTCCACACAACGTTATAGACAACACCATGGCAACATGACCAAAAATGCTCTATAACAAGAACGACTCCAAACCAGAGACTGCATCGACCAAGAGAACCTGCAGGGAGGCAGCGGTCAGGCGAGGAGCCTCTACTGCAACCCCAGAAAAAAATAAGAGCCAAACATCACAGCCCCATATGAGACGGCGGCGCTGGCGCCCACACACACAGAGAGGGCGGCGCTGGCGCCCACGCACACGAGGCTGCTGCAAGCCTAAGAACTTCTTCCCAGCATCTTGAAGTGCCAGTCCCTGAGACTGGATGGGTAGAGAGCAGAGCTGCTGATGATGCAGCCCAGAACGACACCATAAATCACAACTGACCGGAAACATCCAAAATGTAAACACCACCCACACTGATGATACAAGAATCCGGGACACAATTGGCACCAGCGTTCCAGATCCCGGGATGGCACCCGAGATACACGTTGTGCCCCTTGAGCACAACGAGACCCCAGCATCGTCTGACAGGCGCAAGGCAGGCTTCCCGAACAGCACAACAACGCAGACACAGGCTGGAGCTGCCCTGCCCCGCACACGCTGGCGTCGCACGGTAAGGTTCTCGGGGCCCTTTACCCACTCAAAGGGGACTGTTCCTGGACAGTCCTTTCCCTTATCAGAACTGTACCCCCGGCCCTGCGATTCCCAGCCCCTCGCGAGGCCTCGTGCCTCCACTTAGCTTTCAGAGGGTCAAGGGACCGAATCCATCTTCAGAGGAAATCGCCACGTGCGCGAACGGCCGTCTTCCTGCATCGCCGGGTTCCTCTTCAGCATCTACAGGAACACGAGAAAACACAGGCTCGCTAAACCGTCCCGGCAGACGGCGTCGTGGGGTAAACGCCGACCCCTTCCGCAACACCCACCTCCTGCTAAGTTCCACGGCGTTCCGTTCAGCGCGTCGTGCCGCAGGCGCGGTCACCAACCCTCACCGCTCGTGACACCTAAGATGGTGAGAAGCAAAAGAACTGTAGCGCCTGGAACGAGTCCCCGGCCCCGCGCTCCTCCTCGCCCCTAGCCCGGCTCACCTCAAATGCTCCTCCGAGTCCAAAGGGCCCACAAAAAGCCTGCGAAGCGAGAAAGAAACGCTGAACCCAGTCACCGGGCAATACCGGGCTCCTCCACGCCCTCCGCCGCCTCACCTTCTCGGCTGCCGGCCGGCCTGCGCCTTCGCCCCTCCGATCACCTGTCCTGAGTGGGAAGGGGGAGGGAGGGGCAAAAGGGGGAAGTGGGGGGGAGAGGGGGTTAACAATACGTCTGCCAGGGTTTTACTGTCACCCCGCAATCTAAACCCTCGACAGGGGCCAACAGATGGGGGGTCCTGAGAGGAGACAAGAGGGAAAAACGAGGCCTCTGGGATGTGTCAAGAGCAAATGGACAAGTTTTGAGGGGAAGAGAGAAAAGAGGGGAATTTAATGGGGCAAAGGTCAAACAGGCACCGTGATGCCACCAAAGAGCCTGCAGGGACCCAAAGGCAGGCAGGGTAATCACAGAGGAACTGGAAGGAAATGGGTTTCTGAGGGAACCACGGGGCAAGTAAGCTTGTGAGGGGTCCAGAGGCAAAGGGGTGTGTCCTGAGGGGAACAAATCGAAAGGTTCTTACCCCTGAGAAGTTGTCCTCGACTTTGGTTCCACCAGCAGCCGTCCTGTGGTCCCGGCACAGCCTGGGGATCCCTGACTCACACCACCACAACCATTAACAGGACATTGGGCCGTTCTAGAACCTGAATGACAAACAGCGAGTATTTCTCTAGGACAGCTTTGATGTGGGATTGTTCTGTTTTCCCTGCAGCAGACGGGGAGAAATTTCTCCTCCCCACAGTAACACTGAACACCCCGCCCATGACTCTTCAGGCATTTTGGGGCTGTAAGCCCCCATCTCTCACTGGCCTGCTCCTCCAGTAACATCATGGTCACCCCCCGAGCCCCCCATTTATTCACTCCAAAAAAAAAGGGAGAAAAGAAAAACAGCCCCAGCGGGCAACTCATTACTTTAAAAAGCCATTTACATATGTACATACCAGAGCCCCCAAAAATGGGGGGGCAGCGCCCCGAACAGCTGGGAGGAGCGGCTGACACGTCAGAAGGCTGTGCTGCCATCCAGAGACCTGGACAGGTTGGAGAGCTGGGCAGGGAATAACCTGATGAAATTTAACAAGGGAAAGTGTAGAGTCCTGCATCTGGGCAGGAACAACCCCAGGTTTTAGTATAAGTTGGGAAATTACATATTAGAGAGCAGTGTAGGGGAAAGGGACCTGGGGGTCCTGGGGACAACAGGATGACCATGAGCCAGCACTGGGCCCTTGTGGCCAGGAAGGCCAATGGCATCCTGGGGTGTATTAGAAGGGGGGTGGTTAGTAGATCGAGAGAGGTCCTCTTTCCCCTCTACTCTGCCCTGGTGAGACCACATCTGGAATATTGTGTCCAGTTCTGGGCCCCTCAGTTCCAGAAGGACAGGGAACTGCTGGAGAGGGTCCAGCGTAGGGCAACAAAGATGATTCAGGGAGTGGAGCACCTACCTTATGAGGAAAGGCTGAGGGAGCTGGGGCTCTTTAGTTTGGAGAAGAGGAGACTAAGGGGTGACCTTATTAATGTTTATAAATATATAAAGGGTGAGTGCCACGAGGATGGAGCCAGCTCTTCTCGGTGGCAAATGATAGGACAAGGGGTAATGGGATCAAGCTGGAACACAAGAGGTTCCACATAAATTTGAGAAAAAACTTCTTCTCATTGAGGGTGATGGAGCACTGGCCCAGGCTGCCCAGGGAGGTTGTGGAGTCTCCTTCTCTGCAGACATTCCAACCCGCCTGGACACCTTCCTGTGTAACCTCATCTGGGTGTTCCTGCTCCATTGGGGGATTGCACTGGATGAGCTTTTGAGGTCCCTTCCAATCCCAAACATACTGTGATACTGTGAAACAACGTGTTACTTAACCTTCTGTCTCCCTCTTGTCATGCAGAAGGATCTAAAAGGCGAAAAATGTCCCCTCACCGTGCAGGCGGTAAGAAAGCGTTTCCCTCACGTCAACCGGTTAACGAGGGCGACATCTTCTATAACTTCAGCGCAGCATACGTTACCTTGGCAGCTTCTCTTCAAAAGTGAGAAAACAGGGACAGGCGTCTGAAAAAACAAGGCAGAGAACAAAGAGTTTATAAATTCGCTCTTACCTTTTAGTCTAATCTTGACAGAGCGCATCAGCTCCTCACGCCGCAAGGCACCGCTACCCTCCCGTCGCCGGTGACAGCTTCTCTGGACCCTAATTCTAATTCGGCTATAAATCTCCTATTCATTTCTTAGCCTCTTTGTTACAGTTTCCTGATGGTGGTTGGAGGAGACAGCCACCTGGGATCAGAGACGTGGCTCCTGTATCGGTCTCTGTCCTTTCGGTGGTTGGTTTTACAGCGGCGCCTGCCAATTTATTTCCAGTTTCCTGATCAGTGTTTCCCTTCCGAGGTCCTTTGCAACGCATGACGGCGACTTTTCTAGCAACAGCACAGCTTCCAGCAACTGGAGCATCATGTTCAATCTGCCTTCCTTGTGCTGTTAATAAACTTCATTCTTTTCAAATGCCTTCAAGGGCACGCATCATTTGAAAAACCTGCTTAGAATCAGTGCAAATATTAATCTTCTTTTTGCATAATTCTAAAGCTCGCGTGAGAGCAATGTCTTCAGCTTTCTGGGCAGAAGTCCCTGGAGGTAAAGGTTTCACTTCCATTACCTGCTGGGCAGCCGCCACTGCACGCCCGGCTTCGTGTACCCCTTGCTTTACGCAAAGCCGCTTCCATCAGTGACCCAGGCGTCTTCGGCATCCTCCAGCGGCCGGTCCTTTCAATCCGCTTCTGCTGTTGCCAAGCATTCGTGGGAGATACCAAAAAGTCGGCAAAAAAGACTCTTTAATGCTGTTCTGAAAGTGTTAAACGGCAGGCAATTTCAATACAGCGCACCGCACGCTCAGAGGATCGCCCCTGTAATCGAGCGTGCACGTGACTCACGCTTCTTGGTATTTGTTACATATACCTATTGCATATTCATTTGCTCCTAGTGCTTAGTTAATGCATTAAACAGAAGTTCTTTCCGTAACCCCGCCCTCCGCTGGCAGTCCATCGTTGGTATGCCAGAGTGTCCATCAAGGGTCTCCAGTGGTCCCCGGTGCCACCCCGCCACGGTGTCGGCTTCTCGACCTCATTCTTGAGCACGCACATTGTCATTTTGTGCTGCTACTCAAGTAGCTCCTTCTCCATTCAGTGGAACAACGTTCCATTTTCCCAGCCTGCGAGCCAAGGACATCCCGCTTTGCCCCACCTCCAGTCCCTATAGAGCTAGTTTTTCTCCGTTAGGTTTCTGTTATGTTCAGCCTCGTCTTGCTACCTTATGCCGAGGGCTTTCTCAAAGATTTTTGTTCCTCCTATCAACGGGAAGCAAGAGGGAGAGCAACAGGCAAAAACGACGGCAGAGCGAGAGAGACCGCGGGGAGCACAGGGGGCTGGAGGAAGAAAGAGAGGAATGAGGAGCCTCGCAGAGAGACGGAGGGCAGGGAAAAAACAACGAAAAAAGAGAAAAACGGGGTGGGGGACAGCACGAAGGCTCAGAACAGGAACGAGGATGGGAACAGCGCCGTACAGAATGAAGAAAGCCAGCAACACGGAGCACGAGAAAGGCACAGAGAGACAAGGCGAAGGGAGGGAGGAAGGAAAGAGAAAGACAGGAAGGTCAGGGGACAGAGCAGCACGTACAGACACAGAGAGGAAGAGAGCAGCGGGGACAAGAGAGCAGTGGGGACAAGAGAGCAGCGGTGACAAGAACGGGCCAGAGAAAGCGTGGGGAAAAAGGAGACGGAGGGGCAGGGAGGCACCAGGACACACAAGCCAAGGACAAGGCCCCAAGGGCCAGGGACTCACAGCAGCTCTCGCTTTCGGTGGCTGCCAGGAGGCTTCTAAGAGCTCAGATGCTCCTATCTCCTCCTCTCCTCCCTCGGGGCGCTCGGCCGTCCTCAGCCTAGGAGAACACGATGGGGTGTCAGGGCTCCTACGAGACGAGGCTTCGGGGACACGGAGCCTCGCTGGCTCGCTCACCACGCAGCCGTCCCGCTCCAGGATACACGCACGGACCCTACCGCATGCATTGGTGGCCTGGCGCACTGCACACCACGCAGAGGGACCCTTCACCACCCAGAGAGAGGGACTCTCTCTCTTGCCCGCCACAGGAAGCAGACGTCGGGCCGACGGCCCCGCATTTCTTCCTCTTTACCTCTCCCCAACCTCTCCGGCTCCAGCCGCAGCAGCACTTGTCCACGGACGGGATGCACTCCCCCGTCCCTTTTCCGTCTGCGCTGCGAGACGAGCCTCACCAGCCCGAGGCGGGCGCAGCCGACGGCATCCCCGGGGTGGCAGCGAACGGCCACATCCTCAGTGTGGCCTCTGGGAGTGGGAAAGAAGAAGCAGCGGCCATTAGCACCGTAGCTCACCCCTGCCTGAGCTCACCCCTGCCTGAGCCTGCTCCTTCCGCAGGGGCCACCGGAGAGGTGCCGAGGGATGGCTTGCCACCTTCACCGTGAGGCTCAGGAGCGGCCCAGGAACACGGGATGGGTTCGCGGGTTCGCAGGAGCTGCCGGAGCTGGGGGTGGCTGCACGGGGTGAGCGGGGCCGGGGGAGGAGGCTCAAGGGGAGCTCTGGCGAGCTGGGGACGCACCTGGCATCTGCCTCCAGCCGGCTGTTGCCTCCTGCTCCTCTGCAGCACGCTGGGGACGGAGGACGGTGCCGTGTCTCCCACCCGGGTGCTGCTCCCCACATTCCATTCCCCGCCTGGACTGAGGGGTGTGCTGAGCATCGGGCATTCACAGCTCCGCCTCTGAAAAACAGAAATTCCAAATTAGAGTTCAGCATCTGAAAAAAATAGAGCAGGAGAAAGGGCAGGAGAAGGGGCAGGAGAGCAGCTGAGCTAACGGAGGATTCCAGGGAAATGGGCTGCCTCGAAACGCAAGGCAGCCTTGAGAAACCAGAGTGAGTGGAGCAACGCCAGATGGCATTAAGACAAACTGACACCGTTTAAGACATGCTCAGCATAAAAGCAAACGCTTCCACTGGTGCAGGAAAGCATCTCACGCCTTCCCACGCCTTCCCAGCAGTGCCACAGGAGACAGCCCTGTGAGGCCATGGGACGGGCTCGTACTGAAACAGAGCAATAAGCGAGACAGCAGAGTCAATTACACTGTTGAGCAGGCAATGTTTCTTTCATCAGCACTGGGGAGCTCCGGGGATCGTCCTCTCCAAGTGCTCCCACCACTGGATGCTCTTGCATTGCTTATAGTCACACAATTGTTACATATTAATTACAATTTTTGGAAATTTTAAACATACAATATATCTAGCCTAAGAAATGATTGATGATGTTAGTTATAAATGTTTTGTTTCTCACTGACAATACATCTATTAGTTAAATATAAGCTAAGCTCTCAGCTTCTAAACAACGTGTTATTTAATCTTCTGTCTCCCTCTTGTCATGCAGAAGGGTCTAAAAGGTGAAAAATGTACCCTCATCGTGCAGGGGGTCAGAAAGCATTTTCCTCACGTCAACTGGTTAATGAGGGTATGAGTTCTGTAACTTCATCGCAGCATACATTAACTTGGCAGCTTCTCTTGAATTCCCCCCTTTTCAATATACTTGCAAATTCTTTGGCAGTATAAATCTACAAAATATTATCATCTCGTGCTGCGGTACAGCACAATTATTTGTTACCCAAGAGCAGCACCAAACGGAACACTGTAGCATAATGCAAGTAAAAATGACTAGCATCAAAATCAACGGCATAAGATCAGCGCTGAAAGAGCTGTGAAGCTGCAGCTCCTACCGGTTCTGACATTTGTTTCTTATCGGGCACCTCTGACTGCTTGTGTTTCTTATCTGGCACTTACCTGGCACTTCTGACTGCTTCGGGTCAAACAGCGTCTCTGGCCCCTGGCCGTGCGCTGCAGTACCAGAGTTTCGCCACAGGGCGGCAGCACTCAGGCGCGCCGCGGCACCGCATTGGGGCGGCCAGATGCAGTACCGCGCTTTGCTCACAGGATGGCGACACTGAAACCCGCCGCGGCAGCCCCGGGCGCGTGCTCGTGCCGCGTGTCGCGGGAATCCCGAAAAAAAACCCAAAAAACAAACGCAACAAAACAAAAAAGCACACAGACAGCCACGACGCGAAAGCCGCGCCTACAGGACACAGAACCCGCCGCGCCTCGCCCCGAGCTCCCGCCGAGGCGGCGCCCCACTCACCACGCCACTGAGCCTGCAACCGCGCCTTAGCTCTGCTTTTAAACGTCCCCCCGACTAATGGGGGCTGCGCCACTCCCGGAGGGATTGCCGTACCGGGCGCGGGTGCTGCACCAGAGGGAGACACAGCTTCAGAACGCAAGCCTTCAGCGCACCTGCCCGCAGGGTCACACGCCTCCCACCAGCTTCGCCAGCTCGGCAGGGGGGAAAAGGAAACGAACGCCGCCGCACCGGCAAATCCTGCTACCCCGTTCCAACGGCACAGTCACCCTCACCACAGCCACACTCATCTGCCGCCTCTTTCACCACTCCGTTCCCCTCGCGCTCTCCTGCTGTCCCGCCAGGCTCCGCGGGCACCGACACCCGCCGTGCCCCGGAGACCCCCGCAGCGGGAGGTCCCCGGCTGTCGCCTCCTTCCCCTCTGCCCTTCTGCCGCCTCCGGGGAACCTCACGAAGGGCGGCCCTGAGCCGCGTGCCTCCAGATGCCTGGCCGCCGGCCGCAGCGAGCGCTCCACAGCCGCCCTGACCCCTGTTCCCGTTCACTCCCGGTTACCCCCCCCAACCCCGCGAGGCGCTCGCAGTTTGGGCATGCGCAGTAGAGAGACGGCGGCACCCGCCCCTTGCCGCGTTCCGGTTGGCTGCCTAGGACACGTCAATCATCTCTCTCGCCGCCTAGCAGCGCTCGCGATTGGGGCATGCGCAGAAGGGAGACCACAACGCCCGCCTCTTCGACAACATCATTGGCTGCTGATGGCACGCCAATCACCATTTTCTCCACCTATCAGCGCTAGCTACTTCGGGCATGCGCAGTACGGAGACCTCAACGCCCGCCCCTCTGGCAACCTGATAGGCAGACAGAGTGGCAACTGACGTGCCTAGGCAGTCAACCAGCGCTCCGCCCCTCCAGCCCTCCCGTGCCAGCAGCCGCGTTTCAAAGGAAACAACAAACCGCGCTCCTCTGCTTTACGCTGAAAAGGGGGGCGGCTGGGTCCCCGCAGCAGAAAAAACCCTTCCGTCTTGCATTGCCCTTCGCCAGTACAACTGCACAGCTGTGAACTTGTCAACGTCAAGCAGCCGTCTGACAGACGCACACTCAGAACTTGACTAGGCTGGGGGTTTTGGCTGGCTTACACACACGGACTTGCACTTCTCTGAGGAAACAAATTCTTTTTTTAAGCACAGCCTCGCCTTGGGGAAGAGAAAACGCCCACTCCGAGCTCCCAAACACTAGGCAGCCCTGGGGAAACCACTGAAAGCCAAGACCGACAGCAGCAATGTTAAGTGCAATCTGGCTTCAATTCTGATTGTGCACTTAAAAGCCTCTCTCGGTCCTACCAATGACGGCTCCTTTTTTGGAAGGACAGCCTTTGTTACCTGAACATCCTAAATTGAAGGCTCCACGGAACAGAACGGGGATTGAGCCACAGGACAACGTGCCATCAATTTACACTAATGGGGGAAAAAAACCCTAGAAGTCAAACCCAAATTTAAAATTGCACGTGTCTTCTCCAAGCAGAATGAGCCTGTGATTCCATAAAAAAAAAAGGAGGGCAAAGAGCAGGTCAGCTTATCAGAGAAAGACAGTGACAGGAAGCAAGACAAGGTGACACAGAGAGAGGGAGAGAGAGGCAAAAGGGACGGAGAGGCCAAAATGAGCGCTCCACAGCCTCCCCTCCCTTGCCCCGACCCCCGTTTCCCCGTTAACTCCCGCTACCCACCCCGAGACACCACGGACGTGTTTGCCAGGCAGGCAGCTGTTCACACGGCATTGAGTCGGTGCGCTCTGATTGGCTGCTTTCCACCCCACCGCGCCGTCCTCCTATTGGGTGTGCCTTCCCGCGGTCCGTGCCCAGGTGCCCGCCTCAGGGGCGGACCTGACTGAGGACTGCGCAATTTGGGTATGCGCAGTACGGACACCTCAACGCCCGCCCCTCCGGCAACCTGATTGGCTGCCTACGCACATCAATTGCCATTCTACCCGCCTATCAGTGCCCCGCCCCTCCAGCCCTCCCGAGCGATCTGATTGGCCCGCTCTGCATCCACACACACACACCCCACACCCCCCCCGGCTCGCCGCGCGGCTTCCAGCAGCCGCATTTCAAAGGAAGCAACAAACCGCGCTCGCCTGCTTTATGCTGAAAAGGGGGGCGGCTGGGTCCCCGCAGCAGAAAAAACCCTTCCGTCTTGCATTGCCCTTCACCAGTACAACTGCACAGCTGTGAACTTGTCAACGTCAAGCAGCCGTCTGACAGACGCACACTCAGAACTTGACTAGGCTGGGGGTTTTGGCTGGCTTACACACACGGACTTGCACTTCTCTGAGGAAACAAATTCTTTTTTAAGCACAGCCTCGCCTTGGGGAAGAGAAAACGCCCACTCCGAGCTCCCAAACACTAGGCAGCCCTGGGGAAACCAGTGAAAGCCAAGACTGACAGCAGCAACGTTGAGTGCAATCTGGCTTCAATTCTGATCATGCGCTTAAAAGCCTCTCTCAGTCCTACCAATGACTGCTCCTTTTTTGGAAGGACAGCCTTTGTTACCTGAACATCCTAAATCGAAGACTCCACGGAACAGAACGGGGATTGAGCCACAGGACAATGTGCCATCGATTTACACTAATGGGGGAAAAAAAACCCTAGAAGTCAAACCCAAATTTAAAATTGCACGTGTCTTCTCCAAGCAGAATGAGCCTGTGATTCCACAAAAAAAGGAGGGCAAAGAGCAGGTCAGCTTATCAGAGAAAGACAGTGACAGGGAGCCAGACGAGGTGACACAGAGAGAGGGAGAGAGAGGCAAAAGGGACAGAGAGGCCAAAATGAGCGCTCCACAGCCTCCCCTCCCTCACTCCGACCCCCGTTTCCCCGTTAACTCCCGCTACCCACCCCGAGACACCACGGACGCGTTTGCCAGGCAGGCAGCTGTTCAAACGGGTGCACGTTGCACCTTTCAAACCTGCACACAGAATCCCTTGGAGGGAGAGGCCAGACTGGATAGCACACTGAAAAATTAAAATTAACTGTTGTTAACCACATCGAGTTTGCTGTCTTTTTATTTTAACTCAGAGGTAATTAATACCGGTCACGGTTTTGCACAACCCCCAAAAAAGCTGTGCTTAAATTCAGACTGTCATAACTCACTGTTTTCTAATTTTATTTTACATCAAAATGTCTTTTACTGTTCTGTTGGGAATCATTACTGCTGGGGAACTTTTTAATACATCTATTTATAAACAGCCACTATTTAGTGGTTCCTTTTTACATCTCTTTAAAAAAAAAAAAAAAAAGTAACGTTTTGACTCTGTTTGGTTCTGAGCTTTGTTGCCTCCAATCTCATGGCTCTGTTATAATTTAAATACTAAACACTCCCGATTACTTTCCAATGCTATTTAAAATCTAAAGCTTCCTTACTTTGTTTCTTATGCAGTCATTCGTGCCTGCAGTTTATTTCATAACAGTTGTTCAAATGTAGCTACCAACGACTCCACATTAGTTTCCTGCCTTTATCATTTAAAGGGAATTCCAAACAATGTGTTTTTTAAACGAGGATTCAGATTGGGAATAACTGCTGCCTAGTTCACCAAGTAATAGCTGAAATTAAATTTAGTTATAGCTCATGCCTAAATAATTTCATTTATTTACACATTAACATTTTTATCATTACATTACTACCAGGCAGATTAACTAGCACACATAATTTTTTAGTATAGATGTAAACTAGAGGTTTTTTCTCTAGAGGTATTACTTCCAATTAGCGCTCCAGTATTTACATTCCACTCTTTTAAATTTTACTACATAAATTGGGGATAATTACTGTCTGAAGAGTCTTGAGTAACAGCTAGAGTAGATGAGAGGCATTATTTACTCCCAAAGACTCTTCTGGTTACTCTTATTTAAGTTTTAATTCTAAATGTCTTACAGTAAGTAAGCAGTCACAATAATAAAACACCAGGTCCTTGGAATTTCCAGGAAAACCCACCGCAGCACCTCGACGTGTCCAGAGACTGTCGGTGCCGGCTCCGCCAACAACGCGTCCAACGAACCCCACGGCGCTGCCGAGGCTGCGGCAGCGCGATGGAACCGATCGGAGCGCAGGGAGGAGACTCAGCCCAGCAGGTACCGCACGCAACATGAAACACCGGGCAGCGCAACTTCATTTCAAAGGAGGAACACGCACACGGAGCACAAAGGATGTTATTCTGCACGGGACACGCGCTGTCCTTAGCAGTTGCACAGCAACATTGTCTCTGTGACTTGGAGATCTGGTGGCAAATGAGGGAGCTCTGCACGTTGCACCTTTCAAACCTGCACACGGAATCACACTTCACCCCACAGGTGACACCAGAAACTAGGAAGCCTTCAAAAAGAATTTACAACCCCACACCCAAACCAGTTCCACTCACCTCCACAACCTCACCTCCACAGCCATCTCCTGACGGTCATTCGCTGCACTAAACGCAGCAGGGCGGGGGTGGTGGGGGGAGAAAGCTAAAGGAAATTTTTTAAAAACTCCCTGTGTTTTTTTCGGTGGCATTTTTGGCGTTATTTTTGTTGGGGGTTGGGGGACATGTTGGGGAGTTTTTAATTAAGGAAACTGCTGTTTCAGCCTGCAAGTGAAAACAAACCACATGCACAAGGCTGGATACGGTCAAAGGAGTCCCAGCTCGTTCAGCAGTCGCCGACAACGCATCCATTCAGCCATCTGCCCACCCTGACGCGCTCACCTGCAGACGTACCTGGCTGGACACACACACGTGTACTGGGGAACTCGCACCAGCGCTACGTTCTGGGAAGGAGCGAAGGACAAGGCAGAAATAAATCCTGCAAGAATCCGTCTCTAAAATACTGTAGATCAACAATGACAGTTGTAAGTCACAGAGACTCCTCATTTTCTCTCTGACTCTCACAACAGTAATAAGTAAGTCCTGAAGGATGGAAAACACCAGGATAGGCTGGGAACAACAACAAAGGTAGGTCAAAGAAGGTAAATGGGGGCTCTCAGGGGCCCCAAAAGACAAGCTCAGCTGTCCTGAGAGGAGCAGATGGGAATCAGAGGAGTTCTGAGGGGATCGCGGTGGGGGGCTGTCCTGGTTTTGTTAAAAAACAAGTTTCCCTTTTAGTGAATTTGCCTGTCAGCTAAAGCTTCATGTTAGCTGCATTTTCCTGGAGAACCAGATACATGTCTTGCTAAACATAGCAATGGAATGCTAACTTGTTGATAAGGACAGATTCACATCTTGCAAGAGGGGCAACAAGAAAGAGGTGACCAAGAAACTGACCAACTGTGTATAACATCCCATTTACATGAATACTTTATATAAAAGTGGGAGATCATGAGGATCTTGTCCTCTTTGCCCTTTTTCGTCCCTTCTGCTTATGGCGACATTAGGAGAGGACCTTGCTAGTCGTCCCTGCGAACTGAGGCCTAGTGACAGACTGAATCCAGATCCAGTTGGCTGCAGAGTCTGTCGTGGTTGAGACGGACAAACGACATAGACGAAGTTCTTTCAAGATGAAAGTAATAGGTGCCATTTATTGCTACAAGTGCATTTTTATACAATTCTACCAATTCATGTGTCTCTTCACTGTTGGTTACAAGTTACAGCACTAACATCTCATTGGTTAATTTTGCTATCATCCATGTTATTCTTCTATCCCCTTCTCTCTCACGGGTACATCTCTCCTCTCTCACGGGTACAACTCCATGTCTCCGGATACTCCTTTACTCCCATCCTTCTCAAGGGTAAATCTTAATATCTTCAAGGCTGATCTCTACTCCCATATTTTCTGTCAAGGATTCCACAGACCCGCTGCAGTTTCCCACAATTCCCCCTTTTTGTATTTGTGCTAAAAATGCTGCCCTCATTGTCCACTGCAGGGCCCTTTGCAGCAGAGAAATCATGCATGGCAACATTAGTAACACAACCACAACAATCATCAAAACCATCAGTCCTGTTTTCGCTACTGCTAACAACCATCCTAAAAACCCCCAACCACTAAGCAATTTATTTAACAAATCACATCAAAATCTTCACACCCATGTCCCTGAGCTAATAACAAAAAGTCTATCGTGGCTCTACTCTGCCGTGTGGCATGTCTTAGAGAATCTACATCTAACAAAAGTCCACCTAAAACCTTAGAAGTTCTGTTAGTTTGCTTAACTAGCCAGCATCCTAATTTTTCTAAAATTTTTAAAGCTTTTAGCTGTGCCAACACCAGATACAAGACATCCTAAAACCCTTAACCCTGATCCCCAAAAATCTACTCTGTCATCACATTTTGACTTATATGCATGCAAAAAACATTTTCCCATGTCGCTTTTCTGTGATCTACTATCATGGATACATTGGGCATTAAGAGAGTTAATCGTCCAAAACTACATGGTCCTCCAACAGCGTTAGAAGGAATTCCTGGCCAGGCTCTGTCTCCACAGATCAAGGGGTCGCTCTCCCACATTATCAATGACACTCCTTGGATTCTTCTGTGAGGCATTACACCATCAAGTTTCATTTCTATAGTCACCAAGGGTAGCATTAATATTTTGCAGTTTATCCATTCATGTTCTCGTATATTGTTCTGACGCTTTTCACAAACCAGCTTGATACAAGCGTCCATGGGCATAGATGCCAGCAATTCCAGTTCCTGTGGTTTGACATCTGCTTCCAGGAGGCAATTAATCCAAAGTGCCATGTTGGTATTATTACAGTTCGTTGCAATGCCTTTGCACCGACCACTATTTTGAAACAGTTGTGTGATGCTGCTGTAGTCATCAAGGAAGACACCAACCAAGCATATGTGGAACGGGTTTTCCGGAGGCATCGTAGTTAGGCATATAGAGTCCTGGTCAGTCATGTTGGCTAAAGTAATCCACATGTTAGTCTTTGTCTGTGCGGGCATCCAAACCACAGCAGCTGCAGCAATCATTGTCAGGAGGATCACACAGGTTTCGCGTTTCGTGCCAGCAACCATTGCGGCCCTTGATCTGTAAAGACACAAGCAGAGACTCTCCCCCAGCTTATCAATGGATGTGGCCTTTCCCATTGACCATTAACTAGTGATTTAACCATAACTAATGCAGGTTCTTTTTGATTTAGCATGCTTTTGGTTCACACTTGCAAAGTGTTTCATCACAGGGCAAATGTGGGCTGCACCACTTAGATATAAGTGATTCATCACATACAACGCTTTTGACAATTGGTTTTGTGGTGTTTTCCCTACTTTTCCCCCCTTTTTGTTTAAAAAAAAAAAAAAAGAGAAAACAAAACGAAAAAACTAGTTCAGAATCAGATACGTGCGTTGGACTTTGACTGTGTGCTCAGAATCACAAACCAAATTTAGAGGTTCCTCCTTAAAAAGCTCTAAGTGATGTAAAGCTGCACCAAGTTCTGCTCATTGGGTTGAACCTTCAATAATTTTTACAGAATAATGCCAATTGTTATCTTCATGCCAAACCACTACAGCTTTATGAGACTGCCCAGAACCACCAACAAAAACTGTGCGAGTATGTAGGATCAGACCAGATACAAGTATGGTGCGTGACCTGATGTTAAAGACTTGCACGTTCTGCAGCAATTTACATTTTACATTTATGCATGCCAAAAGCTGTGCTGTTAAGAAAATCAGCTTAGTGCAATTTACAAAGACAGAGATTGCAAATAAAAAAATCAAAATTAAATTTTACAAATGGTACATATACAACAAAAGGATCATGGCCTATTGAAACTTAAATTCATTCCCTGCATTTTCTTGATCAGAGTAACAATTGGTGTATCAGTCTGTTAGCAATCTCATCATACTGTCCCATGATAGGCTCAGGGTTTTTTATGTGGTAGCTATAAACAGACAAATCTGCAAGTCTAATCAAATGCAGTCAGCCTGTAAGGTTGCCATGAATTTATTCCTCAAAATCTCCAAGTCCATTTTGGCTGTCATATTTATTGGATGTTGTTCTCCCTTACCGGATCGAAGTCCTGTTTCAGTTCTATCAGTGTAGTGTTTGCTTTATCGAGACATTGGCTGTTAATACTGGTGGAAATACAGCATTCAGAATTTCCCTGGAGGTTTCTCACTTGCACAAGCAGATCTGGGCCATCCAAGCAGCTTCTTGTAGGCCATGCAACTAAATAGAATTCTCAGAAAACATTATTGGAGCTTACAATTTACTTAACAAATCCTGACCCGAGAAAGGTAGAGGGCTTTCAGGCAACTGCAAGAATTCTTATGGTAAAACTTTGCTCCAAATTCGACACTCTATTGGTCTCAAAAAGTGGACTTTCTTTCATTCTCTTCCATGACCTCAAAAACTAGCACGGTGAATTTACTAAGAAGTCTCTTACAACCAGTTACCACAGAATAAGTATTAAAAAAAAAAAGGTTTAATTTCCCAGCTTCATTAGAACTCTGGTATATGTGCATGGGGTGTCTGCAGCCTGTGGGGAAACAGCCACAGGCCTGGGACAGTGTCGGATGGACTGTGGTGGAGACAGCCAAGGGTGACACTGGATGTCCCTGCAAGAGCCAAGGTCTTTGTTCCCTTGGCTATGGCTGATGTCCCTGACAGCCAGGCCTAAGAAGAGACACATGGTTGTCATGGTCATGGCTCCCCATTGCCTCCTTGCACCCCCATGCAGGCCAGGAAGTGTCACACCATTGTCTTGCACTGGGCATCGCACTCCCCACAGCCCCAGGAAGAGCCCTGAGCCACACGTGAGGGACAGGATCTCCCTTCCCAGGGGCAGGGCCTCAAGGCTTGGCCATTGTCCTTCATCAGACAAACCAAGGGCTTTCTCAGCATCAGAGCTGCTGCACTTTGCCCTTGCCTGATGCAATCACTGCCTCCAATTATCTGCTCTGACAAGTCCCTGGGGAGGCTTTGTCAGTAACAGCCCTCAGTGGGGCCCATTAATGCTTCAAGGTACTTTGGAGTTTGTTTCTGGCTTTGACTTCTTGAGTAGATTCTTCAGTCTGTGCTTGGTATCTGAGGTTCATGGACTCAGCACCAAATACGCCACGGGGCTCATTAAAACACAGAAAGCCCTAATGAGCCATGTTTCTTTCCCTAATTTCCTTCAAATCTTCCAGACTTGTAGAACTAACTGGAGAGGTTTCAATGGGACACTTGCTTATGAAGATTTCAAAGAAGATTTCATAAAGGAGGGTTTTTTCTTTCCACGGTATTTTCTGTCATTTTTCAGTGTATGGAAGAAGTGACAGCAGCATTCTACACTGGACATTGATCCCGAGGGTCTCCTGGAGACATCTGGACAGGCAGGAGAACAGGCCCTTGAGGCTGGACACTGTATGGACAACCTGGCTCCTCACCTCCACCCCCAGTCTGCCGGTTCCCTCATTGGCCACCAGAGATTGCATCACTTTTCCTCCATCAGACTTCTCCACTGAGCTCTGCAGGAGATGCTGCAGCTCCTGTGCACCAGCTCCACCTGCTCTCCTGTGTGAACACTGCACAGTTTAATAAACAGTAAAACACTTTCCTCAGCTGTGTATGTAAGCTGGATCTGATGAGGTCCAGCATCCACAAGAGACACCCACACAAGAACTGCTTTAGACAGAGAGACAAGAGAGGATAGAAATAAACACAATGAACGTGTTGACTGCCATGTTAATTAGAGCTCTGAAGAATGGAGCAAGTTTGTAGCTCCCTGAAGCTCAAAGCAGAAACCAGACAGTTGAGAGGCCACTGAATGACCAAAGAACAAGTGGAGGAGAAACCTGAGAGCACTGGGAAGGGCAAACGTCCAGACAGTGCTGGAAAGTTGTCCTTGGACAGGGACACTTAATCAGGAGAGGTGGGAACTCCTGAATGACGAGGGAGATGAAATAATAGTGTTGGTAATAGAAGTACAGGGGAAGACCAGTATTTCTTCTCCTACCCTTAGTGCACTTCCACATAATTCACTTTTTGGGTTTTTTCTTTTAAATTTTAATATGTTAAAAAAACAACTAAACAAAGATCTCCAATCACACAAACAAACCAAACAAACAAAAGAAACAAAATCCCCACAAAACGAAAGCAAAAAAACCCTCACACCAATTAAACAATAACAACAACCAAAACCAAAAACAAAACAGCAACAAAAACAACAAAACTAACCACAAACAAAACAATGAAGTGCACGTTTCCAGACAAACATCAGTCATCAATTGTCTCACCATAAACAGCCAGTGCCATTTTAGAGGCCCCAGTTTACCTGAGGTGCTGGCCTGGGATTGGCATCTATCACACAGGACCTGGGGAGACCAGAGCACCTTGCAGTGCAGGTGGAGCCTGGGCAGGGGTTCCCGGGGCATCTACACTGGCACCAGGTGTTTGTGTCCCTGGAGCTGAAGACATTTGTGTGCTAAATCCATTCCCAGTTCTGGAAAACTCTTTCCTTTTCAAAGAAAAGACACCACACCAAAGAAACAAAAAAAAAAGTATGTTGACACCTTCCTCTGCTTTGGATCTTTGTCTTCAGTTCCTCTTATTTTAATTTGCATTGACATTAACTGACATCTGATGGGCCTGCAGGCATGAAGCCAAGACCATTTTTTGTCTTGCACAGCGCCCCATGCCCTCTGAACCTTCCCTGCCCAGGACTCCTCACACTTTGCCCAGAGTGTCACACTGAGGTGTTGGCTGGTTCACTGGCTGAGATGTTGGTTTAGATGGTCACCTACAGCACAGGTGGATCCTGCCCCATCATCGCCTCCTCTGCTCCAGTTGGAAACAGAGCCCAACATCACAATGGGATCATAAGAGAACTGAGGTTGAAGGGACCTCAGGAGTCTGCAGTCCAACCTGTCACCAACTGGGTCACACCAAGGTGTTCAAGCCTTGATTCAATCAGAGTTTTAGCAGGACTAGAGAAGTGATCATCTCTTTGTACTCGGCACTGGTGAGGCTGCACCTTGAATCCTGGGGTCAGTTTTAGGCCCCTCATGGCAAGGAAGACATTGAGGTGCTGGAGAGTGTTCAGAGGAGGGTGACAAGGCTGGTGAAGGGTCTGGAGCACCAGTCTTATGAGGAGCGGTCGAGGGAGCTGGGGCTGTTCACCCTTGAGAACAGGAGGCCGAGGGAAGACTTTGTCGCTGTCTACAGCTACCTGAAAGGTTTTATCATGGTGGGTGTTGGTCTCTTCTCTCAAGTAACAAGTCATAGGAAAAGATGAAATGGCCTCAAGTTGCACACGAGAAGGTTTAGGTTGGATATGAGGAATAAATTCTTCAGGGAAAGGGTTTTGAAGCAATGGAACAGACTGCCCAGTGAGGTTGTGGAGTCACCATCACTGAAGGTGTTTAAAAGACATATAGATGAGGCTCTTAGGGACTTGGTTTAGTGCCAGATTTGGGTTATGGTTGGACTCTATGATTTTGAGGGTCTCTTCCAACCACAATTATTCTGTGATTCTATGATAAGTCATTTTTGCTATTTTATTTCTCAGAGGACCATGCAGCCTCCCTGAGAGCCAGGACTTTTCTGAGGTGTTGGAGAGATGTCTCATGGTCACACCAGCCAGTTCCACCAGCCCCTGTCTGTCCCTTCCCAGACCAAACCTTTTCTCCATATCCCAACCTTCCAGGTGAGTTTCAGGGACACAGCAAATGCTGTCCAGGTCCTCTGGGCCTGTTCAGAGAGAACAGCAGGCCAACATGTTGATGGGCTCTCTGTGCACCTCAAAGCTTTCCTGACCATTTTTCTCGATGTCTCCCTTGTACCCAACCTTTCTGGTCCTTGAACTGTGCATGAGGGGATTGAGCAGGGATGTGGGGAAGATGTAGAAAAAAGACTTTGTCAAACTGTCTTGGGAGGGCTGTTCTTGGCATCCCACAGTCAAGGATGAGGGTGCTGGAGAAAACAGTGGCATTGGTGAGAGGTCCGGGTGGAGAAGGCCTTATGCCTGTCTACACTGGGACAGAGAGCAGTGATGCATTCATGGGATGCCCATGTGAACAGGAAGGGGACAAATGGCTCTAAAATGCCTTCCAGCCAGTTCTTTACCCATCACAGATACACCATCCAGGCCATGAGCTGCAGCTTCTCCAGGAGATGCTGTGGGATACGGTGTCAAAGGCTTTACTGCAGTCTAAGGACACAACACCCACAGCCTGTGTGGCGGATTCACTCCCCACGACAGACTTTCCCTCATCTGCTCAGCCGGTCACCTTGTCACAGAAGGAGATCAGGCTGGTCAAGCAGGACCCGCCTTTCACCAAGCCATGCTGATCGGGCCCGATTGCTCGTCTGGTATGTGTGACCTCACAGTCCTTTCCCAGATGTGTTCCTGCTGTTGGCCAATCCCCTGCAGAGGCAGAAGTGACCTCACAGTGCCCTCCACAGCCATTGGCTCCCTAGTGGACTATGGGTTCCTGAGACACAACTGACCACATGGCATTGTACCCACCATCACCCTTCCTGTGGTCCAGTGTGTGAGCAGATCAAACTGAGCTGCTTTCATCAAGTTTATCTAATAGATTTCTATCAACGGTTTGAGTGAAGAAATGTTCCTCAGAGGAGATGCTGTATTTACTCTAGGGCATTTTATATCTCTGCCTCTGATTTTTTGTTCTCCTTCCTCTGTCTATTCTGATGTGAAAGAGCTCTCCAAGGAAAAGATTCATGGAATCCTACAATGATGCAGGTTGGAAGAGACCCCCAAACACCATCTCTGTCCCACTGACCTTTATGGCACCCCAAGGAATAGCTGATAGCATTTATGCTCCCTTGGGTTCATCTCACCACATGTACACAGTGGACATGCACATGTGTATGTTTAAAACTCATCCATACAGTGAAAACATGGGCTTTTGATGTAGTATTTCATAGAATTATAGAATGTCCTGAGTTGGAAGGACCCACAAGGATCATGGAGTCCAACTCCTGTCCCTGCACAGGACACCCCACAGGTCACCCCATGTGTCTGAGGACGTTGTCCAGTCTCTTCTTGAACACTGTCAGATTGGAGCCGTGACACCTCCCTGTGGAGCCTGTTCAGTGTCCAGCACCTCTGGGTGAAGAACCTTTTCCTCATGTAAAACTGACCCTACCCTGGCACATCTTCCTGGCATTCCCTCATGTTCTGTCACTGGTCACCAGAGAAAAGACTACAGAACTTTCCCTTCCCTCTCCCCTTGTGAAGAAGCTGTAGCCACCATGAGGTCTCCTTTTGTGGATGGGTTTTGATAGATTAAGACCTGTTGCTGAATTAGTCAGGCTCAAAGGTATCTCAAGGCCACTTCGAGAACAGAGTCTGCTGTGAGAAAGAGGGGCGTTCCTCAATCACCGGGGTCCTGGCGTGGCATGAATCATCGGACGTATCATCAGTGAGACTCCAGTGCACGGACAGCCCACGATCCTCATTTAACAAATCCATGCTTGGAGCGTGGACGCGTGATTAGAATATAGTTACGTATATAAGGAGACTTGTTTCTGTAATAAATGGCTTAGCGTGATTCACATTGAATCGACTTGTTTTGCTTGGTCCTTATCTCGCTCTACATCTGGTGACCCCGATGTGATACTCTGATCGGCGTACCACGGAAGATGGGGAAAAGCCTAGAGCGGCCCAGCCGGAGGCGGATCAGCTGGACTGAGAACCGGACGGAGGCGTACGGACGTTCCGCGTTGTTGAAGAAGTCACCGTAAAGGGTGAGCGACTGGGAGCGGGAGGAGGGAAGAGTGAAGTTATGGGGCAAAATAAATCCTTTGAGGAAGAAGCCGTAGTTAAACTCCTCCTGCCTATTCTCTCTATGAGAGGACTTAAATAAGAAGAAAGTAACATATGTGGACTATTAATTCGGTATAGAATTAAAGGCTACCCAGGAGAAAACGAGAAGGCTTTTAAACGTTAACTTTGGGACGATAAAAGGCAGAAATTATGGAATAAGGTCAGCAATGGAGATGATAAAGAAACTAAATCACTAGCGACTAAATGGAAGCTTAAAATTTCCACTTTAAAAGACTTTAAGGCTGAGCAGGCTACCGTTGCCAGAATTTTTCCAGCGTTGCAGCCTGATAACAAACCTAAAAATGACTGTGAAGTTTACCTGGATCGTGTCTTTTGACCCCCTCCCCACTCCATCCCCTGTTGTGCTGGCGGCACTGGTGCAGCGGTCTGAGGCGGGGGGAGAAAAATTACAGAGTGGATGGCCTCCCATACCATCACACGACCCTAAAGAGACCAAGCAGTCCAAGGAACTGGAGTCAGATAATTTGTCAAAAGAACTGTGTGAAATGTAACAGCTATAGATCATTTAGGACAGAACAATGGGGATTCGTCGAGGGGGACAGGTGTCCCACAACTCCTGGAAGAGACACTAATTGACACACCGCAACTACAGACACGATAAGTTTCTGAAATCCTGAGGCAGTCAACAGATCTTGCATATCAAGCTATGAGAGAGGTGCCAAATCATTTGCAACTATTAATCACGGTCCCAATGAGAATTACATGCAATTTATTGACCATCTTCAAGACGCCATCAGTAAGCAGGCCGAAAACTTAGAAGCTAAGGAAGCACTAGTGTTGAGATTAGCAGTAGAGAATGCTAATGTTTGCTATCAATGTGTTATTTGCAAGTTTTCCAGTACATATTATGTGCTCCTGTGTATTGCCTCTCTGAAAATCAAGCAGCTTGTCAGGAATGTGAGTTAATTGTTTTACTAGTTGTTTTTAAGTGTGCTGTAAAACCTTCTCCCACTTTTCCCATTCTCGCTGCAAGCAGCCCTGTGCCTTCCTCCCCCTCCCTCCCCCCCCTTCTCAAGGTTTTTACTTGCAAGATGGGGTCAGGAATAATTGTTTTCAGTTGTGTTCCTAAAAAATCAGTATTGGGAGGTGTTTTAAAACTTAGGAAAGCACTCGGAATTATAAGGAAGGAAGATCTTGTAAAATATTGTAATTAATGGTGGCTGCGGTATAACTTAAATGATTGGGAAAAGTGTCCGGACAATAGAATCTTGTTGCGATTAATGTTGTTTTTAGGGCGAGAAGAGCAGGACAAAATAAATCCCTACAAGAGATCATTAAATCATTTCAGACAGTTTTACAGGCGGGGTGCTTTGAACTTCAACAAGCTGAGAGTTAACTGATAACACACAGGTCACAGAAAACTTGTTAAAGTTTGCAAGATGCTTTCCTTATTAACCTGTTTTCTTTGTGGGTATCTGTTTAAGTATGTTGCAATTTTGGTAGGTCTGTGCTATATGGTACGATAAGTTCACAGTCTGTTAAATCATGAGAATCCATTGACTCAAAATGTGCATTTTGTGATAATTCAGAAGATCATGAGTAATTTAGTTCTTTACTGCGTGAATATGATCGTAAAATTTTGCGTGTAGTGGCTGTTGTTTTTCTCTCTAACATGCTAGCTTTATTCCAGCATTCAGACTTGCGCAACTCTGTGACAGACTGTGTCTCATCTCGGTGTGCTGGATTTGGTTTTTCTGTATGCACATCATGTAAAGAATCCTGGTTTTGGAATAACAGCTGTAGCGCACCAGATGAGACATTAAAACAAAAACAAAACAAAACAAAACA
This sequence comes from Nesoenas mayeri, assembly GCF_963082525.1. Classification (NCBI taxonomy): domain Eukaryota; kingdom Metazoa; phylum Chordata; class Aves; order Columbiformes; family Columbidae; genus Nesoenas; species Nesoenas mayeri. The sequence continues at coordinate 376,204 of NW_027660014.1, forward strand.
AAACAAAAGAAGGCCTTACTCAGTCCGGCTCGGCGGGTGCAGATGGGTTTCAGCGCGCAACTGACCTTTTTTTGTCAGGGAGACCCAGAGGTACCTCCACCTGGCTGAGCAGTGAGCGGCCCAAAGGTGCAATATAAAAAATTGAGATATTGCCTTAAATTGGTGTAACTGTGATCTATCTGCATATTTGAACTTGGTATATGGTTTTCATATCTGAGCTCAGTATTTTAGTTTACATATTCATATTTGGTACCAAAAGAATCTTGTTTGGGGAAATAATTACAAAACGGGAACCAGTTCTACTGCTAAAATTCCACCTTGCTCCCCCTTAGGATGCATCCTTACAATTTAGAGTAATTGCTTATATTGTTAGAAAAGCATTTAAATTGTTAAAATGCTATGATAGCTGTGAATTTGGAAGAGGTTGTATTTAAAAGTTGCTAGAATAGTAACTGATTTAGATTTAGGAAAATAGAATAATGGATTTATGTTTATTATACTGGTTTATATTGTTTTTTGACATCTCTAAATTGTAACAGGTAAATGGAGCTAAGGAATGTAACTATTGCTGAGCTACTTGAAATTGCTTATAAAGTGTATTATGGTTGGAATGAAATGGGAAAACAAAACAGCAAAATATTCCAGGCCTATGTGCAGCTCATTGTAACTGAGGAGTTTCCCAGAGCCTCCCACCTCGTACCAGCTGCGTGACCTTGACTATATCTGAACTGCAGGAAGAAGAGAAGAGAAAAAAAAAAAAAAAAAAAAAAAAATGGAGAAATCTGTTTTCCCGCTGCTAAGCGGAGAAAGGGGGGCTTTACTCCCCCCGCTCTGTCCTTTCTTTTTCCCTGAAGTATTGTCATCCATTTTTGTTGTGGCACTGTGTTGTTTTTCGGCTTTGAATCAGGGGTTGTTGGTGTTGTTTATTTTTGCTTCTGTCTTGTTTCCTAGGTTTTGGCACATCTGGGGAAAAGAGCTCATAATTTTGCCTCCTTGCTGAAGTCAGTCTTTTCACACTGGTCAGCTTTGGGGGGATCACAGTGTTGAGTGCTTCTCTGGGTCAGACTGGTACTGATTTGAGTGTGGAGTGGAGCCAGATTGGTTTGATGTGGAGTTCAACCTGATGTGTTTTCATGCTGGGCTGGACGTCTTGCCATCTCAAATGGGGGCGAGAGGGAAGTTTTATTCTCCCCCCGCGCCCCTCCCCCAAGCAATGTTACTGCTAGAGAGCTGTAATACTGCATGAAGGAGTCCGAGGGTGAAGTTTAAAGGCATCCTTAGCAGACCCATAGTTCTAATGAAACTGGAAAACTAAACCAAAAATTTGTTGATAGACTTATTCTGTGGTAATTAGTTGTAAGAGACTTCTTAGTAAATTCACCATGCTAGTTTTTGAGGTCATGGGAGAGAACGAAAGAAAGGCCATTTTTTGAGACCAATGGAATGCCAAATTTGGAACAAAGTTTAAATACATGAATTCTTATAGTTGTTAGAAACTCCTATACCTCTCTTAGGTTAAGATTTGTTGAGTAAATTGTAAGCTCAAATAACGTTTTCTGAGAATTCTGTTTATTTGCATGGCCTACAAGAAGCTGCTGGGATGGTGCAGATCTGCTTGTGCAAGTGAGAAATCTCCAAGGAAATTTCAAATGCTGTATTTCTACTAGTATTAACAGCCAATGTTTCGATAAAGCAAACACTACACTGATAGATCTGAAACAGGACTTCGATCCGGTAAGGGAAAACAATATCCAATAAATATGACAGCCAAAATGGAGTCAGAAACTTTGAGGAATAAATTCATGGCAACATTACAGGCTGACTGCATTCGATTGGACTTGCAGATTTGTCTATTTATGGCTACAACATAGAAACAACCTGTGGCCATTGTGGGACAGTATGATGAGATTGCTAGCAAACTGATATACCGACTGTTATATACCAATTGTCACTCTGATCAAGAAAATGCAGGGAATGAATTTAAGTCTTAATAGGCCATGATCCTTTTGTCATATATGTACCATTTGTGAAATTTAATTCTGATTTTTTTTTTTTATTTGTAATCTATGTCTTTATAAATTGCTCTAGCTGGTTTTCTTAACAGCACAGCTTTTGGCATGCCTAAATGTAAATTGCTGCAGAACCTGCAAGCCTTTAACATCAGGTCATAGGCCATACTTGTATTTGGTCTGATCCTACATACTTGCAAAGTTTTTGTTGATGGTTCTGGGAAGTCTCATAAAGCTGTAGTGGTTTGGTGTGGAGATAACAATTGGCGTCATTCTGTAAAAATTATTGAAGGTTCAACCCAATGAGCAGAACTTGGCACAGCTTTAAATTACTTAGAGCTTTTTAAGGAGGAACCTCTAAATTTGATTTGTGATTTTGAGTACATAGTTAAGATCCAACGCACATATCTGGTTCTGAATTTTTTTGTTTGTTTATTTTTTTTTTAAAAAAAAGGGGGGGGAAGTAGGGGAAGCACCACAAAACCAATTGTCAAAAGCATTGTATGTGATGAAATACTTTGCAAGTATGACCCAAAACCATGCTAAATCAGAAAGAACCTACATTAGTTATGGTCAAATCACTAGTCAATTAAAAAGGCCACATCAATTGATAACCTGGGGAAAAGGTTATGTTTGCGTCATTACAGGCCAATGATTGAAGTGGATTCAACAAAGATTCAACGGATGCAGATGGACAGGAGGGAGATAAGTTGTGAGGACTGTTTCAGATGTAAACCATGGATCCTAATTCAGTGTTACAGATGTTCGCAGACCCGGTGGCCTAGAAGCCTGTTAGCAAGCAGGTGGCGTACCTTCTGTGGAGAATGGCAATTTGAACAATCAGCAGGAGATCCAAAAGGGTGATATTATGATTAGATAGTCAATGCATAGATAAGGGAAAATTGAGATATCCCTACCATAGTCATCTAAGGTTACCACCGATAAAGTTTTAGAAGGGATATTAAAGGTAAGCTATTGATCTTTTAAATAGGTTAAGATAACTTTTAAGATATTAATTCAATTATTAGTATATACTGATGGTATTAAGTATGTTACCCTACAAACTGTGCAGTTATAAATCTTTTAGGAATTTAAGAGAATATATTGTATTAACTTGTCTGGTTATTTTGAATCTATTAAAATAGTGTCATCTACATGACGAACTTTCACAGGCAGGCTCTCTCGCCGAGCAGCAATGTCTCGCCACAGTGTGGCAGCCCAAATGGGTTTACCTCTGCGCTGCCAGTTCTTTTCTTCCATTGCTGTAGCCACCCCCACAAGGCATTTGCTACCATCCATGAGTCAGTATAGAGATAAAGTATTGGCCACTTCTCTCGTTCAGCAATGTCCAAAGCCAGCTGGATGGCTTTCATTTCTGCAAATTGACTAGATTCACCTTGTCCTTCAGTGGCTTCTGTAACTTGTCATGTGAGACTCCACACAGCAGCTTTCCCCCTTTGATGTTTTCCTACAAGACGACAGGATCCATCTGTGAACAGTGCATACTGCTTATCAGTCTCTGAAAGAGTATTATACTGTGGTGCTTCTTCAGCATGTTTTACTTCCTCCTCATCTGGAGTCATCCCAAAGTCTTTGCTTTCTGTCCAGTCTGTAATCACTTCTAAGATTCTTGGACGGTTGGGACTTCCAATTCGAGCTCGTTGCGTGATCAATGCAATCCATTTACTCCATGTAACTTCGGTCGCATGATGTGGAGAGGGAACCGTCCCTTTGAACATCCAGCTCAGCACCGGCAGTCGAGGTGCTAGGAGGAGCTGTGCTTCAGTACCGATCACTTCTGAAGCAGCTCGAACTCCTTCATATGCTGCTAGTATCTCTTTTTCAGCTGGAGTATAGTTGGCCTCAGATCCTTTGTATCCTCGACTCCAAAAAGCTAAGGGTCGATCTCGGGTTTCTCCTGGTGCTTTCTACCAGAGGCTCCAGGTAAGTCCATTATCTCCGGCTGCAGTGTAGAGCACATTTTTAACATCTAGTCCAGTCCGAACTGGTCCGAGGGCCACCGCATGAGTTATCTCACGCTTAATTTGTTCAAAGCCTTGTCGTTGTTCAGGGCCCCACTCAAATTGGTCATTTTTACGAGTCACTCGATAGAGAGGGCTCACAATCTGGCTGTAGTCAGGAATATACATCCTCCAAAAACCTTCAATGCCCAAGAAAGTCTGTGTCTCCTTTTTATTAGTAGGTGGAGACATTGCAACAATTTTGTTGATCACATCCATTGGGATCTGACGACGGCCATCTTGCCATTTTATTCCTAAAAACTGGATCTCTCGTGCAGGTCTCTTGACCTTGCTTCATTTTATGGCAACACCAGCATCCAAAAGAATCTGAATTATTCTCTCACCTTTCTCGAAGACTTCTTTCTCTGTGTCACCCCATAAGATGATGTCATCAATATACTGCAAGTGTTCTGGAGCTTTACCTTGCTGCAGCGTGGTCTGGATCAGTCCATGGCAGATGATAGGACTGTGTTTCCACCCCTGGGGCAAGCGATTCCACGTGTACTGGATGCCTCTCCAGGTGCAAGCAAACTGCGGGCTGCACTCTGCTGCTACAGGAATAGAGAAAAATGCATTGGCACTGTCAATTGTAGCATACCACTGAGCTGCCTTTGACTCCAGTTCAAATTGTAGTTCTAGCATGTCAGGCACAGCAGCACTGAGTGGTGGCGTAACTTCATTCAGGCCACGATAGTCCACAGTTAGTCTCCACTCGTCACTAGACTTACGCACTGGCCAGATCAGGCTGTCGAAAGGTGAGCGAGTCTTACTGATCACACCCTCGCTTTCCAATTGACAGATCAACTTCTGGATAGGAATCAAAGAGTCTCGATCGGTGCGATATTGCCGGCGATGCCCCGTCGCGATAGCAATTGGCACCTGCTGATCGTCAACCATCAGCAGTCCAACAACAGAAGGATCATCTGAAAGACCAGGCAAATCAGACAGCTGTTCAGTTTTCTCAGTGTCCACAGCTGCTATACCAAATGCCCACCTTATACCCTTTTGGGTCCTTAAAATACCCTCTCTTGAGGTAGTCTATGCCAAGGATGCACGGAGCATCTGGACCAGTCACAAGGGGATGCTTTTGCCAGTTTTTTCCAGTTAGGCTCATTTCAGCCTCTACAACAGTCAGTTCCTGGGATCCCACAGTCACTCCAACAATATTGATGGATTACGTTCCTTTATAATTAGAAGGAATTATCGTGCACTGAGCACCAGTGTCCACTAAAGCTTTGTACTCCTGGGGGTGTGTTGTAACAGGCCATCGTATTTGTACAGTCCAATAAACTCTGTTATCCCTTTCCTCCACCTGGTTGGAGGCAGGGCACCTCTAATTTCTGTTTTGCACAGTCTCTGGGTGTGAATTAGAGGTTCCTTCAAGAGCATCAGAATCTCTCCTGCTCCTTTTGTAAACTGGAGCAGCCACCTTCCTAGGAGTTTTTCCTTTGATCTCACGTACTCGTTCTTGAAGTTCCGAGGTAGGTCTCCCATGCCACTTATTCATGTTTTCTCCCTGCTCATGTAGGAAGAACCACAGTGAACCTCTTTTTGTGGGCTGCCTCTGTCCTCTCTCTCGAGATTGGAAATGCCTTTTCCTAATAGCTGAAACATAGGTTTGTGCAGGTCGTGAATGGTACGTGTCTTCTCTGAGTTCTTTGATTTCTTGCAACAGCTTTTCAAAGCGGTCATCAGATTTTTCACACAGTTTCTCCACAGCAGAGACACAAGCCTGTAGAGAACCAGCACGGCTGTCCTCAAAGTTCCGGAGCTGCTCAATCAGTTCAGTAATATCTTGTATACCTCTAGATGACCAGACCATTCCTGCCAATGACTTAGCATATGCAGGCGATGCACTTTGTACAAATCTGCGCCACAGAGGTCGTGTACAATTGATTCTATCTGGGTCTGTCCCCTCTTGGCTGTTTGGTCCAAAACAGATGATCTCTCGCACAGCTAATTCTCTCAGGAACTGAATACTTCTCTCCATAGTATTCCATTTCCCTAACTTGGATATACAATCTTCCTTGTAGGGAAATCTTACTTTCATAGCTGCCAAGAGTTGGGTCCAGAGAGTAGTGGCATTAGACTCTCTTGAAATTGCCCTATCAATGGTGGAATCTCTTGACAGAGATCCCAGCTGCCTGGCTTCACCACCTTCCAATTCAATTGTTTCTGCCCCATTGTCCCAGCATCGGAGCAACCAGGTTAAAATATTCTCGCTTTTACGACGACTAAAGTCTTTTCGCAGATCTCTCAGCTCACCTGGAGAAAAGGACCGAGTGGCTGTCACTTCATCTCCTCCCTGTCCTGATGGTGCCCCTTGGGTTGATGTTGGCCCTGTGCCATCATCTGCTGCACGGGTAGTCTTTCTAGTGACTTTCTTACAACTGGCAACTGATGCCGATATGGGTTTACCATCATTTGATTCATTTCCAGAGTCTGAATGACTGTCACAGTGATCGCTATGGTTACAGCAGCAACAGTGCCCAGTGTGTGAAGAAGGGGGGGCCGACTTGTTAACCTTTGAGGCTGGAGAAGTAACGTTATCTGCAGCGACCTTGGCAGAGGAACTCTGCGGAGGACCTGTAGCTTCAGCCCGCAAAGCTGCCGCTGGGGGGGCAGCGGCTGCAGCGGCAGCTTTCGCCGGTTTGCTCTTTCTTGAGCGGCCAGGAGCGCTTTTTGCTAAAGCTTCCGAAGACGCGCCGCAAATCTCAGGACAACAAAGAGACGCAAACCTCCTGTCGAATGCCATTTCTCTTAACAGAAGCATAAACTGACACACATTCAGTAAACCAGATAACACCATCACCATTCTATCAAAGCTCCAAGGACATTCAAAATTCTCTAAAACATTTGCGAACTGTCCTATCGCAAAAACAAAAGTATTGTTAGTCAGCCTTTCTAAAGATTCGCTCGACCAATTCGCAAACAGCGAGTCATACCGCTCTTTAATCTCTCCTGGAGGCTTTTCAAAGTAAAGCAGAAGCGAGTAGAAATTCATTAGCAGCTGCAGTATAATGAAATAAACCAGTGACAAACCACACAGTATCATCATGACCATTGTCCAGTTCCTTGTTGTTATATAATGAATACTTTGATTTAAAAAGAAGGCCCAACACAGATATGGAATCAGTGAGCACAATGTAGAAAATAACTGATACAACTTATGCCATAACATCTTTAAATCAGTGTAATTCACTTTGCCTTAATACCACTAAATAATGTCCAAAGCAAACAGGCGCGCGAGTATCACAACTCTATATGTTGGCACCGTGCCAAGAAAATTGAAAGGTACGTCAGAGCAGTAGAAAAGCCAAAAATCTTCAAATTTACCCCTTTCTCTTGCCCCACGTTGGGCGCCAATTATCTGTCGAGGGTTAAGATTGCGGGGTGACAATAAAACCCTGGCAGATGTATTGTTAACCTCCTCTCCCTTCCCCCCCACTTCCCCTTTTTGCCCCTCCCTCTCCCCCCTTCCACTAAGGACAGGCGATCGGGAGGGAAAGAAGAACAGAGAGAAGAGAGTTGGAAAAAAATTAATGATGTTTTACTAATCCTACTAATAATAGCGAAAGTAATACAAAATATACAAAACCAATCTTGAAAGTCTCAGCAACTGCAGAGCCGGCACCCAAAGTCTTGGATTGGACTCTGCAGCCAACCGGAGCTGGATTCAGTCTCTCACCAGGCCTCAGTTCGCAGGGACGACTAGCAAGGTCCTCTCCTAATGTCGGCCATAGGGAAAAGGGAAAAGGGACGAGATCCTCGTGATCTCCCACTTTTATATGAAGTATTCACGTGAATGGAATGTTATACACAGTTGGTCAGTTTCTTGGTCACTTGTTTCTCGTCGCCCCTCTCACGAGATGTCCATCCACGCTTATCAATAAGTTTGCATTCCATTGCTAGGTTTACCAAAACATATGTCTGGTTCTCCAGGAAAATGCAGTTAATACGAAGGCTTTAGCTGACAGGCAAAATTCACTGAAAGAGAAACTTGTTTTTAACAAAACCAGGACAAAGGGATATTAAAGTTAAGCCATTGATCTTCTAAATAGGTTAAGATAACTTTTAAGATATTAATTCAATTATTAGTATATACTGATGGTATTAAGTATGTTACCCTATAAACTGCGCAGTTATAAATCTTTTAGGAATTTAAGAGAATATATTGTATTAACTTGTCTGGTTATTTTGAATCTATTAAAATAGTGTGTTAATAAGGTTGTCATAGTAGAATTAAGGTTCTAAGAATAGGCAGGTAGTAGTTTGATCTTACTAAGTAAGGTTTAACTGCATTATATGTAATTGTAATTATGTTGTTAATCACGTGTTCTCTGTTGCAGTATATTTCAAAAATGATGCACCATGAGGTTTAGGGGGCCTGACTAACTCAGGAAAAGAAAGGGGGAAGTGTGGAGGGGTTTTGATAGATAAAAATTTGTTGCTGAATTAGTCAGGCTCAAAGGAACCTCAAGGCCGCTTCGGGGAGCTGAGAACAGAATCTGCCGTGAGAAAGAGGGGCGTTCCTCAATCACCGGGGTCCCGGCGAGGCGTGAATCACCGGACGTATCATCAGCGAGACTCCAGTGCACGGACAGCCCACGATACTCATTTACCGAATCCATGCTTGGAGCGTGGACGCGTGATTGGAATACAGTTACATATATAAGGAGACTTGTTTCTGTAATAAATGGCTTTAGCGTGATACACATTGAATCGACTTGTTTTGCTGAGTCCTTATCTCGTTCCAACAGGTAGCTACATTTGAACAACCTATACACCCACAGTACTGCCCCACAATGCCCCATAGCTCCTACACTCTGCCCCATAGACCCACAACACTGACCCACAGCACCCCAGACATCCTCCACTGCCCCATAGATCCACAGTACTGCCCAACAACACCCCATTGCTCCTGCACTCTGTCCCATAAATGCCCAGTACTGCATCACAGCACCATATAGCTCCTGTACTCTGCCCCATACATCCACAGTAGTGCCTCACAGCCCCATATAGCTCCTGTACTCTGCCCCATACATCCACAGCAGTACCCCACAGCACCCCATAGTGACTCTATTCTTCCCCATAGACCCACAGTGCTGTCCCACAGCACCCCATATCTTGTTCACTCTGCCCTATAGACCCACAGTGTAACCCCACAGCACCCCACAGTTCCTCTGTCCTATAGATCAACAGCAACGTCCCAGAAAACACCATAGCGTCTTCCCACTAGCCCATAGGCCAGCAATGCTGCGCCACTGCACACTGTAGCTCCTGCACCCTGCCCCATAGACCCACAGCAGTGCCCCACAGCGCCCCACACATCCGGGCTGCCCTATACATCCACAGCAGTGCTGTGCAGCACCATATAGTTCCAGCACTCTGCCCCATTGATATGTAGCACCCCACAGCTCCTGCATTCTGCCCATAGATCCACAGTCCTGGGTCCCCTCGGCCCACCAGATGTCCTGGATTGCGATGCTGCACGGGGCCCCGTGCACAACAGAAAATGAGGACAGCATGGCTGCTGGGCTCCACCCTGCTTGGAATCTAAGATGGCTGGGGGGGGCTGCCTAGGGTGGCCATTTTGGCATGGGGCCCAAGGTGGGTGGTGGGACCCGTGACTCTGTTTACCCCTGATGGCCATCTTGGAAAAGGGCAGCGCTGTGCCGCTGCCATCCTGACATTGCTCCCGCAGGGCCATGCTGGGGGATTTTTAACCTGGTTTTGGGGCCAATTCTCACCCAATAAAATTAAATAATGTTAAAAAAACCTTAAGCATGTGGTTTGTTCCATTTCCAGTGAGGGATTTGGGGGTGGGGTTTAGGGTTGAGGTTGGGGCTGAAAGTGTGGGCGGGGCCACTGCCAACCCCAGCCCCCTCCCAAGCTCTCCCCAATGTGCCTTCCCAGAGGGGTGTGCCCCAACCAGGCCCCACCCCCTTTCCAAGCACCCTCCCAGCGGGGCTCCTCCCCCTTGACCCACACTTCCACCCCCATTGGTGGGCTCCCTGCAGGGGGTGTGGCCTACAGACCTACAACTCCTTCCCCTCCCCTGCTGAGCCATGTACCCGACAGTATGACAGGGGCAGACAAAGCTCACAAAAGATCAACAGAGCCAGGCAGGGCCCGAGAGAGCTTGAGAAAGTCCGACAGGTCTCGACACTGCCTGAACAAAGCCCGACAGGGCCCGAGAGAGTTTGACGGATCCTCACAGAGCCTGACAAAGCTTGACAGAGCCCAACAGGACACGTCAGGGCCTGACAAATCTTGTCAGTTCCTGACAGAGCCTCAATGTGTATGACAGAGTCCTGGGGACCTCAACAGAGCCTGAGAAATCTTGACAGGCTCAGCAGAGCCCAACAGGTCTCGACAGAGCCCTACAGAGCCCATTGAAGCCTGATAGAGCCTGACAGACCCCAAGGGATCTCGACAGAGCCCATCGAAGCCTGATAGAGCCTGACAGGCCCCAACATGTCTCGACAGAGCCCTACAGAGCCCATCGAAGCCTGATAGGGCCTGACAGACTCCAAGAGGTCTCGATAGAGCCCTACAGAGCCCATCGAAGCCTGATAGAGCCTGACAGACCCCGAGAGGTCTCGACAGAGCCCTACAGAGCCCATCAAAGCTTGATAGAGCCTGACAGGCCCCAAGAGATGTCGACAGAGCCCTACAGAGCCCATCAAAGCCTGATAGAGCCTGACAGACCCCAAGAGGTCTCGACAGAGCCCTACAGAGCCCATCAAAGCCTGATAGAGCCTGACAGGCCCCAAGAGATGTCGACAGAGCCCTACAGAGCCCATCGAAGCCTGATACAGTCTGACAGACCCCAAGAGATCTTGACAGGGCTTCACAAAAACCAACAGTGTCTGACAGAGCCCGACAGGAGTGCAGGTGCTGTCATTTCCAGTGAGGGTCCAGGTGATTTGATAAGGTGGTGGGCGGGGCCTGGGGTGATTGATCCCTCCCCTTTCCAGGGGTTGTGGGAAGGGGTGGGTGGGGCTCAGGGTATTTGAGCCCCAGTCCCCGGGTAGGGAGCTCATTCAGCTCCAGGACTCCTTCAGTGCTGGTTCTCTGCTGCTCCTTCAGCAGTCGGCAGCTTTTGAGCTGTTTAAGCTACGTGGGCAGACGTCTTAGGAGAAGCAGAGGTGTCTGTTTGAGGTAAGAGCTTTGGGCGCAGCAAAGGTTCAGTAGCAGCTGTAGTAGAAAGGTTGTTTGTCATTATGTTTCATTTGTTGATTTAGTTCCAGGTACTTTGCATTTTCCAGTAATTCCTGATCATGATGAAGATGGAGCATTGCTTATTGTGTCTCCTTTTCTATCTGCTCCCTAGAAAACCTAAGTTGACATCCATACTGAGTCTCATTGTAGATGCAATAGCAGTAATAAAGTGTAGGTGCTGTCACTTCAAGTGAGATTCCAGGTAATTTGATAAGGGTGGTGGGTGGGGCCTGGGGTGATTGATCCTTCCCCTTTCCAGGGGATTGTGGGAAGGGGTGGGTGGGGCTCAGGGTATTTGAGCCCCAGTCCCCGGGTAGGGAGCTCATTCTGCTCCAGGACAGCTTCAGTGCTGGTTCTCTGCTGCTCCTTCAGCAGTCGGCAGCTTTTGAGCTGTTTAAGCTACGTGGGCAGACGTCTTAGGAGAAGCAGAGGTGTCTGTTTGAGGTAAGAGCTTCGGGTGCAGCAAAGGTTCAGTAGCAGCTGTAGTAGAAAGGTTGTTTGTCATTATGTTTCATTTGTTGATTCAGTTCCAGGTACTTTGCATTTTCCAGGAATTCCTGACCACAATGAAGATGGAATGTTGTTTTTTGGTTTGTATTGCTGTATTAATAGCTATTAATATAATCTCCTCTCCTAGAAGAGTGTTTTGTTTCCAGGACCTTTGCATTGTGCAGCGGCCCCTGGTAGATCATTCAAATGTACCTCCCGGAGCTCAGCCAAGGTGAGCAATGACTCGTAGGCTACTACCGATAAATATTATTCGGGTGCCTAATCGTACACATGTCCTTGCTTTCCTTATTGTAGGTGATGATGGAGAAAGTGACAACTGCAGGAAGATCCCCATTAGCCCACATCGTGTTTTCCTCTGTTGAAGATGGATTTGATCCCTTGGCCCTCTAAAAGTTAAGTGGAGGCACGAGGGCTGGGAACTGCAGGGAGGTTTTAAAGTTCTCAGGCAGAAAAGGGCAGTCCAGGAGCAGTCCCCTTTAGGCAGATAAATGGGATCAGGGAACTTTACAGTGCCACACCAGCGTGTGCCGGGCAGGGCAGCTCCAGCCCGCGTCTCTTGTCGTGTAGTTCAGGAAGCCTGCCTTGCACCTGTCAGACGATCCTGGGGTATCATTGCGCTCCAGGGGCACGAAAGGAATTTCAAGCGCCATCCCGGGGTCTGGAAAGCCGGTGCCGATCGGGGTAGTGCCATTCGGCTGCTGCTTTTCTTGTATCGGCAGCCGAAAGGGTGCACGGTTCTTGCATCTTGAACGTTTTTGGTCAGTTGTGTTTTATGGTGTAGTTCTGGGCTGCAACAGCAGCTCTGCTCTCTACCCATCCAGTCTAAGGGACTGGCACTTCTTCCTAGCATCTTGAAGGTTTTAAGTCTTGCAGCAGCTTCTCTGTGCGTTTGCGCCAGAGCTGCTGTCTCATAAGAGGCTGTGACGTTCGGCTCCTTTTTTTTTTTTCTGGGGTTTCAGTAGAGGCTCCTTGCCTCACCACTGCCTCTCTGCAGTTTATTTTGATTGTTGACAGCTCTGGTGTGGAGTCATTTTTGTTGCGCCGCCGTCTCTGTGTGTTTGCGCCTGCGCCGCCGTGTCTGTGTGTTTGCGCCTGCGCCGCCGTGTCTGTGTGTTTGCGCCTGCGCCGCCGTGTCTGTGTGTTTGCGCCTGCGCCGCCGTGTCATAAGGGGCTGTGATGTTGGGCCCTTATTTTTTCTGGGGTTGCAGTAGAGGCTCCTTGCCTCACCGCTGCCTCCCTGCAGTTTATTTTGATTGTTGACAGCTCTGGTGTGGAGTCATTTTTGTTGCGCCGCCGTCTCTGTGTGTTTGCGCCTGCGCCGCCGTCTCTGTGTGTTTGCGCCTGCGCCGCCGTCTCTGTGTGTTTGCGCCTGCGCCGCCGTCTCTGTGTGTTTGCGCCTGCGCCGCCGTCTCTGTGTGTTTGCGCCTGCGCCGCCGTCTCTGTGTGTTTGCGCCTGCGCCGCCGTCTCATAAGGGGCTGTGATGTTGGGCCCTTATTTTTTTCTGGGGTTGCAGTAGAGGCTCCTCGCCTCACCACTGCCTCCCTGCAGGTTATTTTGATCATTGCCGTATCTGGTTTGGAGTCATTTTTGTTGTGGAGCATTTTTGGTGCTGTTGCTGTTGTGTCGTCTACAACGTTGTGTGGAGCATCTGTCTGTGCACGTGCACATTTGGCTGGAGCTGCTCTGCCCGGAGGTGTAGAGTCAGGAGCGGGAGTTCTAGGAAATCACTATTAACTGTGGACATGTTAACCTGCATAGGCAAAGGTTGTGCAGTCATATGGGATGGAGTAGCCGTGGGCAGGGGAGCAGACAGTCCCTTCCCCAGTGTTTTTTGGGACTCAATTAGAGCTTCTGGTGGGATTCCTAAATAGAAAGCTGACTTGTGGGATGGTCAAGCTGTTGATGAGCTGCTGGGTAACTTGTTGAATAACTTGATTTCAGATGCAGAGGAATGACTTGGCACGGAAGAGCGACGGAGGAGGCGAGGCGTGCGCCGTAAGCAGGTGGGTCGGTGCGTGGCGCCAGAGGGAAGCTGTGCCATGTGGCTCTCCCTGAGCTTGGTCATTTCTCTGTTTCCTAGGTGTTCCTGTAGACATTGAAGAGGAACCCAGCGATGGAGGAAGATCCCCGTTAGCGCACGTGGCGTTTTCTGTTGAAGATGGATTTGGTCCCTTGGCCCTCTGAAAGCTAAGTAGAGGCATAGGGGCTGGGAAGGGGCTGGGAATCGCAGGGACAGGGGTAAAGTTCTGGTAAGGGAAAGGGCCGTCCAGGAGCAGTCCCCTTTGGGCGAGTAAAGGGCCCGGGGACCTTTACAGTGCGATGCCAGCGTGTGCCGGGCAGGGCAGCTCCAGCCTGTGTCTGTGTTGTGTAGTTCGGGAAGCCTGCCTTGCACCTGTCAGATGATCCCAGGGTCTCGTTGTGCTCAAGGGGCACAATGTGCATCTTGGGTGCCGTCTCGGGATCTGGAATGCCAGTGCCAATTGGCTTGGTGCCAGTTGGGTCCTGGATTCTTGTATCATCACCCGAAAGCATGGATGGTGTTTGCATTTGGGATGTTTCCGGTCAGTTGTGATTTATGGTGTTGTTCTGGGCTGCATCATTAGCAGCTCTGCTCTCTACCCATCCAGTCTAAGGGACTGGCCCTTCAAGATGCTGAGAAGAAGTTCTTAGTAGTGCCGCCGTCTCTGTGTGTTTGCGCCCGTGCCGCCGTCTCTGTGTGTTTGCGCCCGTGCCGCCGTCTCTGTGTGTTTGCGCCCGTGCCGCCGTCTCTGTGTGTTTGCGCCCGTGCCGCCGTCTCTGTGTGTTTGCGCCCGTGCCGCCGTCTCTGTGTGTTTGCGCCCGTGCCGCCGTCTCTGTGTGTTTGCGCCCGTGCCGCCGTCTCATAAGGGGCCATGATGTTCGGCTCTTATTTTTTTCTGGGGTTGCAGTAGAGGCTCCTCACCTCACCGCTGCCTCCCCGCAGGTTCTTTTGATCCATGCAGTCTCTGGTTTGGAGTCGATCTTGTTAGAGTGTTTTTGGTGCTGTTGATGTATTGTCTATAATGTTCTGAGGTGCGTCTGTCTGTGCACGTGCACATTTGGCTGGAGCTGCTCTGCCCGAAGGCGTGGAGTCAGGGGCGGGTGGACGGAGCCCTAGGGGTGCATGGTTAATCTGTGGACATGTTAACCTGCATAGGCACAGGTTGTGCAGTCATCTGAGTTGGAGTAGCTGTGGGCAGGGGAGCAGACTGTCCCTTCCCCACTGTTTTAGAGACTCAATTAGAGCTTCTGGTGGGATTCCTGTATAGAAAGCAGACGTGTGGGATGGGCAAGTTGTTGATGAGCTGCTGGGTGACTTGTTGAATAACTGGGTTTCAGATGCAGAGGGACAACTTGGCACGGAAGAGTGACGGAGGAGACGAGCTGTGCGCCATAAGCAGGTGGGTCGGTGCATGGCGCCAGAGGGAAGCTGTGCCGTGTGGCTCTTGCTGAGGTTGGTCGTTTCTCTGTTTCCTAGGTGTTCCTGTAGACACTGAAGAGGAACCCAGCGATGGAGGAAGATCCCCGTTAGCGCACGTGGCGTTTTCCTCTGTTGAAGATGGATTCGGTCCCTTGGCCCTCTGAAAGCTAAGTAGAGGCATGGGGTCTGGGAAGGGGCTGGGAATCGCAGGGACAGGGGTAAAGTTCTGGTAAGGGAAAGGGCCGTCCAGGAGCAGTCCCCTTTGGGCGGGTAAAGGGCCCGGGGACCTTTACAGTGCGATGCCAGCGTGTGCCGGGCAGGGCAGCTCCAGCCTGTGTCTGTGTTGTGTAGTTCGGGAAGCCTGCCTTGCACCTGTCAGATGATCCCAGGGTCTCGTTGTGCTCAAGGGGCACAATGTGCATCTTGGGTGCCGTCTCGGGATCTGGAATGCCAGTGCCAATTGGCTTGGTGCCAGTTGGGTCCTGGATTCTTGTATCATCACCCGAAAGCATGGATGGTGTTTGCATTTGGGATGTTTCCGGTCAGTTGTGATTTATGGTGTTGTTCTGGGCTGCATCATCAGCAGCTCTGCTCTCTACCCATCCAGTCTAAGGGACTGGCCCTTCAAGATGCTGAGAAGAAGTTCTTAGTAGTGCCGCCGTCTCTGTGTGTTTGCGCCCGTGCCGCCGTCTCTGTGTGTTTGCGCCCGTGCCGCCGTCTCTGTGTGTTTGCGCCCGTGCCGCCGTCTCTGTGTGTTTGCGCCCGTGCCGCCGTCTCTGTGTGTTTGCGCCCGTGCCGCCGTCTCTGTGTGTTTGCGCCCGTGCCGCCGTCTCTGTGTGTTTGCGCCCGTGCCGCCGTCTCATAAGGGGCTGTGATTGGCCCTTATTTTTTCTGGGGTTGCAGTAGAGGCTCCTCGCCTCACTGCTGCCTCCCTGCAGGTTCTTTTGATCGATGCAGTCTCTGGTTCAGAGTCTTTCTTGTTAGAGCGTTTTTGGTGGTGTTGATGTATTGTCTATAATGTTCTGAGGTGCATCTGTCTGTGCACATGCACATTTGGCTGGAGCTGCTCTGCCCGGAGGTGTGGAGTCAGGGGTGGGTGGATGGTGCTCTAGGGGTGTACAGTTAATCTGTTGACATGTTAACCTGCGTAGGCAAAGGCTGTGCAGTCATCTGGGATGGAGTAGCTGTGGGCAGGGGAGCAGACTGTCCCTTCCCCAGTGTTTTAGAGACTCAGTTAGAGCTTCTGGTGGGATTCTTAAACAGAAAGCAGACCTGTGGGATGGGCAAGCTATTGATGAGCATTTGGGTGACTTGTTCAATAACTCGATTTCAGATGCAGAGGGCTAACCTGGCACAAAAGAACGACGGAGGAGGTGAGCTGTGCGCCGTAAGCAGGTGGGTTGTTGCGTGGTGTCAGTGGTAAGATGTGCTGCATGCCTTTATACTGTGTGCTCTGATTAGTGAGCGTGTGTTTTCTCGTGTTGCTGTAGATGTTGACGAGGAACCCGGCGATGCTGGAATATCCCTGTCAGCGCACGTGGCGTTTTCCTCTGTTGAAGATGGATTCAGTCTCTTGGCCCTCTCAAAGCTAAGTGGAGGCTGGGGGTCTGGGAAGGGGCTAGGAACTGCAGGGAGGCAGTCAAGTTCTGTTCGGGGCAAGGGCCATCCAGGAACAGTCCCCTTTGGGTGGGTGAAGGGTCCAGGAAATTTCACAGTGCGATGCCAGCGTGTGCCAGGCAGGGCAGCTCCAGCCAGCGTCTGCATTGTGGTGTAGCTTGGGAAGCCTGCCTTGCGCCTGTCGGATGATCCTGGCGTCTCATTGCATTTGAGGGACACGAAAGGCACCTCTGGTGCCGTCCCCAGATCTGGAACACCGGTGCCGATTGGCGTAGCGTCAATTGGGTGCCGGTTTTCTCTTATCAGCAGTTGAAAGCGTGGCAGGTCTTGGCGTTTTGGATGTTTCCAGTCAGTTGTGTTTTATGGTGTCGTTGAGGGCTGCGTCGGCAGCTCTGCTCTCTACCCATCCAGTCTCAGGGACTGGCACTTCTTCCCAGCATCTTGAAGTTTTTAAGCTACGCCGCCGTCTCTGTGTGTGTTTGCGCCTGCGCCGCCGTCTCTGTGTGTGTTTGCGCCTGCGCCGCCGTCTCTGTGTGTGTTTGCGCCTGCGCCGCCGTCTCTGTGTGTGTTTGCGCCTGCGCCGCCGTCTCTGTGTGTGTTTGCGCCTGCGCCGCCGTCTCTGTGTGTGTTTGCGCCTGCGCCGCCGTCTCTGTGTGTGTTTGCGCCTGCGCCGCCGTCTCTGTGTGTGTTTGCGCCTGCGCCGCCGTCTCATAAGGGGCCCTGACTTTCGACTCCTTTGTTTTCTGGGGTCGCAGTGGAGGCTTCTTGCTACACTACTGCATCCTGCAGGTTATTTTGATTGCTGCGTGTCTGGTTTAGAGTCGTTCTCATCTTTGGGTGTTGTCGGTGCCGTTGCCATCGTGTGGTCTATAACATGCTGTGCAGCATCTGTCTGCGCCGGTGCGCATTTGGCTGGGAGCTGCTCTGCCCGGACACGTGGAGTCAGGGGCGGGCGGGCAGAGCTCTGGGAGTCCCCGGTTAATCTGCCGATGCGTTAAATTGCGTAGGCAGAGGTTGTGCAGTCATGTGGGATGGAGTAGCTGTGGGCAGGGGAGTCGATAGTCCTTTCAGTGGTGGTTTGCAGTTGTTACTAAGAACATTCACTAGTGTTTTCTGTGCTGTTTTTTCAGAGATGAAGTGTTTTAATGAAATCTTTATTTTCTTTCCTTTGCAGGTGATCGCATTGTCAATTTGGGTCACTTACCTATAAAAAGGCATTTTGCTAG
The DNA here is from genome assembly GCF_963082525.1 of Nesoenas mayeri. Lineage (NCBI taxonomy): Eukaryota > Metazoa > Chordata > Aves > Columbiformes > Columbidae > Nesoenas > Nesoenas mayeri. Next base: position 394,251 of record NW_027660014.1, read on the forward strand.
GCTGTGTAACACTCAGTTGTAGCCTTTGTTGATAGTAACAAAAGTAGCTACAGACTCTGATCAGGACCTGTGAGATAAGGCCCGCTTTACACTTTTGTGAAGAAATAGCCTCCTTTCAGCGAAAACACCACATTCAAGGCCGGAAGGAAGCTCCTATGGACCATAAACAAAATCTACAGCTGCGTGGAGCCAAGTCCAGTCTGAGGTCAGTGCAAAGGATCCACCGAGAAGCAAGAAGACCACAGACTCAGCTATTGCTATTGGCCCCAATCACAGCGTAGAGGGGTGGGTGAATAGTTTGTAAGGGTATAAATACCCAGGGATTTCTATGCTTGGCTGGGACTTTAGCAGAAGCAGCAGCTCCAGTCACCCTTCCCGCTGTACTGTTCTGTTTGGTTAGCGATTTACAAGGTTTTTGCCTGAGAGTTTGCCCCAATAGACCAAGGATTTAGACCCCAACCCACCCGTCCCCACGCCCCCGGAAGGGAGGTAGGGACGTCGAGGTGTAGAGCGATGCAATTCTGAAATTCAGGCTGAGCGATATAAGGAATGAGGTGTACACGTACAATCCTTTGGTGTTATGTAAATATAATATCTTAGCCGTTTCCCTTATCCCCCGTTAGTCCGGGAGCCAAACCGCGGATCCGGTGCGGGGCTAAGTTCGGATCCAGCCACACCTAGACTCCCCTCCGCGGAGGAGTTTAGAAAGCAAGGGGGTCCGTTCTGAACCTCAGAACTCCACGGCAAGGCCTCCCTCTAGCCTTCAGCATCTCCCGTCCACGTAGAAATCAGTCTGAATCAAGTTCTAGCCGATTTTGATAGGCATATTTAGTCCACTGAGCAAGTAATAGCGTCCCTCGCCATCACTTTCCACGACGTCACAATCAGGAAGCCGTGGAAGAATAGGTCACCGTGGTCAGGAACTATATGTGAAGGATGACAAGGGAATTAAGTGCAAACTCTTTTTCTTTCCTGACAATTAGCTTGAGATAGGTATTTAAAAGGGTCCGTGCGGTAGATGACATGCAGCACGTTTGGATAGCGTGAAACCTTGAGCGAATGTAGCTTGGGGTTTTAGTTATTTGTCCTTGGAGGTTCAAAGTTTTTTTTCCTTTTCAGGTAAATTCCAAAGGTAAAGAATAAAAAAAGCCCCAGCTGGGCGGTTTTACCCCCCCCCCCCGCCCCCATCCAGGTTTTTTTGCCCCGGTCCCGGCCGCTCCGTAAGGCAACGTTAATTCCCAACGTACGGACAGAGGTCCGGCCGGGACCGGGGTTTAGGCAGGCGGGGCGAGTTTAGAGGGTGCCGGGAACGGCATTTCTGAGGGGCGACGCAGAGACGAGGCGAAGGCAGAGGGAGAGAATGGCACAGAATGGGTGCGGTAGTGTCAGTAGGCGAATGAGTGGTGCGTTAGAGTTGTGTGATGTGGTAACATTGTGGTTTGGGGTTGTAGTTATTTGTTCTGGCCGGTTAATGGTTTTTCCCTTTCAGCTAAATTTAAAATTTTAAATAGAATAAAAAAACCCCAGCTGGGGGATTTTTTTCTTTTTTCCCCCGGCTGGGTTTTTTTTTCCTCGGTCCCGGCCGCTCCGCGAGGCGACGTTCATTGCCAAGGTTCGGCTGTGGGCGCCCACGGGGCCGGGGTTTTGGCAGGCAGGGTAATTTTTGTGGCTCCTGGGAAAGGCGTTCCCGAGGGGCGACGCAGACGCAGGGCAAGGGCACGAGCCGGGGGAATGGCCAGTGGGTGAGCATGCGGTGGATTTGTTATCCGAGCGAGTGGTGCGGTTTAGCTGTGCGATCTGGTACGATTGTGTTTTGGGGTTGTGGGTTTTTGTCCTTGCAGGTTACTGTTTTATTCTTTTCAGCTAAATTTAAAATTTTAAATAGAATAAAAAAACCCCAGCTGAGGGATTTTTTTTTTTTTTTCCCCGGCTGGGTCTTTTTTTCCTGGTTCCGTCTGCTCCGCGAGGTGACGGCCATTGCCAAGGTTTGGCTGCGGGCACCCACGGGGCCAGGGTTTTGGCAGGCAGGGTCATTTTTGTGGCTCCCGGGAATGGCGTTCCCGAGGGGTGATGCAGACGCAGGGCGAGGGCATGAGCCGGGGGAAGGGCCGGTGGGTGAGCATGCGGTGGGTTTGTTATCTGAGCGAGTGATGCGGTTTAGCTGTGCGACCTGGTACGATTGTGTTTTGGGGTTGTGGGTTTTTGTCCTTGCAGGTTAATGGTTTTTCCCTTTCAGCCAAAATTAAAATTTAAAATAGAATAAAAAAACCCCAGCCGGGGGATTTTTTTTTTTTCCCCCGGCTGGGTTTTTTTTTCCCCGGTCCCGGCCACTCCGCAAGGCGATGTTCATTGCCAAGGTTTGGATGCGGACGCCCATGGGGCTGGGGTTTTGGCAGGCAGGGAGCGTTTAGAGACTCCTGGGAACGGCGTTCCCGAGGGGCGACGTGGGCCGAGGGCACGAGCCGGGGGAACAGCCGCCAGGTGAGCGCGTGGTGGATTTGGTATCTGAGTGAGTGGTGTGGTGTAGCTGTGTCATGTGGTATGATTGTGTTTTGGAGTTCTAGGTTTTATTTTGCAGGGTTTTTAAATTTACCTGAAAAGGAAAGAAAAGAAAATTAAAATAGATTACAAAAATCCCCTCGAGGGGTTTCCCTCCCCATGTGTCCATCCACCACCCTCAGTGTGTTTTATCCTAGGTGCACAGCGCTTGGTGCGGTCCAGTTAATTGCCAAGGTTCAGATAATGGTCAGTCCAGGATGGTGGTTTTAGAGGCAGGGTTATCGTCAAGGCTCCCAGGAACAGTCTTTCCAGCGAGACCCGTTTGGGATTGTGGCCACGGTTGGTCCTCATTAGGAGGCCTGTTTAGGGAAAGGTCACAGGAAGGCGGTTTCAATTGGCCCAGGAGTAGCGCGGGTAAATGGCCCAGGACAGGGACAGGGCCACGTTAGGAGCGCGTTATCCTCTGTAATGGCATGTGAGAAATGCTGTGAGAAAGATCAGTAGGATTTTCTGTGTTCTGTCATAATGGTAATACCTCAAATGTGTAATCAATGTGTGGGTTTGATATTTGGGCCATCACTTGCAATGAAATGATGTAAAAGAGTGACAAATGCTGTAATGCCTCTGTACTTGAAGTGATGATGTTCTCTGTAGCCTTATGCAATGTGATACATTATGTCTAAAAGCTGTAGTATGGAGGAGTTTTTCAGGTTATGGGAATTATGTTAGTGCAACAGTGCAAAGAAAACCAGTTTGTAATCTGTTGGCTCAGATCAAATAGAGTTCATTATGATGTTGTAATATTTGGTTTGAAGAGGTTGGTCCTACCTAAGGGCCGTGACAAAGGTAATAAAGCAGACGTTCCTTTTTGTGGTCCCGCGTCTGTTTTGGTTCGAGAGGAGGATGGCTGGACATTTTGTGCAAGTACCTGAGTTTGAGAGCATGGGGATCGTGACGGTGAGCATGTGCTGGACTTTGTCTTTGTCTCTGTCAGTGTATGTGAGTGTTGGACTCTGTCTGTGTGTGCATTGGACTTTGTCCATGTGGGCGTAGGACTTTATAAGTGTGTGTGCATAGGACTTTGTCTCTGTCAGTGTGTGTGTGTGTGCGTGCGCATAGGACTTTGTCTCTGTCAATGTGTGTGTGTGCTGGACTTTGGACTTTGTCTCTGTCTTGTGTGTGTGCTGGACTTTGTCTCTGTCTTGTGTGTGTGCTGGACTTTGTCTCTGTCTTGTGTGTGTGCTGGACTTTGTCTCTGTCTTGTGTGTGTGCTGGACTTTGTCTCTGTCTTGTGTGTGTGCTGGACTTTGTCTCTGTCTTGTGTGTGTGCTGGACTTTGTCTCTGTCTTGTGTGTGTGCTGGACTTTGTCTCTGTCTTGTGTGTGTGCTGGACTTTGTCTCTGTCTTGTGTGTGTGCTGGACTTTGTCTCTGTCTTGTGTGTGTGCTGGACTTTGTCTCTGTCTTGTGTGTGTGCTGGACTTTGTCTCTGTCTTGTGTGTGTGCTGGACTTTGTCTCTGTCTTGTGTGTGTGCTGGACTTTGTCTCTCTGTCTTGTGTTTGTAGGACTTTGAGTGGAATAATAGTTTAGGTTGAATGTGTTTGAGTGTGCTGTAATGGTAGTGTTTGTTTTGGATGGCATGTGGAATTATTAGAGTTAGTATCCAATACAAGGTATTGGATTTTAGAGGTGCAGCAGTAGGGCTTCTGATGCTCAAGGGGAGTCTTAAAAAAAAAAAAAATCAATAAATCCAAGTACTCCCCTTAAGCATCAGAAGCCCTACTGCTGCACCAGACTTAAGATTTTATTCTTTTTCTACACACATAAATGCAATACACACAAAAATTTAACAAAATAAAAAACATTCGCATGGTCAGGGAGACTACTACCTAATTAACCAAACACCAAAAGCACTTAATCAGTGACTACTCCCCCTGGTCACACAAATCCTAAACAAATTATGCAAATAACCTAATTAAATATGCAAATTAGGCAAAAAAAATTTTCACCACCAACAAAACCAAAAAATCAAAAATCAAACAAAAAATACAAAAAACAAAAAAACAACAAATGCACCACAGACTATAACATATAGAAATCAAATAAACAAAAAAATAAACAAACCACAAAACACCAAAATAAACAATACAACAACATATAACATAACACAAAATAAAAAATTAACAACAAAACAAAAAAAAACAAAAACAATGAAACACAATAAAACACAACACACACAAAAGCACAAACCATAAAAAATAATACAAACAATACAACAAAAAAACTACACAAACTACACACAATACACCAACACAAACATATGTAATCCAACTGACCAAACAAACACAATAAAAACAAAAACTACAACTCAAACAAAACACAAAAAACAAAACAGAAAACAATAAACAACAAAAGAAACAAACTAAAATCAAAACTACACACGCAAAAACATACACAACAAAAAACATTCCACACACAACAATAAAAACATACAGCACACTCCAACAACAAACTGCAAAACAAATCAAAAATTAGACAAGACAATACAGCACATAAAAAAACCCACAAAAACAAAATAAAAAAACAAAACTAAAAAAACCAAAATTAATACAACAACTTACATGCAAAATGACACTAAAAAAACAAAAAACAACATATCTACAAACAATTACTGAACACACAATCCACACCACAATTACAACTCAAAACAAAAAACACATTACACGTCAAAAACCACTTCAAATACAACCTGCAAAAAACCAAAAAATTAAACCACACATTACAATACACAAACAATAACACAAAACAACAAAAATAAAAACACAATAACACCTCACACAGACAATAAACATGCAACTACAAATTTCAAATACATTACAAAAACACATAGAAATACACTAACACTATAAACAACACAAAGTACAAAACGACCTACACATCAACAAAAAACCACGTTAAAGATTAAAACAGAACCAAAACTACACATTAAATTTACAACTACAACTCCACTAACAACAAAACTAACAATATAAATCACCATACACATTAAAAAAACAATACACCTTACAAAACAAGCTACAATACAAACTAAAGCACACTATACAAGACAAAAAAAACAAACAAAAGTTCACACATTACAGTACACACAACAAGACAACATAAAAAAACACCAACACAGAAAACAACACTGACAACTACAATAATAGTAATCACTACTAATGCTACACTACACAATACATAACAAACAACTAT